>NC_077227.1:378810098-379158324 GCF_027887165.1 Monodelphis domestica
GAGAAAGAACACTATCCACATTCAGAGGAAAAACTGTGGGAGTAGAAACACAGAAGAAAAACAACTGCTTGATTACATGGGTACAGGGAGATATGATTGGGGATATAGACCCTAAATGATCATCCTAATGCAAACACCAACAACATGGAAATACGTTCTGATCAAGGACACATACAATACCCAGTGGAATTGCATGTTGGCTACGGGAAGGGGGAGGGGAGGGAAGGGAGGGAAAGAATATGATTCTTGTAAACAAGGAATAATGTTCTAAATTGACTAAATAAAATAAAATTTAAAAAAGAAACAAAAAGGAGAACACAACAAGCAATCAGAAGGAACTAAACAAACTTGAAGTGTTCTTATGATAATAGAGAGAGCTGATACAAATGTCCTTTCTGAATCCTAAAGTTATTATAGATCATAGAGGGAGGTAAATAAAATAGAGGACCCAGGAGTGGTTTTATAATATTGTGATGATCCTAAAAGAAGAAAGCAAAGGAAGGGAAAAAGAAATACACTAGAAAAGAAAGGGAGAGAGAAATCAGTCACACAATGAGGTTGAATAAATAGAAGACCAAACAAATAAAGAAGAAGAGGTAGAGAAAATTGTCAAGGACTGAAACTCACTTTCATCTGAAGTGGTCTAAGGAATCTTAAATGCATGCATATATGCGCATGTGCGCCCCCCCCACACACACAGTAACAGTTAAATTAGTTTCTAGTAATAAAAGTATTATATTTTATGAGGTTTATTAAGATTATTAGAAATCAAGGATACAAAATAATAAACCATGTTAGTGCCCATGGCTGATTAGCCAATTCAGAAGCCCCGTGCTTAGCTTACTTACTACATCATTGCAAAATGGAAGAGGAATAGGCCGAGGTAGGCATTACAGCCAGTTTAAATACTAATTGTGATCTCGCCGAGGTGGAGACTCAGTGAGATTATAGGGAATTCTGGGAAATACTAAGGACTATTGGGGATTGAAATCTAGGGTTCAAATCTTCATTTTTACAACACACACACACACACACACACACACATACCAAGTTGGATATAGAACTATATCCAACTCAGCATCTCAGAGCTGTAGAATTGCAGTTTCCCTTTTTGCCAGGGATTCTTGCCCTACTTATTCCTATATAGACTGAGTTTGACAGTAGAAATGAGACATTGCTTTCTACCTGCAATCTGAGCCACACCATTGCTTGATCCTGAAGTTTCTCCTTTCTCCCTAAACCATCCAGGGTCTCCCTACATGGGAACATTGTTGTTGTATGTAGGTCCCTTTCTCACTCTGCCCTAGATCTGCAACCCCACACTGAGTAGTCTGCAAAAAAATTTGCCTGTTGGCACCTGTCTTGTTATAGTGCCCCAGTACAGGTCTGAGACCTCTTGCTCTGAAAGCATAACTTTCTCTGGTAATGGAATGCTCCTCCCACTACTTGCTCCTTTCCCAGTCCTATCCCTAGTGTCTACAGAGATCTCTATCTTCTTAAGCTGGGCTGGATGAAGGATTTACCATGACTTTTTCTGGATTTCCTCATCAAGTTTCAGTCTGATGCATTTTCTAGATTTTTTAGGAGAAATTTGTGGAAAGGAGCTTACTTAATTACTTCTGTCTCTTTGTCATCTTGTCTCCATCCCCTGGATACTATTACTAGGTTTATACCCAAGAGATCAAAGAAAAAGGAAAAGGAACCATATGTACAAGAATGTTTAAAGCAATTCTTTTTTATAGTGGCAAAGAACTAGAAACTGAGTACCCATAAATTGGGAAGTGGCTTTTTAAAATATGATATATGAAAGCAATAGAATATTGTTGTTCCTTAAGAAATGACAAAAAGTTTGATTTCATAATACTTGGGAAGATTCGTAAGAATTGATAGAGAGTGTAGTGAGTAGAACCAGCAAGAATAATTTTTACTATAGCAACAACATTGTAGAGAGAAACAGCTTAGAAAAACTTAGGAATTCTGATCAGCATAATGACCAATCATGATTTCCAGAAGACTCCTGATGCAACAAGCTCCCTACTTCTTTTTTTTTTTACTTCAAATGCTTATTGATCACTTTATTCTTTTTTTTTAAAACACTATTTTATTTGGTCATTTCAAAACATTATTCATTGGAGACAAAGATCATTATCTTTTCCTCCCCCCCCCATAGCCAACGTACGATTGCACTGGGTTTCACATGTGTTCTTGATTCGAACCCATTTCCATGTTGTTGGTATTTGCATTAGAGTGTTCATTTAGAGTCTCTCCTCAGACATGTCCCCTCAAACGCTGTAGTCAAGCAGTTGCTTTTCCTCCGTGTTTTTACTCCCACAGTTTGTCCTCTGCTTGTGGATAGTGTTTTTTCTCCTAGATCCCTGCAGATTGTTCAGGGGCATTGCATTGACACTAATGGAGAAGTCCATTATGTTCGATTGTACCACAGTGTATCAGTCTCTGTGTATAATGTTTTCCTGGTTCTGCTCCTTTCGCTCTGCATCACTTCCTGGAAGTTGTTCCAGTCTCTATGGAATTCCTCCACTTTGTTATTCCTTTTTGCACAATAGTATTCCATCACCAACATATACCACAATTTGTTCAGCCATTCTCCAATTGAAGGGCATCCTCTCATTTTCCAATTTTTGGCCACCACAAAGAGCACAGCTATGAATATTCTTGTCCAAGTCTTTTTCCTTATTATCTCTTTGGGGTACAAACCCAGCAGTGCTATGGCTAGGGCAGACAGTCTTTTATCACCCTTTGGGCATAATTCCAAATTGCCCTCCAGAATGGTTGGATTAATTCACAACCCCACCAGCAATGAATTAATGTCCCTACTTTGCCACATCCCCTCCAGCATTCATTACTTTCCTTTGCTGCCATGTCAGCCAATCTGCTAGGTGTGAGGTGATACCTCAGAGTTGTTTTGATTTGCATCTCTCTGATTATAAGAGATTTAGAGCACTTTTTCATGTGCTTATTAATATTTTTGATTTCTTTATCTGAAAACTGCCTATTCATGTCCCTTGCCCATTTGTCAATTGGAGCATGGCTTGATTTTTTGTACAATTGATTTAACTCTTTGTAAATTTGAGTAATTAAACCTTTGTCAGAGGTTTTTATGAAGATTGCTTCCCAATTTGTTGCTTCCCTCCTGATTTTAGTTACATTGGTTTTGTTTGTACAAAAGCTTTTTAATTTGATGTAGTCAAAATTATTTATTTTACATTTTGTGACTCTTTCTAAGTCTTGCTTGGTTTTAAAGTCTTTTCCTTCCCAAAGGTCTGACATGTATACCATTCTGTGTTTGCCTAATTTACTTATAGTTTCCTTCTTTATGTTTAAGTCATTCACCCATTTTGAATTTATCTTGGTGTAGAGTGTGAGGTGTTGATCCAAACCTAATCTCTCCCACACTGCCTTCCAATTTTCCCAGCAGTTTTTATCGAATAGTGGATTTTTGTCCCAAAAGCTGGGATTTTTGGAAGCTCCCTACTTCTTGATAGAGATAAAAGACTCAGAGTACAGAATAAAACTTTTTTTTATATGGCCACTACAGAGAGAGAATATTGGGTGGAAATGTTGATATTTTTGTCCTCTGTCATATCTTTGAAATAAATACCCATTCTAAGAGCTAATTGACTTCACCCCCATAAAAATTGCATACTATTGAAAGGACTCATGGAATATATGTGTGTATACACATATGCATATATGTAAATTACTATAGAAACAAAATTCATGCAAATAGATCATCAAATAAACACATTTTGAGGATTGTTGAAGTAGCATTCCTTCTCACTTCAGAAATACATTCTATGTAACTCTAGCAGGCTCAGTTTACAAGATCTATATCTTTTCTTCTTTCCCTAATCCTTCATGACATGGTTCCATTCTCATAGCTTCAAGGACCATACAGGCAATCCTCTTCCTTACCCAAGAAGCACATGGTTGATGAAATCTCACTCTACAAGATCAATACCCAAACTCTTAAATTTAAGATTATTCACAAAGTCAAGATAGTCTACTCTCAGGATCTCTAACCATAGACAAATGTAAAGATTAAAATTAAGAGATTGGTCCTTAGAATGAGTAATTTTATTAAATCAAAAGTAGTAAAAGAAAAGATAGAAAAATAGGAGAAAGGTATATTTAACTTACTGATTCATTAGCTTGCTAAATCTATGGCTGTCATTTCAGTCCCCCCTACTCACACCAACATTGAAGAGAGCAATCACGAGGAAACAGGAGAGTCTAGAGAGCGTCCTTTGTTCTTGCCTCCATTTATCAAGCCTATTTTCCTTCCACTAACTCTCATATATGATACCTCAGGAGTCAACCATGATTTTTTTAATTCCCAGGAGGCAGTTCCTGGGAAATCCCTCTGCAGTCTCCCAATATTCTTGGCTGACTTGCTCCATTTTTTTGTCTGTTGTTCTGCCCTTGTGACTAAATTTATCCAATGATTTCTCTCACACTATCTTTGCTCCTGGCTTGAGTTCAAACTTGTACCAGATACCCATAGTTGAAAAGAGAAAAAGATAAATTCTCTTATCACACAGGATTCCCTAATCACTGAAGGAAGGCCCACCATTGGATCATCTAAATCCACTACAAATCCATTATCTAATTTTGTTTGGGTCTTCACTACTTTACTAGTCTTTTCTGAGTGACTCTTGATCATAATCCTCCCTATCATACTTCAGTACTCTCTCTCTCTCTCTCTCTCTCTTTCACACACACACACACAAACATACACACAATGACCATTTAACCCTTTTTCTTTACCCTCAAGCACCCTTGTCCTCTTTTGTAGCTGTGGCAGAATATAACATGAAGGCCCCCATAGTGTTATGAATAAAAAGAAATGATATTATTAATATCATACTAAGTATTTGGTTTCATATTTCAGAGTGTGTTGGCAAAATATCTTCAGTAGTAGAAGAATTCTACTATCCTAAAACATCTTATGGAGAACTGGTCTGGGGAGACATGGGCTAGTCTATGTCTGAAGAGTGTAGCCAATAGATTGGTTTGTGAGTCCTGGTAAAGCATGAATGCCTGTAGAGGAGAAAAAATGAGTAAGCACTATAAGAATTAGGGAAAGAAGAAGAGATCTAGACCTTGTAAACTGAGCCTGCTAGAGTTACAAAGAATGTATTTCTGAAGTGAGAAGGAATGCTACTTCAACAAACCTCAACTGTTAATTCATTTGGTATTTACCCTTTGTGCTTCTTTCCTATCCTGTGAATTCAACTGTAATTGCTTTACCTCTGGTACATCATTCCTCTTTAGATTTTCTTTGAGGATTCATGGGGACTGGAGAAAATGCCTAGTTTGCCATCTTGTGAATCATATTTTGTGGACCCCAAAGCATTGTTTTTTCTCTTTAATTCAATAAAGAGAGATTTTTCTTTTTTTTTCTCCTGAGATTTTTCTTTATAATTTTTAAACCTTTGCCTTCTGTCTTAGAATTAATATTGAGTATTGGTTTTGTAAAAATTTAAATTTAGGTTTTTATGCTAATATGAAAGTTCTAAAGTAATATTTCAGTCACCAATTTAGAAATATTACAGCTTAAGTCAAAATGGTTTTATTTACAAAGAGGTAGGAAAGAGTGAAAGTGGAAGAAATGTAGCTAAAGAGACTGAGAGTACTGCCTAGCTAGGAATATCCTAAATTTAATTCTAATGTCTCCAGTCTGCAAATGTGAATCCAAAAGTGAATCTTACCAGAATCCAAAGTCCTAATTAGGAAGCTGAAATCCAAAGAACCAGGAGATGTGGAAGAATCTGCCAAGAACCTTCAGTGCACACAAGGCTAAGACCACCAAGAATATCACCAGAACTCATGCAGAAGGGAGTGTCCTAAATAAACACCAACAAGCAGAGAGGGTCTCCTCACAGAAGAGATGCAGAATCTAGGGAAAGAGTCTCCTCCTCCAGGCCAGTTCACCAATGCAGAGAGAATGACTGAATCCTCAAGCTGGCCTTTTTAAAGAAGTTTTCTCAAGGTCACTTCCTGTCACTCCCCCACTTTATAGGAACCAATCACAGTCTTTCAATTTGCTTAGCACTGCCCAAGGGGGTGGGGGGAGCCACCTTTGGAGGTGTGAGCTTACTCTATCTAGTAAGTGACTTACTAGTAAGTGACTTGTGAACTCTCTTTAGTAAGTGACTTACTTGTAAATGACTTGTGAACTCTCTTAGTGTCAAGTAGGGGTAGTTCTTGATTTGTTTAGTTAAAAATAGACAAGGGGAGATTTAATCCTATCTTCACGGTTTCTAGGCCGAAGACCAAAAAGGTCTAGGCAATGGGGGTTAAATGATTTGCCCAAGATTACACAGCTAAAGTATCTGAGGTCATATTTGAACCCAGGAATCCTGTCTCCAGACCTAGATTTCTATCCATTGAGCCACTTAGCTGTCTCTTCTTTATTAATTTTTGACCAGATTGAAAGGGGAATAGTTAAAAGAGGACTAGTTGGAAGAGAACATAATTTGATTAGCAGAGAGAACTCTGAATCTCTTTTTAAATAGAAATGCTTGTTTATTAAAAAAGAACACAGTAATCAAGTCAATGGGACCATTATTTCTAGAATGGGCATGTCACCTGACTATTCTATAACATCAACTCATTTTCTCTGTGATTCCTTAGACCAAAAATCCTTTCCCTGGCTACTACTCACCTACATCACCTATTAGAATTCCCTATTAAATTAACATACTCTATTAGAATCAAACAAAACTAATGTGGTTCAAGTTAAGAGAGAAAGTTAATTAGAGAAAAATCTCATTCAGCAAGTTTCTCTAATAAAAATCTTATGTCCAAGATTTATAAGGAAATAATTCCAATATATAACAATAAGTCACTTTCCAATTGCTAATTAGTTAAAGAACATAAACAAGCATTTCTAAAAGGAAAAATCCAAACTATCTATAGCCATATGAAAAAATGCATCAAATCATTACAGTAATTAGGGAAATGAAAATGAAAGGAACTTGAGATTCCATCTCATACCTATCAGATTGGGAAAGCTGATGAAAACATGGAAAAGGACAAATAAGGAAGGGGCTTTGGAAACAGCAACACTAACTCATTAGTGTTGGAATTACATATTGGTCATTCTGGGAAAAATGTGAAACTATTCATCCAAAGTAACTAAATGTCTCGACTCATAATTTTAGTACCAGGCTTATATATCCCTGAGTGATCAAAGAAAGAGGATAAAAGATCCTGTGTGTACAAAACTGTTTATAGTAACTCTTTTTTGTGGTGGCAAAGAAACTAAGGGCATAGTCATAAGTTGGAGAATAGCCGAATAAAGTATAGTTTATTAATGTAACAGAAAAATTTTTTAACATAGAATTTTTTTTACCATAAAATGTAAGAAATAACACAGTGAATGGTTTCAGAGAAACCTAGGAGGATTTATATAAACAGTAAAGTGAACAAAACCAGAACAGTTTACATCATAATAGCATTGTAAAGTGAATAACTTTGAGAGTTCTGAAATTTAAGAACACAATGCACAACCATATTTCTGATGATGACCTTGAAAGAGAGGTGTTGAATTCTAGGTGCATTTTTTTTGACAGGACCAAGTAGGTAATATGCTTTGTTTGGCTTATAACTTTGTAACTATTTTTATTGCAAAGATAGTTTGTTTTTTTCTCCTAGTGGGACAGGAGTTGGTAAGGCAAGTTGCTTATTAATTAAAAAAAAATTAAAAAAATATTTATGGAGAGAAAACTCATGATAGAGGAAAAGAGACTTGAGGACAGAGCCAACTACATAAGTAGCTAGTTGATGCAGCATATAGAAAGTGGACCAGGAGTCAGGAAGACCAGAGTTTAAATTTAGCCTCAGATACTTATTAGCCATGTGGTGCTGGGTAAATCTTTTAACCTCTTTTTTTGACTCAGTTTCCTCAACTGTAAAATGAGCTGGAGAAGGAAATGGCAAACCACTCCAGTATCTTTCCTAAGGAAATCCTAAATGGGGCTGTGAAAAGTCAGACAGGACTGAAGAACAACAACAGATTTTAGGGATTATTAGGCAATCTTTTTACCTGAGACAGAAAATGCCACCACTAAAAGACAATATAAGTTTTCCTGTTCATAGAGAAGAGAGGAAAAACTAATTCTTTAGAGTCTTTGATTGCTATCATCCAACTTTCCCATCTCTAATGAGTCCACATCATTTCAACCACAAGCTAGAGCTGTCCCGTCCAACATGTGCCTGGATGATCCAGTCTCCTGTCTTGAATAGTCTCTGTCAAGTTCATAGTCCTGCTGCTGCCCACTTAGTCTCTCTGTTGTGCTTTTTTAGCAAAAAATATATCAGCACAGCTCAAAATAGGTGCACCATCTGTTTCCTCCTTTCTTCTCTTTTAAAATGACAAAGGGCAACACAGGTATCCTTGAGAGATATTCCCTCTCTTAGCCTGCATATGGTTTTGAGAGACCCAGACTGCTCTCCATATAGCTAGAGTTCAGCTCTCCTCTAATCAGAGGCCAGCAGCCCAGCCTGACTTCGGTCACCTCTCTTAGGTGGTGTCCTCCAGTCAATCAGTTACAGATTCTTATGCCTCACATAGGGATTTCCTTTTAACCCATCTCTAACTTATGGCATGAAACTAAATACATTCACCTTTGTGTCAGCTATGATTGCAACAATTCTTATATATTTGTCTCATAGTCCCCAAACAGTTATTTGATTTATAATTTCTTAGCTATAACCATCAAACCTCTGAAAAGTCATATAAAGGTTAGCCAATAGTTCTTACTCACTTGGTGCCCCATCTGCTAATAGGTACTCCCGGTATGTTTATGAGAAGGCCAGCTTTCTCTTAATTCCTCAGAAAGGTCCATTTTTCTTCAAAGTTTTTATCTGAGAGGTTTGTGTTTCTTCTCAAGTTCATTTTTTCAGTGTTTCTTAAAACAAATTTTCTTTTTTCTGCCCTTTTAAGCAATGAAAATGTCCATGTACCAAATGGGCAATTTTTTTTGAGTTGCTTATAGATTTAGAGCTGGAAGAAATCTTCAAGGCGATATAGTTCAATCCTCTCATTTTGCAGATGAAGAAACTGAGGCAAGGGGGGTGTTACATGATAAAGTCACATTAAGTAAGGCCACATACTAGGATCTGAATTCAGCTCACCTGACTCCAGGTCTAGCACCTATAATTTCATCAGGGCTGAGGACCCCTGATGTGAGAATTATATTCATCAACAGGTCACAATTTATCTCTGCCCTAGTAATTAAGTCTGAGGGGGTTGCCTGGGGTAAATTTGGTTAAGTGACTTGCTTAAGTTCACCCAGCTAGCAAGATTTGGAGGTAGGGATTTGAATCTAAATTTTCCTTGCTATCACTCTAGCTATTATTCAAGACTGCCTTTCACTGGAAAGTTATTGATTTTAAAAAGATGGATTTTTGTTTAAGAAGTAGCATGGAATCATCAAAAGCACTGTCATTTCCTGTATGCAAGCCAGCTCCCACACTTCCATCTATTCAGTTCTTTGACCTTCTGCAGTATCTGATAAAGATCCATCTACTGATAGACCAGCTCATCCAACTGATTGAGGAACCATCAATCAAGAGCCTTGTTCTTATCTAATGCTTCTTCATTTAAGTCTGTCCAATTTTTTTAAGGACAATTTTGTCTATTTTCCTCTTGCCCCCAACAATGATTTAAGTTCCTCAAAATCAGGGTCATTTACATTATTTGAACAAAAATGAACATAAGAATTAAAAAAAAATTAAACTCTTACCTTCCATCTTAGAATCAATATTGATTCTAAGGTAGAAGAATGGTAAGGATTAGGCAATGAAGGTTAAATGACTTGCCCAGGGTCACACAGCTAGGAGGAGCCACCTAGCTCTCCCCATACACAGATATTTAATAAAAGATTGGTAAATACCACAAGCCACTATGGATGATATTTCTCTTGCCTATCTTCTCCTTGACTAAAAAGAGAAAAATTGCATATCATCCCAATCCCTTACCTGCACTCAAGTTTTTCTGAAGATTTCAATTTTTTCTAAATTTAGCTGTTGAATCATGGTTCTGAAATACTCCTTCAGAGTGATGTCATTTGGACTTTTTCTTCTGGGAAAGGCAGAGATTTCACTTTTGTGGGGCCTTAAGGGTAGAGTGTATGGCATCTTTGTCTCAACTTCACCTAGCTGAAATTACTGAGTTATATGCTCCCTCTATAGGTACAGACGGGGTAGGGCCTCCAGTTAGCCTCAGACGGCTGTCTTCATCTAAGGTCATTGAGAACTGCTCTCTGAAATAGAGGAACTGATTTGGGCATATCAGCAACCTGGACAATTAAAATCCAAACAATTAGGCAGTGTGGAACTAACATGAAGGATGTTGCCACATCTAGTACCTGGATAACTAATAGAAAAATCAGAGGAGGGATTAAGGTCAAAATGGATGGCTTCATTCATTAGGTTAGGAAGCATTTTTGGAAGTTGAGAAGGAGGGACAAAGGATTTTAGAACCAAAGGGACCTTAAGGATTATGTGGTCAAATGGGTTTATTTTATATAAAAAACATTTTTGTGATTGTACTGTTTAGTTTTGCACAAACATCACCTGTAACTCCTGACTTGTAGGTATGCTTCATATAAAGTTAGTAGCAATGAACATATTTTATGACTTCCTAAGATGTTCTATAACTAAGAACAAAAATATGCTTTTATTAAATTACAGTTGAAGGCGAATTATTTTTTTTATAGTTATAGCCACTAATTTAGCAATATAAACTATTTAAGGTTTGCATGTAAAAAAGTGCTCTGCCAATTATCAACCCTGAATTACCTCTATCGTCCACCTTTTCTGTTCCTGCTACCTTGCTCGTAAATGATATTGAGGAACTTGCCAATGGGATCCACTGCAAATCCAAGCTCTATTGGATTTTTACTATTACTTGATAATTCTTTCATTTTTCTCTGATGACTTCATATTCCCCCAAAGTTACTGTTCTAACCCTCCTTTCTTAAACCCTCCATGCCAATCCTATCCCATTCTTGCCCAGCTGATGACCTCATTTTCTTTTTATTTCAGAAAACTAAAACCATTCATCATGAGTTTCTTCACTTTTCCCCTTCTATACCTCAAAAACCTTTAGTATCATTACTGCTCTTTCTTCCTTGCTCTTCTCTGTGGGGAAGAGCTAGTCCTTATGCAGGCTAACCCTAGGACACTTTGATTCTATTCTCTCCTGTCTTTTCTGGGAATTTGCCCCCTGGTTTCTCCTCTCTCCTCTTCTACCCCCTCCTCCCCTTCTCCTGCTCCTCCTCTTCCTCCAACCTCCTTCCTCTCCTCCTCCTCCTCCTCCTTCTATTTAGGGTCACACAGCTAGGGAATGTCTGAGGTCAAATTTGAACCCAGGACTTCCTATCTACAGACCTAGTCTCCACTGAACCACCTAGCTGCCCCTTGATCATTTCCTCTTTCACCTACAATGATATTATCTATCCATCCTCTAGTTTCCCATTGTCTACAAACACCAGCTTCACCAGCTTTATCTTTAAAAAACAAACAAACAAACAAACAAAAAACACCAAAAGCCTTCATTTGATCCTGCCATCCCTTCAAGTTATTGTTTTATATCTCTTCTCTTTCATTGTGAAATTTCCTGATGGAATAGCTTATCTTCACTTCCTTTTCATCCATTCCCTTCTCAACCTTTTGCAATTTGATTGGTTTCCAATCAGTTCCACAAAACTGCTCTTTCAAAAGCTACTAACTAATATAACTCGGGTTTGAAGAGAGCATGGAGAGTTATCCTTCTGGATCCAGGCCGTATGGTTTGTTTTTTAGGATAATGAATGCTTTGGTTAGTTCTTAGCTTCCAGAGGAGAGACTTTGGCCCCATGTCTTGTGCCTATGGACAGTGAAGTATTGCTGTGGATAGAGGCCTGGAGTCAGAAAAAGCTTCACAAGTTTGAATCTGGCCTTAGACTCCTACTGCAGTATGATCATAGGGAAACACATCCTGTTTGCCTCAGTTTCCCCATATGTAAAATTATCTGGAGAAATGGCAAACCACTGCAATGTCTTTGCCAAGAAAACTTCCCAAAGGGGTCACCCTACTGAACAATAATAATATAATCCATGTCTCTCTTTTATCTATCCAAGCTCAGGTGACAAGTATCTGTCCCCTGCCTGGTGCTGATGTAAGCCCCTCTCCCCCTTTTCTTAATTTGGTTCCAGCCAGGCTTCCACATGGCTGACTGGGCCAAGTCTGTTCCTCCTTTTGCTCTTGCTTCTTTGTCCCCAACCCCTACGTGTCCTTGAGCCATCTAGGGAAAGTGAAAACTGTCTGTAATGGCTTCTAGAGCATGGGTTCTCAACCAAGTGCCTGGGTCCCTGGCTGCTTTTCTGCTTCATGTTTTGCAAACTGATAGGGGAAGCCAGTTCCTTTAAATGTCCTAGATTTCCAGCTTCTTCCCTAGCGACCTCTAGCATGGACCTTCTTGGGTGAAACCAGGCCATTTCTGAGCTGAGATGTAAAGCAATCATTCATATTTTTATGTTCTTTGGTATATTATAGTCTATAAAACTTCTATGATTTCTGTTTGCTATTTACTTAGATTAATGGACTTACTTGCTATTTGTAATTTGTGATAGTCTTTTACCTAATTAACTATAATGCAGGATGAAAAGAGCAGAGTCCCTTTGGACTACCAATTAACAACACTTTTTTACTACTCACAAGGGGAGGAGGAGAACAGATGCCAACAAGGAAAAGTCTCAGTGTGTGGTCTCCCCTGCTCTGGAGTGTTGGGTGGCCGGATGTTGGGTATCTTCCAGAGGTCGAACCACATAACAGGTTTGTGTTCCAGTCAGTGTCCCAGGACCCCTCAGGGTTCAAATTTATGTAGAATTTTAGACAAGGAACCAGAATAAGATACTGCTCTCAGCTACAGGGAAAGATAGTACAGTAGTAATATAGAGACCAGGGAAATGACGATATTTTCTAAATTGCCTAACAGAGAGTGAAGAATGAGGGACCAGGATGTATGGAACTTTTATCATGCCATCCAGCAAGAAGTCGTGTGTGTGTGTGTGTGTGTGTGTGTGTGTGTGTGTGTGTGTGTGTGTGTGTGTTTGATGCCCCGTTACTGGGTTTATTAGTTTTATTCAAATTGTATTTCACGATTTCAAATTCTGTCTCCTGGTCCTGGCACACTTCAGTCAAATCATGAATGTTGCAGTGTTGTTAGGTCATTTCAGTTGTGTCCAACTTTTTGTGACCCATTTGAGATTCTCTTGGCAAAGAGCCTGGATTAGTTGGTCATTTCCTTCTCCAGATCATTTTACAGAGGAGGAAACTGAGGCAGACAAGGTTAAGTGACTTGCTCAGGATCACACAGATAGTATCTGTGGTAGGATTTGAATTCAGGTTTCTTCACTCTATGCCCAGTACTCTATCCAGTGAACTATCAAGCTGCCCATGAACATGGCATAAAATGAAGGAATTATCAAGTTGGTGCTGAATACAGTCACTATCATCAGGATGATTATTTCTATCATGAAGAGTACTAGGGTTTGGAAGGCATTCTGGTTACACCTGTTAAATTTTCCTAGGGCCAGATGACAGATCCATCTGCTGCTAAATCAAGCTGCTGCTGCTATTTCTTGAGCTGGTGCACAAAGGATTTCATTGTCTTTGCCCCCAAAGTGATACATCTGGCAGAAAACCACAAAAACAGGAGGATTCTCTCAAAAAGCAAGGACTGCCACCTTACATGGTGCTATCTGTGTCTGGTTGTCTTTACTATATAAGGTGATGGCTTAAGTTAAAGAGTAAATGGGAAATAAAGTAGGCTAACAAAAACAATGAGAATGGAGTCAGCATATCTCCATTGTCTGCCACCCAGTGTCTAGCGTTCCCTGTGAAAATAAAGCAAGGGAAGGTGCCAATCAGAGTTCAGGGTTTTCTCCCTCACTAAGTCACATTCTCTCTTCTAGGTCTACTCACTTCCTTTCCCATTTTCCTCTAGGATCCTCCATGTCCCTACAGACCCATTAGCTTGACTGGGAACAATTTATCACCACATGCTAGTTTCCACCAGATTTCCCTATCCCTATCTGGGAGCTCCACTCTTTCTGGGACCATAGGCCCTAAAGTTTGGAGAGGACCTACATAATCCACTTTCCAATATCTGACTAGCTAGATCCCCTAGGGATTCTTTCTGAGGGATCTCCTGTTTAGATGGCAATGGAGTAGGCAGGAAGTACAATTCTCTATTCCTTGCCTTCTTCTTGGGCAAAATGGAGGCCTTTCTGGTGGGCCCAGTCCTGCATGGTGTGTGTGTATTTTCATGGCCCATTCAGGTTTCAAAAACAATAAAATTTGTAATGACCTTAGCACAGTGCTTGGCACATAGTAGGTGCTATAGAAATTATTTCCTTTCCTTCCACAAAGAACAGTCATATTACTGGAGAGATTTGTTAGATGAAGATTTGATCAGTCATGTTAGTTCATTTAGATTCCTCTGAAATGCTTGTCATGGGGCAAGATAAATGAGTAAGGTCTAGTGGTCAGTTTTTCAGTTTGTCTATGTAAGCCCATGAAGATGCCTTCTCTCCCAGTAAGGTTTCCATTAGTTTGACATTCTTAGAAAGTTGCACAATAATTGTGACAGTCCTTTGGGTAACCCATAAGGTGGAATCTGAGCTAAAGCCCCTGAAGGGAATTCTCTTCCCCCTCATCTTTGGACATCCTCGTACTAGAGTCACTTTTTTTGACCCTAACCTTCTGACTTACAATCAATATTAATTATTGGTTACAAGTTAGAAGAGCAGTAAGGACCAGGCAATTGGGTTTAAATGACATGCCCAGGGTCACACAGCTAAGAAGTGTCTGAGGCTAGATTTGAATCTAGGATGTTCAGTTTCTAGGCTTGGCTCTCTATCCATTGAACTACCTAGATGCCCCTTCTAATCACTTTTGAGCCGGTGTCTCAGAGACTCAGGAAATGCCCAATTCTCCTAGTTAGCCCATGTGTGGAAACTAGAATATATTCCCATGATCCCCTAGGGAAGAAACAGCCTGGGGATACATCCTATCTCCATTCCTGTTTGCCTGATTTGGAAGGGCATGCAGGCAGGATAGAGGACAATTATTTGGGATATTTCTTCCTCCTCTATCACAGAAGAAGGGAGACACAGAAGAAGGTTAGAGGCTGGAAGTTTCAGCCTAGCAGACCATAAATCTGTTAATTAGTTCCTTCTCCTCTGAGGCACTAGGTGTCAACTTGGAATCTAGAAACCCCAAGTTTGCCCTTTTGTCCCTAGAGAATTCTCTGGAGGGAGATCTCAGATTCACTTGAGTTTCATACTAACAATAGACCTTAAAGTACTTGGTGGTCCCAGTTAAGTGGGACTAGCCAGACCTAAGGGTAATTAAGTACCCTTTTGTCCTGGTAGTTTCTCCCATTGTATCAAAATCCTTTCCAAGGGTAGCCCAGTCCTTGGCTGGACCCTTTCCTTGGTATCCCTTGAAAAGCATCAGCTTCTCCCTGATAATCCTATCTCAGGCTTCTCCTTTCCTTGTAGCCATGGTAATGTCAATCAATCATGCTTTCATGTCCTCAGTTCCCCAAAAGGTATATAAGTTCCCCAAATTCTATTGTTCCTTGGATCTATCATGTAGCGTGGTGATTTCTCCCCGGGATACTATTGCCAGAGTGCCAGAGCCTTTGGCTCTATGTGGGTTTTGGATGCTTGACTCTATGTGGAGACCTAAATATTGAACACTATACCTCTCCTGATTAAAGACTTGATTTTCCTGACTATTTAATAGTTCTGAGTTTTTTCCAAGTTAATATAGGTTTCCCCTGCAATCTATTCTAAAGGAGACTGACACACCCTCCCTGGATCCTCTTTGTTCTGATCTTCTATTTTTCCTTACTTCTTGTTGTTAGTTGTTTTTCGGTCATGTCTGACCCTTCTCCATCTTATTTTACAGATGAATAAATGGAAGCAATCAGGGTTAAGTGACTTGCCCAGCATCACATAGATAGTAAGTGTCTGAGACCAGTTTTGAACTCAGAGAAAAATCTTCCTGAATCCAGGTCTAGCACTCTATCCTCTATGTTACCTACCTGCCCAAATTGATACTATTTCTGCCTAATCATTTTCAGAATCTGCCTGTCTCTAAATAGCTAAGCAAGGCATGGGTGGTGCGGGGCAGTGGTCATCTTCCTTATTCCCCACTACCAGAAACAGTTCTTCTGGTATCCCTGCCCTTCTAACCTGGCAGGTTATTTTACTGTGAGTAAAACATTTCTTCTTCTCTTTCCTACCCCTTCCTCTGTCATAGGGGGAGAGGGAAAGGGAAGCTTTTCAGACTTATGACCTGTTAGCCTGCTGTCAAGGAACTCATAAATCCCCAGGATATCAATGAAATACAGTCACTTGAGTCAGGCACAAGAACAGTTCAAGTTCTCACTCTACATTTACACTTCCCTTTTTAGCCAGCTGTTCTGTGACTGCTTCTATCACCATGAAGAGCAGCCAAGGGACAGAATCCTCAGCTTCTTTGAGGTGAGGTTAATTTTTGATTGTCACACGACCCCTTGTTCAAAATTCTAGGTAGTCTGAGGTGAACCCTTGACCATCGAACACTGGTAATCTGTATGTCAGGGCCACCCAACCACTATGCCTGCCATGTATGGAATGGAATATGATTGTGTTAAACTCTTATTGGTACAGTGATCAACCAAGATTTCAGTGTATTAATCATGAAACATGCCACATACCCCCTCAGAGAGAGGAAGGACTGAGAATGCAGAATGAAGCAAATAATTTTTAGAATATGGTCAATGTAGAAATTTGTTTTGATTGACTATATGCCCTTAACACAGCGCCTGGTGCTTAATTATCAGGTCCTAAATAGTAGGTACTTAATTAATGTTTTTTGGATTGGATTGGATTACACATATGTAATAGGTTTTGTTTTTCTCAAGTCCTCAGTGGGTGAGAAGGTTAGGAGTCAGGAAGGAGGGTGAGAAGGCAGATCTTTATCAATTATAATTCCTGATGATTCATGATGAAATATGCTACCCAGACAGAGGTGATGCATGCAGAACACACACACACACACACACACACACACACACACACACACACAAATGCACAAACATATTTTTAGATATAACCAATGGAACATTTTATTTTGTTTGTAACAAAAGCATGTATACATGGTTATACCAAGAGTTTGGTTTTTCTGCCTTCTTGGTGGGGGGAGAGTAGCAGGAGGGAAGTAAGAGGGAGAAAAGGCTAATGTTTGTTGGAAAATAAAATTGAATTTAAATAATTTTTTTAAAGTGTAACAACTTGCTTATCTGATGTAACTTCCTCTCATGGAAGAGGTTAGGGAGTTTGCTTCCAGGAGAATTTGTGATGATGTGAAATAGCAATGCCTTAGAGAGACTGAGGAACATATGTGGATTTTCCATTGCTTCTGGTTGGCTAGGTTATAGAAAGGAAACTGGTTAACTGTGGAGACATTCAAAAAGGCCTGTTAGCACTGGTTCAATGCTATTTGGGGCATTTTCTTCTGGTTCTTCCTTGGAGATTTGTTTGCACACTGAATGTAATGGGCATCTTTCTTTCTGGCCTCAGTCCTTGGTATTTCCATTTGTTTTTTTTTCTTTCTTAAGCAAAGGGACTGGAGCCTTTGAATTGGTGAGTTTGAAGGGTATGGAGGCTGCCTCAGCATCCTAGAGTACTGCTTTTTATTTTTTTATTTTTTTAATTTTTTTTATTTTTTTAATATATTTTATTTGATCATTTCCAAGCATTATTCATTAAAGACATAGATCATTTTCTGCTTTGTTGATAGTATTTGCATTAGAGTGTTCATTTAGAGTCTATCCTCTGTCATGTCCCCTCAACCTCTGTATTCAGGCAGTTGCTTTTTCTCGGTGTTTCCACTCCCATAGTTTATCCTTTGCTTATGAATGGTGTTTTTTTCTCCTGGATCCCTGAAAGTTGTTCAGGGACATTACACCGCCACTAATGGAGAAGTCCATTACGTTCGATTATACCACAGTGTATTAGTCTCTGTGTACAATGTTCTCCTGGTTCTGCTCCTCTCGCTCTGCATCACTTCCTGGAGGTTGTTCCAGTCTCCATGGAACTTCTCCACTTTATTATTCCTTTTAGCACAATAGTACTCCATCACCAACATATACCACAGTTTGTTCAGCCATTCCCCAATTGATGGGCATCCCCTCGTTTTCCAGTTTTGGGCCACCACAAAGAGCGCAGCTATGAATATTTTTGTACAAGTCTTTGTGTCCATTATCTCTTTGGGGGAGTACTGCTTTTTAGAGACATTAGAACAATACTAACAACCAGCAAGGAGCGACTTTTGGGGCGCCAGTCCAACAGTAGCTGAGGCATAGATTCATCTGACACTCTTGCTACATCAACTCACAAAGTTGGTGGGACCAGTGTTATATGGGAACTATGTAGGAGCTGAGTTATGGATCTGCTTCTCAGGAGACTGAAGTGATATAATGGAAAATATGCCCTGGAGGGACTGAGGGAAATATTTGTACTTTGTCCTTGCTATATCTTTGAAGTAAAATCTATCTCTTTGTAAAAGCTAACTGATATTAAATGGTTAAGTGAAATGAGAGTGCTAGTCATTGGCCCCTAACTGTGGTGGGTGGGTGCTTGAGTCCTTGAATGCTCCAACTTAAAAGACTATTTTATGGAGAACTCACAAAGGCAAAGTGTTCACCCAGAGATCAGGAGAGGCAATATAAGGACACTCTCAAAGTCTCTCTAAAAAGCTTTGGTATCAATTGTGAGTCACAGGAGACAGTGGCACAAGATCGCCCAACATGGAGTGCCCAGATCAAGGAAGGTGCTGGGCTCTATGAGCAAAGCACAAGTGCAGTGGATTGAAAGTAATGTGAGATCTGAAAATTTAGAGACATCTTCATCTCAAATGTTTATATGGTCTCTTTGTGCCTGTCCTGTGGTAGAGCTCTCTGAGTTCATATTGGTCTGATCAATCATGATTAGACCCATTGTACATGGACCCCAACAGAGTCCTCTTTAAGTAGGAAATCAACCACCAACCAGCTTGAGCTAAGCACACTATAGAGAAGAAATATTCCAGCCTCTCAGGGTATCCTAGAACCTTGAGGGAACACATGTAGTATTCGTGTCTACTGAAGAGGCTCAGGGAACTAGGTAGTTAGGTTCTTTTCCTTTTTCTGACCTCAATTTTTAAGTTAGAATTTTTAAAAAAATTAAATTGTGTTGGATTCACAGTTTAGATCTGAATGTTTGCTGTTTGTTTGTTTTTTCTTTTTGAGAGTGACTGATAAACCTTTTAAAAATAGAGCAACGTTGAGGGGGGGGTGGACCTGTATTTTTTTTTAAAGAATGCTATTATTTAAAATATTTTTCCCAATTGCATGTCTCAGACTCTATCAGTTATTTCTCTAGAGGCAGAAGGTACTTTTCATCAACTTGGATAATTGTATTGTTGAGAATAGCCAAGTCATTCACAGTTGTTCAGCATACAATATTGATATTAGTGTGTAAAGTATTCTTCTGGTTCTGCTCACTTTACTTTATTCTCAAGAATGTTTGGATCAGATCACAGCTCCACCAAAGGCTCATTAGTGTACCAATTTTGCCACATCCCCTCCAACATGATCATTTTCCTTTTTTTGTCACATTGGTCAATCTAATAGGTATGAATGGGGTACCTCAGAGTTGTTTTAATTTGCAATTCTCTAATCAAAAGTGAATGAGAGCATTTTTCATATGACTGTAGATAGCTTTGATTTCTTCATCTGAAAACTACCTATTTGTATCCTTTGATCATTAATCAATTGGAGAATGACTTAGAATTTTATAAAACTGACCCAGTTCTCTACATATTTGAAAAATGAAATACTTATCAGAGAAACTTGTTATGAACCACTGCCCCAGCTTTCTGCTTTCCCTTTAATCTTGGTTGCATTGATTTTGTATATAATCAAACTTTTAAAATTTAATATAATCAAAACTACAGAAAAATCTTGCTAATGAATGTTGATGCAAAAATTCAAATAAAATACTTTCAAGGAGATGACAGCATTATGTTACAAGGATCATACACCATGACCAGGTGGGTTTTATACCAGGCAATATTCAATTCAGGTTCAATATTAGGAAAATAATCAGAATAATCAATCATATCAATAACAAAAACAACTGAAACTATATGATTATCTCAATAGTTGCAGAAAACACCTTAGACAAAATATAATACCATTATCTATTCTAAAAGACAGAAAACATTGGAATAAAAGACACTTTCCATAAAGTAATAAAGGGCATTTATCTAAAACCATCAGCAGGCATTATGTATAATGGGGACAAACTAGAATCCTTCCTAGTGAAGCAAGGATACCCATTATCAACACTACTATTTAATACAAAAACTAGCTATGGCATTAAGAACAGAAAAAGAAATTGAAGGAATTAAAATAGGCAATGAGAATGAACATATCATTCTTTACAGATGATACAGTAGTATATATAGAGAACCCCAGAGAAAAAAAGAAAAACAAATAGAAATAATTAACAACTTTGGCAAAGTTGCAGGATACAAAATAAGCCCACATAAATAATCAACATTTCTATTTACCACCAACAAAGTTCAACAGCAAGAGATAGAAAAGGAAATTTCATTTAAAATAACTGTAAAATAAAATACCTAGGAGTATACTTACTGAAACAAGACCAGCAACCATATGAACACAATTACAAAACACTTTTCACACAAATAAAGTCAGACCTAAACAATTGGAAAAATATTAATTGCTCATGGATAGGCTGAGCCAACATAATACAAATGATACTCCTACTTAAATTAATTAATCTATTCAGTGCCATACCAAAAAAACTACCCCAAAATTATTTCCTAGAACTAGAAAAAATTTATAATAAATTTCATTTGGAAAAACAAAAGGTCAAAGATATTAAGGGAATTAACAAAAGAAAGATATGAAGGAAGGAGGCTTAGTTATATCAGATCTCAAACTATACCATAAAGCAGTAATTATCAAAATAATCTGGTACTGATTAAGAAATAGAGTAGTGGATCGATGGTATAGGTTAGGAAATCCACAAAGTTAATGACTATAGTAACTTCATGTTTGATAAACCCAAATATCCAAGCTAGGAAGGAGCAACTCTCTTTCTGACAAAAACTGTGGTGAGAACTGGAAAACAATTTGGCAGAAACCAGATAAAGAACAATGTCTCACACCATACACCATGATAAAGTCAAAATGGATAGTTGACCTAGAAACAAAGGAGAATATCATAAACAAATTAAGGGAACATGGAAAATTTTTCCTATCAGACTTATAGATAAGAGAAAAATTTATGAGCAAACAAGACATAGAGAACATTATTATAAAACATTAAATGGATACTTTTGATTACATCAAATTAAAAGTTTTCTGTACAAACAAAACCAATACAATAAAGATTAGAAGGGAAACAAGAGGTCAGAGAAAAATTTTATAGCAAGTGTCTTTGACAAAGACATCATTTTTCAAATATGTAGAGAATTGAGCCAAATTTATAAGAATACAGAACATTCTCCAATTGATAAATGCTTAAATATAAATGGGCAGTTCTCAGAGGAAAAAATTAGATCTTTAGTCAGATGAGTAAATGCTCCAAATCACTGTTGATTAGAGAAATGCAAATTCAAAGAACTCTGAGGTATCACCACATATCTATTAGAATGGCTAATATGATCAAAAAGGAAAATAATAAATGTTGGAAGGGATGTGGGAAAAATTTGACACTAAAAGACTGCTAGTGGAACTGAATTGAAACAACCATTCTGGAGAACAATATGGAACCATGCTAAAAGGGCCATAAAATCATTCATACCTTTTGATCTAGCAATGCCATTCTTGAGTCTGTTTCTCAAAGAGATCAGCAATAGGGGAAAAGGATCTTCTCATACAAAAATATTTTTAGAAGCTCTTTTTGTGGTGATAAAGAATTAGAAATTGAAGAAATCAGTTGAGGAATGATGAACAAGTTGTGGCATGCGGTTGTAATTGAAAACTATTGCTCCATAAGAAATGATGAATAGGATGACTTCAGAAAACCTGGAAAGATTTCTATGAAATGATACAAAATGAAATGAGCAGAACCAGCAGAACAGTGTATACAGTAACAGAAATACTGTATGATAATAAACTATGAAGGACTAAATTATTATCAGCAAAAAAGAGGCTCCAAGATAACCTTAAGGGGCTCATGATTAAAAGAAATCACTATCCACAAAGGAAGTGTTAGAATCTCATTGCAGAGCAAAGCATGCCATCCTTCACTTTATTTCCTTCATGAGTTTTTTTTAATTGTATATGTGATACATGTTTTTAGTTATAATATGGAGATTATGGAAGTATGTATTACACGAAAGCATTAATATAACCTGTTATTTACTGCATTGGGGAGTGGGGAGGAAGGAGGAGGGAGGAGGGAGAGAATCTGAATCGCAAAATGTCAGAAAACAATGATCAAAAATTGTTTCTATGTGTATTAAAAAAGTTAACTAAAATTTTTAATATAATAAAAATGATCCATTTTATATATGATGCCCTCTATCACTTGCTTGATCATAAATTTTTCCCTTCTCCATAGATCTGACAGGTAAACTATTTCATACTCTCTTAATTTGCTAACAGTATCACCCTTTATGACTAAATCATGTACCCATGTTGACATTATTTTGGTACTCAGTATAAGATGTTGGTCTATTCCTAGTCTCTACCATACCATTTTCCAGTTTTCCCAACAGTTTTTTTTTGTCAAATAGTGAGTTTTTGTTCCCCAAACTTGGGTCTATTGATTTATCAAACACTAAATTACTCTGGTCATTTATTACTAGATATTGTGGACCTAATCTGTTCCCCTGATCCACCATTCTATTTCTTAGCCACGAAAGATTGTTGTGATGATTATCACTTTGTAATACAGTTTGAGACCTCTTGCTACTTTCCACTTTCTTTCACATTTTTTCATTGATTCCTTTGATATTCTTGACCTTTTGTTCTTCCAGATGAATCTTAAAAGTATTTTCTCCAGCTCTAAAACAACATTTTAGCAGTTTAATTGGTATGTTTTTTTTTAAAGCCCAAATAATTTAATTTCCTTTCTACTCATATCCTGGAATTGTTTACCAGTAAATAATTCAGAAGATACCCTGAAAAGATCTCTCTAATATAAAAAAAAATTTCTTGAAGATACACAGTATTTATCCAGAGTAGTTTGTCTTATCTACCTTATGCTCACATGAAAATATTGCTACGTAAGAGTTGCCTATTGCTGTAAATATAACCAATTGCTATGTGTTTATACATGAAAAAGTAATTGATGGCTATTTTCATAATTTGAACTCACAGCAGTTGCTATGAAATTATGTTAAAGTAATATATTAATCAAACTAATGCTGCTGTAATATAGCACATTTATTGATTGCATTCATATTTCTAATGTTTTTATCCAACAAAGATTAAGGGTAGGATTTATTTCATTTTTATCTAAGTGCCTAGTATCATAGTAGGTACATCAAAAGCTTATTGAGTTAAATTGAATCAATGTCCCTGGAGTGTCTGGAAGTAAAATGGCTCCTGAGTTTGTGCCGACTGTGCTGAATGCTATCCATCCACCTGTTTGGGATTAGGGTTACAGTGAAATATGGACACAGAATTATAGTCTGGTTAAAATTTGGGTTGGTGTCAGGTTGACTGTCTACAGTGAGTTTTAGGCCTGGGTTAGATGGTATTGGAGTTGAAGGGAAGGAGATGAAGCTGGGCTCTTGCTCTTTCTTTTCCATCTTGAATTCATTTCCTTCACTCTTGCGCTGAGGTAAACTGCTTTGGGGATGCTCCTGCCTCTCCCTCCTTTCTTTTAAAGGCATTTTCCCTTCCTTTCTTTAACCTTCCTCTCTTGGGACTACAGCGTTAGTAGAGGGGCACTAGTTGCATAAATTCTACTAGTTAATGATTTTGTTTTAGGAATTCACAATTCAGCACAGCATAGTTATATTTACTAGTTTCTTCTTTATGATATGATCCATTCTTCAACAACAAAAAGATTTGTCTGAGGTATTTTTCTACTGTGGGGATCAACTTATCTGGAGTTATCCATATTCTCACATTGTCTCTTTTGGAACTAAGGGTACATGTGTATAAATGTGTGTGTGTGTGTGTGTGTGTGTGTGAAACCCTTTCCCACCTTCTTTGAATCAATACTGTGTATTGGTTTCAAGGCAGAAGAGCAGTCAGGGCTAGGCAATGGAGTTAAGTGACTTGCCCTGGGTCACACAGTTAGAAAGAATCTGATACCTGATTTGAATCCAGGACCTTCCATCTCCAGGCCTGGCTCTCAATCCACTGAGCTACCTACCTGCCCACCCCTCATCAAAAACTGATTATATTCATCCTCTGTTCATTTACATGGTCCCTTCTCATCTGAAGTTATTGATCATGTTAGAGGGCAGGCAGAGAATCCCAGACTTCTATCTGAGTGACATAAGAAATGACAAGCTTTATGAAGCCCTAGCCATATTCAAAGTTTAAAACAACTAGCTCTGAGTCCAGGCAGATTTTGAAAGTGACACTCAGATAAAATTGCCTCCACTGTGAGTTTAAAGATTGGGTCTTACTGCTCAGCATTTGCCAGAAGAATTACAAAATTACAACTAAATGCTCAAGCTGCATCTGAGTTTTGGATCATTCTAAGCAATAATTCCACAGAGAGATTCTCTCACAACTCTGGGATGAACACACCAAAGACAATGAGTAAATATGAAACTACTTTAAAGACTAGCCAAACTTATCTTTTTTTTTTTTTTACAATACTGTGTGTCTGGAGGAGGGAAACCATACATATCACCAGAGTTAGTCTCCTGAAATTCTGCATTCTGGGGCATAAATTCTTTTTTTTTTAACTAAAAAAAAGTTTTTTTTTTTATTTAGAATATTTTCCCATGGTTACATGATTCATGATTTTTGCCCCTTTCTTCTCTCCCCCCTCCTGGAGCTGACAAGTAATCCCACTGGATTATATATATATATATATATATATATATATATATATATATATATATATACACACATAATTGTTTAAAACCTATGTCTATGTTATTCATATTTGCATATCTTTTAAAAACAAAACTTTAATCATATCTCTGTCACACTACGTGATCGATCCTATTTTTTTCTTCTGCTTTTCTACTCCCACAGTTCTTTCTCTGGATGTGGATAGCATTCTTTCTTTTAAATTCCTCTGGATTGTCCTGGATCATTGCATTACTTCTGGTAGAGAAGTCCATTACATTTGATTGTGCCACAGTGTATCAGTCTCTGTGTACACTGTTCTCCTGGTTCTGCTCCTTTCACTCTGCATCACTTCCTGGAGGTCATTCCAGTTCACATGGAATTTCTCCAGTTCGTTATTCCTTTGAGCACAATAGTATTCCATCACCATCAGATACCATAATTTGTTCATCCATTCCCCAATTGATGGACAAGGGACATAAATTCTATTCAGTGCAATGACACCTTAAATGAAAGTCATTAAAATAAAGTGAGATCACATTTGCAAAGTGCTTTGCAAATTTTAAAGCTCTGAATAAAAGTCACAGGCAGTTAGGTGGTACCATGGATAGAGAGCATAGGGACTGGAGTCAAGAAAATATGAGTTCTAATCCAGACTTAGACACTTAACTAGTTGAGTGACTCTGAGCAAGTCACACACACCCTATTTGCCTCAATTTCCTCATCAGTAAAATGAAATGGAAAAGGAAATGGCAAATCACTCTAGTATCTTTGCCATGAACACCCCAAATGAGGTTGTGAAGAGTCTGAAATGACTGAACCACAACAAACTAAGATCTAGTTATTATTATTGTTATGATTACTGTTACTTATTTTTATTAGATTTTGTTACAGGCTCTGCAAATAGGTAGTTGACTGGATCACAGGTTCAGGGAGGGAAAGGATTTTAGAGGTTATCTAGTCCAATATCTTTAATTCATTTAGGAGGAAATGGATATCTCTAGATACTGAGTGACCTGCCCAAAGTCATAGAGACTCTAAAGTGGTTTTAGCTAGGATTAAAACCCAGGTCATTTGACTTCCCAAACAGCAACCCTACCCATTTATATAGGTTACAGAATGAATATGCACAGGAACATCACAAATCAGAAGGTTAGTTTTTTGTTTTACTCTGCCTATACTATATAATACACAGCATTTCCCTCTAAACTCTGGGATAGAGTAAATACATTTACTTCAAAGTGAGCCATGGGAAACAGAGAACTAATTAATCATTGTTCAGAAACATTTTTTGAGGTCGAAGGAAGAACAGAGAATATGCAAATATGCAAATCTCATTTGATAAATCTGACAAGTGTGTCCTAGGAGCTGTCATGAACTGGTAGGTCTCAGAAGGAAAATGTTTTCATGAGGTGAAAAATAAACTCCCCGGTTTTCTGACTGCTTTTCCAAGTACAGTTAACTGCATATGCAGATATCCATTCAGAGGGCTCCAAGATCCACATTTTAGATATTTAAAACTTTTCCCAAAAGTTCAGGAAAGGGGGTATTTGCCGTTTAAAGGGATATTTTGTTTATGCAAGATCTATTGATATTAACATTAAAAATTAAGTTTCAGTAGCGAGTAATGTTACATTGAGAATTAGGGTTAGGGATCTGGTTAAGGTTAGCTAGAGGCCATTGGCAGGATAGAATCAAATTTATAGTTTGAAAGCAGTCAGTAACATCGTGTTGACAGCCTGATCAGATGGCATCCAGGATGGAGGCAGACCGTAGGGTCATTTCTGAGTTTAGGATAAGAATTACAGTTACAAGAGTAAGATGTAGGCTTCAGAGGGTAAACCTTAAATTGCTTTGGAAACGTAAATTATTCCTACTCTTGTTGTATAATAAAAGTTCTAACAATGACCTGGAACATTGAAGGACTTATGACAAATCATGCTATCTACCTTCAGAGAAAGAACTGTGGGAGTCAGAACACAGATCAAAGCATGCAATTTTTCACTTTATTTGTGGTTTTGTTTTGTGGTTTTGGTTTTTATATGAGTGTTTTCTGACAACAATAACCAATATGGAAGTAGGTTTTGCATGATTATATGTATATATATATATATTCTGGATTAAGTTGCTTACCATCTCTGAGGGGGGAGGGAAGAGAGAGAGGGAGACAATTTGGATCTTATAATTTTGGAAAATGTATGTTGAAAATTGTTATTACTTGTAATTGGGAAAATAAAATATCTTTGAATAAAAATGAGAATTTGAATTTTTAGAGTTAGAATGTATAGATGTTTATTTTTGGTTATTTGGAAATTTGAGATATAGCATCACAGCTTTAGAGTGGAAAAAGGATCTTCAAGGTTATCTATCATCCTAATCACCTTCTAACAGTTGTTCACTCATTTCAGTCTTATCTAACTCTTCATGACCCCATTTGGGGTTTTCTTAGCAGGGATACTGGAATAGTTCACCATTTCCTTCTCCAGCTTATTTGGCAGATGAGGAAACTGAGGCAAACAGGGTGAAGTGCCTTGCCCAGAGTCACATAGCTAGGAAGTATCTGAGGCCAGATTTGAACTAAGGAAGATGAGTCTTCCTGCCTCTAGGCCCAGCACTTTACCCATTTGCCACCTAGTCACCCTATCTTCCAACTAACCAAAATCAAATTTCTAACATAGTTCTATCTGAATAAACATTTAAATATGCTTAAAATCTGACCCAAAATTTCTAGAGCCATCATATAGTTGAAGAGTTTTAGGCTGTCCTTTTTTCTAAAATGAAGATGATGACATTTATATTACCTGCCACATAGATTCTTTAGAAAGTACATAGAATAAACCAATT
The DNA here is from genome assembly GCF_027887165.1 of Monodelphis domestica. Lineage (NCBI taxonomy): Eukaryota > Metazoa > Chordata > Mammalia > Didelphimorphia > Didelphidae > Monodelphis > Monodelphis domestica. The sequence continues at coordinate 378,838,067 of NC_077227.1, forward strand.
AAAGGAACAAGCAAGAAATTACTTTTAAGATCTAGGAATAGGGAAAGAGTTCATGCTCAAAGGAGGAATAGAGACAATTGCATGAGATGAAATGGGCAGTTTTGATTACTCTAAATGGAATTTAAAAAAAAACAACCTCTTACCTTCTTTATTAGAATCAACACTGTGTGTATTGGTTCTAAGGCAGAAGAGCAATAAGGGCTAGGTAATTGGAGTTAAGTGACTTGCCCAGGGTCACACAGCTAGGAAGTTTCTGAGGCCAGATTTGAACCTAGGACCTCCCATCTCTGGGCCTGGCTCTCAATCTACTGAGCCACCCAGCTGCTCCTGAAAATTTTTACATAAATAAAACTAAATTTTTTTAAGTGCACAGAAAATTAAGAGAACTTTGCTGTTGCACCACTATGGTACCACAAAGATTTATACTAATCTTTAGCGGTCCATCATAGGTCCTGTGTTGCATCTAGAAGAAGGAGGAGGTTCCTGCTGGTTTCTTAATCAGGGGTTGTGGCATTCTTGGGTTCTGACAGTGCTTCCCTAACATGACTGATACCACAGTCAGATTTGTTGTCAGAGATCCTGGAAGGAGAGATGGAAGGGATCCTTCTGTCTTAGAACAGATACTATATATTGGCAAAGACTAGGCAATTGGGGTTGTGACTTGCCCAGGATTGACTGAGATCAGACTGGAATCCAGTATCTCTTTCCTTCAGGCCTGTTGCTTTAGCTACTGAGCTACCTAGCTGCCCTGATGGAAGGGAACTTAAAGACCATCAAGAAAGACAGGCAGTACCTGCCCTCTAGGAGGAGCTTATATTCCAGTGGGAAAGACGCCTCACAAAAAGAAACTAAAAAAAAAGATAAAAGGGAAGAAGGAACCCAGCAGAGCCATCTCCAAAGGAGTGTAGCCTGCTGGGAAACTCCTTATTTTATCGATCAGTCACAAGAATATTAAGTACTTACTACGTACCAGTAACAAATGGGGAAACTGAGGCATTGAGAGATGAAGTGACTTTCCCAAGGTCCCATAGATATTCATTGTAGGTACTTCATAAATTTATTGAGTTGGATTGAATCAGTGGTCCCTGGAGTTTCTGAGAATAAAATATCGATGTGTAGATTCCTGAGTTTGTGATGACTGTGCTGAATGCTACCCACCCACCTCTTTGGGATTAGGGTTACAGTGAAATATGGACACAGAATTATAGTCTGGTTAAAATTTGGATTGGTGTCAGGTTGACTGTCTACAGTGTGTTTTAGGCCTGGGTTAGACAGTGCTGGAGTTGAAGGGAAGGAGATGAAGCTGGGCTCTTGCTCTTTCTTTTTCAACTTGAATTCATTTTCTTCACTCTTGCGCTGAGGTAAACTGCTTTGGGGATGCTCCTGCCTCTCCCTCCTTTCTTTTAAAGGCATTTTTCCTTCCCTCTTTTACCCTCCTCACATGGGACTACAGAGTTAATAGAGGGGAACTAAGGACATAAACTTATTAGAAAACACCATAGTTATAGTCATAGTTTCTCATTTATGATAAGATCCATCCTTCATCAGCAAAAAGAAATAGCATTTTCTCCTAGTGAGGATCAACTTGTATGGAGATATCCATGTTCTAACTTTGTCTCTTTTGGGACCAAGGACTCACATGTATAGAAATAGATGCAGGGTTCAGGAATGCAGTCTGGGACTGTGTTTTGTTTTGTTTTTAAACCCTTACCTTCTATCCTAGAATTGATACTAACAGTATTAGTTCCAAGGCAGAAGAATGGTAAGGGCTAGGCAATGGGGGTTAAGGGACTTGTCCAGGGTCACACACTTATGAAGTGTTTGAGGTGAAATTTGAACTCAGGGCCTTCCATCTCTAGGTCTGGCTTTCTCTCCACTGAGCCCCTCCTGGGGTTGTTTTTCCTGAATAATGGTAACTAGACCCCCAAGGGACTGAACCTAAAGTTAGCCTCATTAGAGATGTGCTTTAGTCAATTTAGTGGGATTTAAGATCTTTGTTTCTCCAAGTGTGACTGGAACATAGGTGATTAGTAAACAGGTTTATTTACATTCAACTAATTATATATATTTGCCTTTTAAAAGCACCCAGTAAATCATTCCAATGGGGCATTGGCATGCCTTTGGCATTTTGTCCCCAATTCTTCTATACCATTTAGCCATGAAAGATATAAATCCCCCCCCCCCATCCAAATCTTGCTTAAGTCTTTGGGACTTGGGAATCCTACTTAAGATTATGTATCTAGAGCTGAAAGCTCTCTCTCAGAGGATGGGGATAGGTAGGTGGCACAGTGGATGTAATGCTGGGTCAGAAGTCCAGAAAACCTTGGTTCAAATGTGCTCTCAAACATTTACCAGCTGTGTAATCCTGGGTAAGTAATTTAACTTCTACTTGCTTCCATTTTCTCATCTGTAAATGGGGCCATAGCAATACCTGCTATCTAAGGTTGTGAGGATCAAACCAGATAATTGTAAAGTACGCAGCATAATGCCTGATGCATAGTAGGCACGATATAAATATTAGCTACTATCATTGTTGTTACTGCCTAGTTTGTTCCCCTCATTTTAAAGTTGGGGATAGGAAGCCTAGGGAAGTTAAGTGACTTGCCAATATCATACAGGTTGTAATCAGTAGAGGTGGTTTTGAATTCTAGAGCCCATACACAGTCCTCTATACACACCCTCCACCCCTTGCTCTCATTTTCACCGGTGAAAAAATGGATGCTTAGGAAGTTATAGCCATGTCCAAGGTCACACAAGTGGCATCCAAGTCAGCATTCAAACCCAGGTTCTCAGACTCCTTAACCAGTGCTCTCCTCTTCTGTGCTAATCCCTCCCTTTAGATTCTTCTTCATTATAAACCTCAACTGGCTCAGGGTTTCTTCCTTGTACTGACTGCAGTGATCAGGGGACCTCCAAGAAAGAAGACAAAAGAGAACTGGCAAATGTACTTTTCTGCCACAAGAATGAATCACATACTCAGTGGATGTGCCAATGACCGTCTCATGTGAATTTCTGGGAATCCCATAAAAGCATCCATGTGGGGGAGTTTGTATAATTCACCAGATTAACCATCTTTCATGGATATCCTAGGGTACAAAGCTACTTCTGTGTACTCCTTCTTTGCTATTCATGGAGGTCTTTTTATTTTAGTTTGGTCAAATAAAATACACAGACTCTGCATTCACAATGAAGCTTGAAACCAGTCAAGCATTTTGTTTTATTTAAAAAAAAGGAAAGAAAAGAGTCTACTGGTGAAGTATATAGCCTACACATGCTACAGTTAATGTTCTGATCCCCTTTCCCCTCACATATATATTTATATAAGTTTATGTGTTATAAGGAAACAAACAGAAATAACCATCAGAGAATTTGTTGAGTAAGAGAAGTTCTGGAATAGCCAAGATTCTTAAGCTTTATTCTATGAAACACACAAAGTGTTTGGATTCAGCCCATGCAGGGCTCATTTCCTAAAGTTTATGAGAAATCAGATTGGATATACTAATGTTCCTGATCTAGGTTACAGGAGGTGGGGGGGTGCTGTTCTTATTGCTGACAATTAGCATAATACATTGGGTTCACTTTTTTTTCTTCCAAGAAAGTAACAACTATTGCTCTTTTATGTCTTTAAGGAAAGGCCTCTGAAAAACCTTCCTTGGAATGACAGAGGTTCTTCTATCTGGCCTCTTGTCACTGTTTGGAGTTAAGGATGTTTGATTTGGAATTGAAGGGTCAGAAACAAGATGGAATATGGAATGTTTTAACAAGGTACAAGATCATGTTGGAGACCTTGTAGCAAAGGAAGTCAGCAGAGAACTTTCCCAGCTGAAAAAGTGTAACCTTATTAGCTATTAGCCAATATTAGATAGATCTGAAAAATACTGATGGCACAAATTAGTGGTTGGTGGTTCCTGGATTAGGAATAGATCATGGATCCACCTGATCTGTGCCACAGTTTCAATAGGACTGTCCTAGGATAGCAGGTATTGCTGGGGGTTGTTCCCAGACACCAGTACCCCTGACAGTAGTTGCCAGAGGTGGCGGGTTGAGGGTGGGAATAGAGGGAAGGTCTAAGCATAGCTCTACCAAGTCAAAGGACTGAGCAGCTCTCATGGCACAAATACTGTATCAATGACGCCAATGTGGCCACTGTAATTTTCATGACTCATCCTTTCCCCACCAAATCAGACTTCAGGATCCTGTAACAGGCAATCTTTGGTCTCTGGATTATTGACTGGTCACAGTATATACAAGTCTGGAAGAGGTGGGTGTGGGAAACTAGATAGATATAAGGAACCTGGGGGAAAGGCTGCAGGTTAAAAGTCTTGTCTAGTATTTAACTTAACAGTCAAAAGAGGAACGAAAGACCCTACTGTGATTCAGTGGGGTGTAATTAGTTACAGCAGCAGTAGCAAGGAAAGTAAAACCAAGCAAAATTGGACTGAAAGAATAGCAGCCATGATATAAATTGCATATTTTCCATGTGGTCCTCACCACATCTTAACATATGCTCCTGGAGGGCAGGAACTGTACCTTCCATTTCTATACTGAACAGGAGCGACAAAATACTGACTACCACGCAGTGGTAGATTGGCTAAGAACCATGACTGCCATTATTATACCCATGTGATTTGTCACATGACTTAAAAAAAAAACTTTATGGCAATTGGTTTTCCATCTTCCATTGGTTTTCTGGTGGAGAGTTAGCTCTTGAGAGTTTTACTTGGCAAGAGAATTATAAGTGGGCTGTTTTAAAATCTATTAATTTTACTTTGAAAATTACATGATGCAAACAGGACGAGTCCCTGATGGGGCAGATCCAATTTAGTATTTCTTACAGATGTGCCTGACTTGGGGCCCAAAGGACTTCCAGTATACAGTAAAAAAAAAAATAGCTTGTACAAGGCTAGAGGTCCAGCTTTCTTTATAACATATGGTACAGGAACACAGAATCATAGATTTGGAGCTGAAAGGAACCTTGGGAGTCATCTAGTCCAATGTCTTCTTTATATACAGAAGAGAACATTGAGGCTGAGAGGTTAAGTGATAAGGCTGTAATTTGAAAGTAGGTATTGGATTCTGAGTCAAGTGTACAACACTGCTTGGGAATACAATTTAATGTGAAAAATATTCTTTGTCGGAGAGGTTTTAGGAGTGAAGCTGAATGAGAGACTGTGCTATGATGCAGATTCACCCCAAGCAGTTTTAGTATAGCAGGTTTAAGAATTAAGTATTTGACATAATTTGGTAAACAGGGATGTGGAAATCCAATCACATTTCTATGCTTCTTGGGTTGGTATTTAGCTTGGAATTTTGGTCCAGAGCAAGATATGGGGTTATACAAGAAGCTAACCTGTCTTTGACTTGTTTGAAGGTGGGATGGGATGGGAGAGTCTATATGATAAAAAGTTCATTTGATTTAAGAAAAAGATTTCACAAAAACACTGCTTATAACCCTTTAGCACTTTGAGGCAACTGCTGACTCTTTTCTGCAGGGTCACAGAGTCTTGTGGACAGAATGAATATCTGATTCAAAGACTAGCTTCTCAATGTTACAAGTGGCTCATCATCAGGGTGCCTGGAGCATGATAGATTTTTAAGCCATGGCAAGTCATGAAGAACATCTTTTGGGGCTGAGAGGTATCACAATAAGTATTAGTGAAGAGTACCCAAACCACCCTAAATCATAGATTTGTGAAATTACCACAACAATCCCAAAGCATTATCTAAACCTGTCATCAAGCAAGAATGCAAAGACCCTCAGCTATAGCATCAGACCACACTGAATAACCCTATCTTAACCTGGCTGGGAAGGACCCATTAGTGAAATGAAAGAGAAAAGAGAAATAAAGACCTGTGCTACAGATTCAAATTGAAAAGGCTGCTACAGAAAGTAAGGAAACGTGGCTTCCAATTGAGCTGACTCCAGGGAGAGAGTCATCAACCATTTTAGTGACTTCAATGTGTAATAAAATTCCCCAGAATAAAGAACAGGAGGGAGGTGGTGCAGTTGCTGTAGGATAGACATCATTTGCAGAATGACTGTGACAGTAAGTCAAACCACCTTAGGTTGGTAGAGACCTCAAAGATCTTTGAGGCCAAGGATTTGTGACTTCTTCATGTCTGCAGCTATTATGGTGCTTAGTGTGGTGCCCTCTATATAGTGAGCACTTGGTAAATATTTGATGAATGGTTGAATGAAACCAGGAAGCAGGACTATAACAAAATATGTGGTTTTCCTTTCCAAAATGAAGTAAAATCCAGGAAAGTATCAGGTAAACTATCAAATGTTAGCTCAGCTCTGATAGGTGGTTCCATTCTCTGACAATCAGAGCTTCAGGAATGACAGAAGGGTCCTGAGTGCTCAGACTTGCCAAGGTTATTCTCAAAGTCATTAAGATTCTTTATCCTCATCTCCCTTGCTGCTTATCTTCTCAAGTGATTTCCAAAGACAGTGATGGAGGAGGCCAATCAGAAATAGGAGAAACACTCAAGCCTATGGTCCCAGACTGATAGGTTCCCTGGGGCTACACATTGATTCCCTTAGAGAAAGGGACAAATAATGAACATGAGATTAACATTCACTCTGAAATCTTGGGAAAATTTTGATTAGGCTTTTCCCCTCTCTGAGGGCATTAATGGCCACTTAAAAAAAAAAAAAGCAACATTCCAAAAGTATTAAGTATGAGAGAACAGACTTTTATACTCCCACCTTTCTAATTGAGAATATGTATGGGGAATTGTCTTCCCAGGAAAATGGACATAAACACCATGAAAAGGATGGGCTAGAGCTGGCTTGTTTTTGAAAACAATAGGAAGGAAAGTACATCCCTGCTTCCAACTGTGCCACTGGTCACTTGAAGCCACTGCTCCTTTTGTTCCTTCCACAGGAGATCATGGGATCAAAAAATTAGAGTCAGAAGGTACCTTAGAGATCATCTAAAACAACTTCATTTTTATGGTTGAGGAAAATGAGGCAGACTGAATTTAAATGACTTGCCCAAGGTCAAGTAATTATTATTAACCGATAGAGCTGGAATTCAAATCCAAGTTGCCTGATTCCAAACTAACCACTCTTCCCAACAAATTATGCTTCCTAGTCATGATTTCTTTTGGCCTGAAACAGTCTGGTCTCTGGACTACCAGGCAGGATGCCTGGGTTCTCATCTTGCTTCTCTTAAAAAAATTAGCAAAGTAACATGAACAAAATGTGACTCTGATTCATCTGTCAAGTGGGGTAAATAAATGTTGCCCAACTTACATCACAAGGTTTTGAGGACAAAGTGGCTTAAAAGATGCAAAAGCACTATGGAAAACTTGGCTGCTTTCCAGATATGGGGAATTAAGAGTATAGCAGAACATTCGTGGGAATCTTCAACTAGGACTTAGTTCTTATCTCTTGCCACTAAATCACTGGACTAAACAAATGGCAGCTTTCACCCACCTCTTCCTCTTAGAATCTCTTCTCCTTTCTTTTAAGGTTCATCACAATGTCACCTTCAACAGGAAGTCTTTCCTAATACCCCCAGTTACTAGTACCACCACCTCACCCCTCCAATTACCTTGCATTTAGTATATACTTTCCTTTGTACTTGTTTATTTCCCAATAGAACATGAGCTCCTTAAGGGTAAGGACTATTTCATTTTTGCTTTTGTCTTCCTAGCCCCTAACATAATGTGTGACACAAAGTAGGCACTTAATGAGAGTTTGTCAAATGTTGACTGGGTGCTTGAGCTGTGTACTTATGAGGCTAGCCATTTAGGGGTTTCCCTAATCTCTTCTCCCTACCCTCACCCCATACCAACTGAAGTTGATGGATCTCAGCCTTTCACCTGGCCTGTGCCACGGATTTTAGCAGCTCTATCCCTAAGCATTTGCCCCCATTTGAAAGATGAGATGCTGTGTAATGAACACACAATGATTCCTCCTGGAATCCTAAGGAACAATTAGGATGAGATACATTTAGGGGAAGGAAGGAGCGGTGGGTAGAGAAAGTGGTGGAGTAAGGGAAGAGAGAGGAGGGCACTGTGGTTCGTTTAGAAGTAGGAACATTTAGAATCCTTGTCTCATAGCTTTTGGGAGCCAAAGTGCTCCATTGCCCTAGCTTACATCAGCTAGCTGTCAATTCCTATTTCAGGCCCGCCTTCCTCTGTCCCCCAAGTACAGTTGGGTTGCCCATGAAGGACAGAGTCCCATATTCGAAAAGCACCATAATGAAAGAAAAAGGTGGCTGATAACCAGTTCTAAGTAACCCTGGGATTAAGTGATATCCAAAGCATGTATTGAATGCTGTACTGCCTTAGGGTATGGAATCACCCTTCTAAGATATAAAGCTTTTTCCAGAGTGCAAAAAAACAAAAACAAAAACAAATGCAGATTTAGCGGACTTCTGTCCTTGTCTTCTTCTACTTCCATGGCATGTGAGGAAAGATTGTCCCTCTCCAAGTCAGAGATGACCATAACCTTAATGAAGGAAAGACCTGTTAAGATTAGAAAAAGCACACAGGTCCTTTGTGGCAGCAGGTATTTCTGCAAACAACAAGATTTTAGGAAAAGGCTCAGTGGTGGTGAACTTGAGTCTGATGGTCATGTGAAAGGGGAATCATTGCAAGGCTTATCCTGGGACACTGAGCCTGGCTTCATATTTAATCAAGGTTGATTAACTTTTAGATGCTCAGAGGAATTTCTAGGTTTGCTATAGGATCCGATATCTCAGTACCTTTGCTAGTTAGATTCTGGATACCAGCATATTCTGGTGAAAGGGCAGCTTCTGGTTCTTGGATGCTGTGTTAGAGCTACTGGATGAATAACTGCTCTTGTTCTAGCAAGAACTTGTTTCTCCCAATTAAAACACTACTTTCTGTGGGTAACTGAAAACATTTAGAAGGGACTTTGGTCTCATCTAACCCTCTCAAATTACACATGAAAAGAGACTGAAGAATAGAAGTGGAGTTGGCCATTTGGCCTGGAGATGGTAACATTGGAGACTTATTACCACTCATGATGGACTAAATCTCCTTATAAGTAGGACAATTACCAAAGAATGGAATTAAACTACATTGAGGCTGGGAGATACATTCTCCATGCTCCTTCCAGATTGGGAAAGCCCAATGCATTGGGAATCATTTCCTTTTAAAGCCTCATAGAAAATGATAAGTTAAGAAGCTAATTAAATACCCAGGTGAAACCAATGGAGATATTGGAAGGATAGATCCTACAAGGACAGTGAGAACTATGGCTTCTTTCTTAGATAGTTGGAAGGAATCCAGCCTTCCCAAGAAGGCGCTCCACTTAGAACCTGACAGAACCACCAGCCACTGCTATTCTTTTCGCGTACTTCAAATACAGTCCCCTCCTGGAAGCCACTGGTCTCCTCATCCCCTTCAAAGTTGGCCATAGCCACATATAATGTATCTTTGGGGACTTCTGTAGTGGAGAAAGGTGCAGCAACTGGTTTCTCCCTTGCTTCTCCTAGCTTGGTTGCTGCTTTTGGCCCGAGCCCACTTTTTGCTTTGACCTCTTCTTGGCCTCCTGTACCAGGCAGGAAAGGTTTGGCCTTTGGAGGGACAAGCATGGGTCGGCCAAGAGCTGGAGCAGTCTTGACCTCATTTGCCTCTCGATATGGCACTTTGGTCTCAGGAAGGGGCCTGGAAGAGGAGGAGGCTTTCTTGGGAGGTGGTGGCCTCCGAGGAGGTACTACTGGTCTCTGCTGTGGTGACTCTTTGGAAGTGGTAGGACTACTCTTAGGCATAGGATCGGTTGTCTTGGCTGGCCTTGGGGGGACTTTTGAGGAAATGTCCTTTGCTGTGAGACTGTCCTGTTTAGGAATGAACTTGGTGTCTACCGTGGCTCGCTCCAGAGGCCTGCCAGAAGCTTCCCCTGAAAGCAAACTGTTGCTGAAGGAGACATCATGAGTTCCACTTAGGTGGTGATTCTCTTCTTCTGATGACTTCTCCTGAGACTTAGCAGGTCGGAGCTTGCTCCTAAGGTTGCAGATATCCAACCTATCCTCAGCTTGAGGTGGCTCTGTCCTGTGGGAAGAAGCTGGTTTTGGTCTAACCTGAGGTTTAGACTTCAAGAAGGGGTTCTGGGTAAAAGACTCAGGTTTATCTTCAGGCAGTTCAGCTTTGGGCTTGATGATGGGACGGAGGTTTGGCTTCTTTACCTCTTTGGCGAGTACTTTGTGCCCACACTCTAGCCCCATTTCATTTTTTTGCTGAAATAATTTGCCTTTCTCTGATTTCAGCTCTGTTTTCTTGTTGTCCCTCGGTGGGGGCATGTGTTTTGGTGGAATCATGGGCAGAATCATTCCAGGGGGTTTGGGGGACCCTCTGAGCTGCTCCATCCGCTGTCGCTCTCTCTCTTGCAGTTCCCCTTCTGATTTGATGATGGACTCCTTCCGTGGTGGGAGGCTGGGCTTCTCTTCCATGTCTGGGTCAGAGATTTCCTCATATCCAGCTGATGCGGCCATATCTAAAGAGACATTCCGATGGCCCTCCTTCCCCTTCCATTCTTTGGACCAAGGCATGCCACAGTCCATGCCATTATGCGGTGCTTCAGGTAAAGGCCGAGAGGGGCCAGTTGCTTCATGGCTTGTGCTGTTTTCTACCATGGCCTCCCCCAGGCGCAGCTGTGTCATTTCATTAGGCAATGGGGCTAAGAAGTTAGGTCTTGAGGCATTGCTTGTTTTCTTGTACTTGTCAATGAATGTTGCTGGGGCCCAGCCTTCCTTATCATCAATTTGGATATACCACCAGCCACTTAGGTTCTTCTCAATCACCTGAAAAGTATAAAAGAATAGATCAATTTAGTAACAATGACTTTACAACCATTTGACTTACAGGGTTTTCCAACAGGACCAAACTATTTAGAGTTGTGTCTTTGCAGGAAGGGGAAAATTCTTGGAACCCAACACACTCTTTCTGTCTCTCTGTGTGTGTGCTTAACTAGAGAGGGGAGATGCTAAAAAAATTTTTTAAACCCATACCTATGTTTTGTTTTTGTGTTTTTTAATTTATGCCTTTACTTTAAACCCTTTGGTTTATTTTGGTTTATTTGGTTTACTTTAAACCCTCTGGTATTGGTTCTAAGGGCTAAACAGTGACTTGTCCAGGGCTACAGTGGATGCAAAAATTTTAAAAGATGCTTTAAAGGAATAGAGAACTGTTATAAGGCACTGTAACTTCCTGCCAGCATAGTACTATAGATGTACAATGATTCCAATTTGCCTGCCATTTCAGACCCCTCCTGGACAATATTTTCAAATCAGTCTAAAAGGAGCATCTACTTCTACTTCCAATTTCTGAAAAAGAACCCATCTTAGATTTTATCATTGATATTAATGGAACAAATAAGATTTACTTTACATAAACTAACTTAACTGATGTTAATATAATATCTCTAGCAAAAGACATTTTTGTATGTGTATGCTATATAGAAAAGTGACGTGTGCTCTAATAATACAGAAGTGGGTAGGAAAAATAATTCTCTAGCTCTCTTTATGCTTACAGTAAAAAACTTTCAAAAAGTTTTTTCCTGATTCTCTGAGTGTTAGTGTTACTTTCTTTTTATTTGTATATATCCTGTGTCTATTCACTTGTGGACACATTGGGCCACCTCAGTAGAATATAATCTCTCACAGTCTCTTCTGTATCTGGCACATAGATGAATACAATAGAGCACCAATAAATGTTCGTTGAATGACTGAAATAAATGGAATACATATCTTTATATCAGTTAATCATTAGCTAATAGAGACATGAATAAGTATCTTCATCTCTACTAGTCAGTGCAGCATAAAGATGAAAACAGGACAATACATGTTCTCAATTCAATGGACAGTTTTAAAAGCACATACTGTGTGTGAAGGCACTGTACGAGGTATCAGATAGTCAAAGATAAAATGAAAATGAGTTCCTGCCTTCCAAGAATTGACATTCTAATAATTTTATTACATCCTATTGATCTGATCCTCTTAATGATTAAGTGTCCACCACATGCAAACAATATGTTTTCCCATCATAATCTAGAATTTTCCATTAGTTATTTATTAAAAAGGAACAAATAAAGTCTTAAAATTTAAAAATGAATATACAGATGGCTAGACATAGTATGAACAAAATGCATATTCAATGGATTTCAGTGAGCTTCTATCAGTATTTCATAATTTTAAGTATATCCAGCATTTCCTAACTACCAATCTGCTGCAAATTTTAACCATATACAAAACTTTGATTACCAAATGATGTTACTTCCTAAAACTCAGACACTTCAAAGAATCCTCTCTTTCTTTCCTTGGCACCATAAATGCCCTCTCAATGCTGTTCCTAGTCCTTAAGCCAGACTGAGCTGCTAATCCAAAGTTGCTGAGAAGAGAATAGAGTATATTTATTGTAGCAGGAAAAATTAGATTTGGAGTTGGGAAATAATGCTTTAAATTGTATCAAGTCAAAAGAAAAATCTCAACCCAGTCATTTAAAAAGCTATATCACTGGCATCAGAGAAGTCCATGGAGAAGAGGAGTAGAGTACAACACACTATACCAAAAATTGCATAAGAGGAGGGGAAGTAGACACAGAAGATGCCAACAGAGAGATTTATAACCAGAAAAGGAGATGGGCCAGCATGTAGCAAGAGCAAGGGATGAATGATGGATAGCCCATGTATTCCCCTGGAACATCTTTTCAATGTCAAGAGAACAAGAGGAAGTCCAGACTTAAAACATATTACAAAGTGGTTGTCAAAAAAACTATTTGTACTGGAAGAAAATGGAGAAATAGATCAATGAAATGGAATCTAGATAGCAAACTATATGTATACCAAAGATTAGTGTTTGATAAATCTATATAAAATAAAAACTAGGAGAAGGATTCATTATTTAATAAATGTACTTGGGGAAAGTCAGTTGGCAATTTAGCAAAATTGATTTAAGCTTATGTCTCACATCACATATAACAGTGAGTTCCATCTGGAAGAAGAACTTAAACATAACAAAAAAAACCCCAAACTATAAAAGAAAATAAAAAGGAAGAATGGTATAATGTATTTGCCTTAGCTGTTGAAGGGTAAGACATTTTTTTCAATTCAATAAGTGAAAGAACTTTTTGCTTCTAAAATTTTAGAAGTGTTTGACTTACATTAGGAAAAAAATGTTCTAAACAATTAAACATTAAAATTAAAAAATTAAAGAAAACTAACAGACTGGGAATAATTTTTGTGACAAATGTCAGGTTAAATATTTAATATCTAAAGCATATAAGGAAAAGTTTTAAAAATTCATAAAGATAATTTCCATTCCAGAATGGATAAATTTGGCTAATAAGTCAATAAACACTTATTAAGTGCTGACTGTGAATAAGGCATTGTGTTAAGTGCAATGGTACAAAAGGAGTGTAAAAGACAGTCTCTGCCCCTAAGGAGCTTACAGTCTAATGGGGGAAGGCAACATGCAAACAAATCTGTACGATCTATATAGAAGATAAATGGGAAAGAATTAAAAGAGGGAGGGCACTAGGTGCAAAGGTTTCCTGTAGAAGATGAGATTTTAGTTGGGACTTAAAGGAAGTCAGGGAAGTCAGTAGTCTAAAATGAGAAGGGAGAACATAGAAGACAGACCGAGAAAATGCCTTGCCTACAGAGAATGTCTTGTTCATGGGAACTGCAAGGAGGCTGGAGTGGTGTCACTAGATGAAAGATGATGCAGTTGGGAATAAAGTCTAAGAAGACTGGAAAGGTGTATGGTTATTAGGAATGGGGTAGGTTATAAAAGACTTTAAACACCAACAATTTAAGGTGATAGGAAGTCAATAGTTTACTGGCTGGGGGTAGGGAGGCAAATGAGGGAGAAGGGTGACTTGGTCAGGTCTATGCCTTAGAAAATTCATTTTAGTAGATGAATGGAGTGTGGATTAGAGTGGGAAGGAATTTGAGGCAGGAAGATTCCCTAGCAGAAAATAGCAATGGTCTAGGTGTGAGGATCTTACGGGAATGGTGGCTGTGCCAGAGGAGAGAAGGGACTGTGTTTGAGAGCAGCTGCAAAGGTGAAATCAACAGTGCTTGGTAACAGATTAACATAGATGGTCATAGACTTAGTTGAAGATGAAACCTAGGTTGTGAGCCTGAGGGACTGGGAAGATATTAATGCCCTAAACTAAAAGGCAGGGAGAGGCTTAAGGGCGGTGGAGAGAGATAATAAGTTCTGAACTGGACATATTAAACTTAAGATGTCTAATAGACATCCACTTTGAGATGTCTAAAAGGCAGCTAGAGATGTGAGATTGGAGGTCAGTAGAGAGGTTAGAACATGAAAGGTAGATTTGAGAATCATCAGCATGGAGATGGTAATTAAATCTTTGGCAGCTGATGAGATCACCAAATGAAATAGTGTAACAAGAAGACAAGGATTCAGGGCAGAACCCTATGGGACATCAAAAGATGCAAACAGACAGGTTTTAAAATAGGAAACCCAAATTGTAATTTCACTAATAATCAAAGAGATGCAACTTAAAAGAACTTGGAGGTGCCAAGTCACAGGCATCAAATTGGTAGGCATAATTTTTAAAAACGAAACTCAGTGCCAGCATTTTGTGGAGAAATAGATGTGGTATACTCACAAAAGGGGCAGCTAGATGTCTCATAGAGGGCTAGGTTGGAGTTGGGAAGGCCCTAGATCAACTTTGCCTTTAGACACTTACTAGCTGTGTGATCCTGGGCAAGTTCCTTAATCTCTGTCTGATTTATGTTATTGCAAAAGGAAATGGCAAGCCACTCTAGCATCTTTGTAAAGAAAACCTCACAGATACTAATGATCCATAGGGTCATGAAGAATCAGACACAACTAAAAAATAACAAGACACTTATATATTACTGATGGTACTTCCAACTTATATGATATTTTTAAAGATCGATCTCACAGCATATAATAAAAGTCAACAAAAATAATCATATCATTTAACCCATTAATTCCATTTTTGGAACTATGTCCTGAAAGCCATTAAAAACAAGCAATAGGAGAGGCATTACATTTTTAATAGCAGCATTGTACTTAAAAAAAACCAAACAAGTCTGGAAGCAACATTGAACAACAGGGAAATGGTTATAAAAATATAGATGGGCATTTATGAAGACAAAGAAATTATGAAATAATACAAAATGAAAAAGCAGAATAAGAAAACAAAATACCCATGAATTATTACTATAAAACAGGAAAAGTGATTTAGAATGGATAAAATATCTTGGCAGAGGTTTATATTTTGTATTGAAATTAATAATTCAATTATAAATCACTAATAGGCAAATTTAATTACTGAACATTATACTGATATTAAACATTTAGTTTTAAATTAATCACAATCTAAAACAATTAAGAGAGGACTAGACAAAGGTCTTCAAAATGTTGGATAGGATTTTTTGAGAGGATTTTTGGGAAGACAGGGACAAGAGTCTTTACGATGCTTGGTTCTAACGAGGAGGTATGAGAATATATCTCCTTTCCTTTGCAGAGGTGGACTATGGTATGAACCATTACATACGATGTCAGACTAGTCAATGTGTTGGCTAGCTTTTGCTAAACTGCTTTTTCCCAGCCTCTTTTCTCATTTTTTGTTATGTGGGATTGCACTTTGGGAGAGGGATGAGGTTATATTGTGAAGTATAAGTGATATAAAAACAAATGATATAAATACATTTAAAATAAGACACACAAGATGAGAAGGCATGGTTAAGTTGTGATTGACCTCACTAAATCACATCAATGAAATAATAAATTCCTCAAAGTAGAGAAGTATCTCATTGTTCTCTTCCTCTTAGTTTATTATTTTAGATATTTGTGGCTGACTCACTGGAAGAAATGATCAGTCATATATCCAATTCCT
This sequence comes from Monodelphis domestica, assembly GCF_027887165.1. Taxonomy (NCBI): domain Eukaryota; kingdom Metazoa; phylum Chordata; class Mammalia; order Didelphimorphia; family Didelphidae; genus Monodelphis; species Monodelphis domestica. The sequence continues at coordinate 378,853,937 of NC_077227.1, forward strand.
CAAATCCTCTTAGCACTGGGAAACCCCAGGAAGGTTAGAGATACAGGAAGCCCTACTTCCTATTCTCTTGGATATGGGCCAAATGGAAAACTGCTGGGATGCTACATTTCAAAACTTGGAAAGAGATCAAAGCTTCACCAGGAAATATGTCACAACTGGTTATCAGCATTCATTCATTTATTTGACAAATATTTATTGTGTCTATTATGTGTCAAGAAGAATAAGAGGCCATTGCTATACTCAAGAACCTTATAATCTAAAAGTAGAGAAAAGATACAGTACATATTTATAACACTGTGCACCAGAAGACTGGTCTAGAGGGAAGGGATCGATTAGGGAAGACATCACAGAAAATGTGGCATTTGAGCTGGGTAAAGGGTGATGTTCGAGCCAGGCCATGAAAGAGGAATATGATTTCCAAAGGTAAAAAAGAGGAAAAGGCCATTCAGATTTAGGCAGGGGGAATGGTATGAATCAAGATAAGGAGACAAAAAACATTCCAGTGCCCATGTGAGAGATAGTGAGTACTCTACACTGGCTGCAGCCCAAGATTTGTACTAGAAAGTATGAAGCAAAAAGTCTGCTTTGGGTGAGAATATAGAGCCTTGAATGCCAAACTCATGTCTGAATTTTATTTCATAGATGATGGTAAAGTTCAAGATTTTTGAGCAGGGAATAATATGAAGTGGCACTTTGGGGGAGATGAGCTTGGAGAAGGGTTTGCAGGATGAGTTGGAATGAGGAGAGTTGGGAGGCAGAGACATCAGATTGGAGTTCTGAAGTTGGGACCCAAGAATTTGCTTTAAAAATATTGGATTGGGGGCAGCTGGGTAGCTCAGTGGATTGAGAGCCAGGCCTAGAGAAGGGAGTTCCTAGGTTCAAATCTGGCCTCAGAAACTTCCCAGCTGTGTGACCCTGGGCAAGTCATTTGACCTCCATTGCCTAGCCCTTACCACTCTTCTGCCTTGGAGCCAATACACATTATTGACTCCAAGATGGAAGGTAAGGGTTTAAAAAAAAATTTGATCATTTCAATATAATTGGTTTCCTTTGTAATCCTATTAATTTTATTTTATGTATTTAAAAATAATATTCTGAGAAGGGGTCGATAGGCTTCACCTAGTCATGACATAAATTAAATTTACATCAATTCGACTTTTATTAAGGCCCTATTGTGTTCGAGGCCCTGTGTAATAATCTGGGGTGAGGTGGAGATGAAGACCTGAATTGGTCTGGTGGCAGTGGGATTAGAAAGGAAGAGAAGGATGCAGGAAGTATTTTGAAGGAAAACAGATACTACTGTGAGTCAAAGATCATAGGGAAGTTTTAAGCTTGTATGACTGAATGATGGCCCCATTAACAGAAATATGGAAGTCAGTTGGAAAATATGGGAAAGGAGTAAAGAGAAATTTGATTTTAGACATGTTCATACTGAGTTATGGTGAAAAATTGAGGTGAAAATGTCCAGCAGATAATTGAAAATACAGGATGGAAATCTAGTAGAGAGATCATTCAGGCCCACAGCCATAGTGAACCATCCAAGTTACAGAAAATGGACTTTGAAGTCCAAGTTCAGTTGTCCCTAGGCTGAATTTTATTTTATTTTTAAATTTTATTTATTTTTTAAACCCTTACCTTCCGTCTTGGAATCAATATTGTGTATTAGAACTATATCATGAAAAGTTAATACTGTGTACTGGTTCCAAGGCAGAAGAATGGTAAGGGCTAGGTAATGGGGGTCAAGTGACTTGCCCAGGGTCACACAGCTGGGAAGTTTCTGAGGCCAGATTTGAACCGAGAACCTCCCATTTCTAGGCCTGGTTTTCAATCCACTGAACAATCCAGCTGCCCTCTGAATTTTATTTTTAAATTGCAAATACGTTTATCTTTAGGTAAAGACAGTTCTGTCTGGAAGACTTTAGTTTCTACCAGTCAAAGAAAATAATCTACAAGGAGGAGATGTGTTGCTTACACAGACAGGCCATAAAATGTTGTGAAGTGATCCTGAGGGTCCTGTTCTATATTTGGCTATTTACTAGCTATATAGATAGAACTTGGCTTTAGTCACCCACCAACTGTGTCTCAGTTTTCTCCTATTGAAAATGGAGATAGTAGTAACTTTCTTTTGAGGCTCAAATGAGATAACATTTAAAAATACTTTGAAAATGTAAAGTAGTTGCTAATAGATCTGAAGGTATAATTTCTTCCTAATCCTCATACCTCTTCCCCTAAATAACCAGCAATGGACACAAAAGAGATTTCTTTCTGATGAAAAAGGAGAGTGTGCATGATACCCAATGAATATGAAACTAGATGAATTGAAGACCACAATCTCAGAGAGTAAGAACAATGAACACAAATGGTTTTTTAATTCTTTTTGCATGTCATGACAATCTGGTGAGGGCTATACACTCAGAATAATGTATGTAAATGCACAAACTAAAATATATAGGATTACAAAGGGTGCCAATTATATTGAAATATAGTTATCAAAATATAAAACATAAGAACCTTTGTTCTAGGGGCTGTTTTGTCAGGGTCAGAGATTAGCCTCTTTTTTTTTTTTGTACTAAATGTCAATAGTAGGGAGGAAACAATGCTTGGAAATACAATGGTAGAAGAGAATGAAGGAAGAGAGCAGCAAAGAAAGAGATAATCTGAAGAGAAAAAGAAGAGGAGGTGAGAGATTTTTTTAAAAAGTGGAATATATGGTTTGGGCTCTGATCTCACCAGCTGAAAGTCATCTCTCTTGCTCTTCAAGTTTTTCTGGGGGTACTTTGGATTTCCTTTTGCTTATCTCCCAGTTGACTTTACATCGCCATGTGTACATATTCAATTCAATAAAGGGGTATTAAGTGCCTATATGCCAGGAACTGAGTGATTTTATGGGGAACACAAATAAAGCTGTTCTTGTCTTCAAAGAGCTTCCATTCTATTGGAGGAAGGAGGGGGCACCCTTCACATGTACAAATAGGTAAGAGTACAAAAAAATGAATGAAGGCAATATTAATAAGAGTTTGGAAAAAAATTCATTACAGAGGAGATGGCAGTCAAGCTGAACCTTAAAGAAAGATAAAGATTCTTTGGGGCAGAGATGAGCACACGGTGTACTCCAGGCATGGTGGATTTCTTGCACTAATGCTAAATGTGGGTTCAAGGAATATTTATTAGAAAAGTTTGTCTGAAATATCCCATATATGAAAGGGAATATGAAATCAGAATGGAATAGCAGGTGAAAGAGATTATGAAAGGCATTTGTATTTTTCATTGGAGGCAACTGGGAACCATTGAAAGTTTTTGAGTAGGTGAGGGATGCGGTGAGACTTATGCTTCAGAAAGATTTTTCTTTCAGATTGGAGTAGGAAGATACTGGAAGTTAGGATCATAATTATGGGTTATAACAATAGTCCAAGCAAGATGTGATAAGGGCCTGAACTCAGGTTGTTGGCTTTGGGAGCGAAGAGGTGATGGATACAAGAGGTGACTGACAAGACATAGAAATTGTATGAGTAATGAGGGATGAATGATGAAGAAGGGAGAGTCAAGAATGACTCTCCAAGACTGTGAATAATGGTAACTATAAGAATGGTGGTACATATAACAGAAATAGAAAAGTATGGAAGAAGGGGTATACTGAGGGGGGAAGAATGAATTTCATTTTAGGTATGGTGAACTTGAGATGCCAGTGGGACATCTGAGATGAGATATTCAGAAGGCAGTTGAAAATATGGGCCACTGACAAAGTTTTTGAGCATTGTGTCTCTAACCCCATTATTCTCTTTGTAAGAGTAGGAGGCAAAGGTAAGGATGAAACATAAGATATGGCAGGCATATCATATGACAGGCAAAGACTGTTGGTAGCAAAGATCATGAGAGAAGAATGATGACCTGGGAGAACTCCGAGAGGAACTCTGGCCTTTTGTGCTTGGATCTCAAGGTGGGAAGAAGCACCTTTGCTTGCTAGAGATTTGTCAAGAGCCAACTAAAGGATTTCCAAGTGACTAGTCCTGGGACTTCTCCAGAAGAGTGATATTACATCTTTTTTTTTTTAAATATATTTTATTTGATCATTTCCAAGCATTATTCCTTAAAGACATAGATCATTTTCTTTTCCTCCCCCCCACCCCCCATAGCCGACGCGTAAGTCCACTGGGCATTAGATGTTTTCTTGATTTGAACCCATTGCTTTGTTGATAGTATTTGCATTAGAGTGTTCATTTAGAGTCTATCCTCTGTCATGTCCCCTCAACCTCTGTATTCAGGCAGTTGCTTTTTCTCGGTGTTTCCACTCCCATAGTTTATCCTTTGCTTATGAATGGTGTTTTTTTCTCCTGGATCCCTGCAAGTTGTTCAGGGACATTACACCGCCACTAATGGAGAAGTCCATTCCGTTCGATTATACCACAGTGTATTAGTCTCTGTGTACAATGTTCTCCTGGTTCTGCTCCTCTCGCTCTGCATCACTTCCTGGAGGTTGTTCCAGTCTCCATGGAGTGATATTACATCTTAATATCTCTAACAACATCCATAGAGAGATTTTGGTTTTGTCAAACTTGTGGGGGTCTTCAGACTCATGACTCGAGAGCTGAACCTTTTATCTGCCCTATTGCAATCGCTCTACTTTTTCCATGACCCTTTTTAGTATTTAATTTAGTTTAAGATCTTTGGGGAAGGTGAGGTAAAATTCTGGTCTGTTGTTAAAGGTCCCAGTTTCACTATCTTTGACTTTAGTTTGGGAACTCTCTGAATTTGTCCAGTTGTACCTTTTATCTGGACAGAGCCCACTATAGTACTGTCCTCTGGGGATGTTTTGAGAACATTTCTCGTGGCACCTGTAATCTATAAGAGCTGGATAACACTCTGTGCCTACTTTGATTCATACATTAGGTTCTGTGTTTGTATTGCTTTGGTGCACTAGGATCATTGGTGCTTGGATCTCTATCTTCCCCATGTCCCAATCATTTTCAGAACTAGCCATAGTTTGTTCTTGATCCTTGGTTTCTGATTGTAATTGTGTTTCCATTTGTATTGGGATTGTACGCTCTGGGATACTGTTTGATGTTGCCATGGTGTTGTTTTGATTGTTCTCTTCTAGTATCCCAACGTTGCTACAGTTTGGTTCTTAATTTGCCACTTAAAGATGTTGATTCAGTAGGATTCTTTGTATCTTCTGTTGAGTATGATGCTGATTCTTGGACAGGTAATGATTTTCCTGCTTCCCTGTGTGCTTTGTTGATTTGTTACAAAAGTATCTACTGAGGATGTATACAGTTGAGGAACTTACATTTGAGTTTCTATATTGTTATAAGACATGTTGAGAATGTATGGTTGTTCATACATCCCATTCCAATCAGGCAGTAACATGATAGATGGCATGGTTGAAGGATTTAAAGGAATTTGTGGTTTTGGGGTAAACATGCAGTTGTTTGGATTGCTTATGGGCACCAGAGATTATATAGTATTAATCTCTGTGTGTCTCGCAGTGTTGGCTATGTTCCCCAATTCCCACTTATTCTTTTCTTCTGCTTTTTCATGATGTTCTTTAGGTTTTCCCACGTCTTCTTGTTTCCAGCATTCAGGGTTTACTTCAGTGTCAGGCTTCACTGGAGTTTCACAAGCATGACACTTTGGTGAGAGGATAATGCTTTTGCTTGCAAGAATCTCCATTGATGTCTTTGGTTGGAACTCTTTGACTTCAGGATTAAGCTTTGAAATTATTCCTGTGTCATTTGAATTCCTATCTGCTTTAGCATTCCCATCTACCAAGTATGTTGGAGGTCTACTCTTTTGAATGCTTAAGGCAGTTGCTTTTTTCACCCCACTGGACTCTTTTGCTTTCATGGTTTTCAATAGTAGTATGTGTTTTAAGTTCTGTAGAACACCCACGTAACTGTGTTTCTTTTACTCTTATACCTTAAATCCTGTGATGTGATTTTGCATAGCACTGTGCCTTTGGGGAACATATGTCAAATTAGAGCAGAATTGACTGTATATGGATTATGGAACTATCTGTGTAGAGATTATTCTTGAGCCCATCTTTGACTGAGACACTAGACTCCCACTAATGAACCATAAGCTCCCTATGGACAGAAATTGTGTTTTTCTTATTTGTCTGGTAATTAAAAGATATTTGTTCACTTGCTGACTACAACTGTGATGGGGAGTGATGAACTGACATCAGCTGTCATGGTGTCATCTTTTTCTGCTTCTCATCTAGAATGGTGTGTATGTGTATGTGTGGTAACTTTACAGAAACAGCATGCCAAATTGCCCACCTGACAGACAACCTGTTCTTGTTTTCTGATGATAGGGAGGATGAATGTGAAGGAGAGAAAAAAGGAAGGAGAGGAGGTAGTGTATGGGTGATGACGACTTACTCCAACAATTGTGTTGTGCTGGAGAGTTGGGTCAATCCATCCCATCTTTGGTGTAATGCCTGTTTCAGGCCCATCTCAAGCATCACCTCTGGCATCCATAATGTATGCTGCCAAGTGAGGGGTCTTTTGTTGTTATTCATATCTATTAAGGGATTTCCATGCATGTATTTTCATAAAATCTCTGAAAGGGCCAGGAATACCTTAACTTCCTAGAGTCATCAAGAAAGATGAGGAAAAAGCACTCAGAAGAAAGAAATTCCAAGGAATTGTTCAGACAGCAGGGAAGGAAGATGATAGGATGAGAGGGGATTATAAAGGAAGGAAGGAGAAGTCAGAGGAGGAAAATGGAGACTGGAAGTAGAAAGTGAGGTCAGGTCCACTTACCTCAACTTTCAGTCCTGCTTGGAAACTGATTCCATCGGGAATAGTTGTCTGGAACTCAGCAATGGTATAATACTCCTCTTCTACTTGGGGTGGGATAGGGGGTTTTGGCAGGTTCAGACCTCGAGGCTGATGGAATCAAACACAAAACTAATTTCAATATAAAGAAATTGAAACACAGGAGGTAATTTTTAATTCTCTTGAAATGTGAGCTGGTTCCAAAGAGACATGTTGGATTTTTGATCCTATGAGTGAGCTAGAAACAAGCTTTTCAATTGAAGGCACGTATAGGAAAACCTCTAGGGCTACACAGACTTTTTTTTTTTTTAAGAGAAAAAGGAACAGAAGAAACTAGGATATCACTACAGGAAGTATTCCCATTTCATCCAAGGTTTAGGTTTTGTTCATCTAGAGGGGCACAACTTTATATATTTTTATCCACTGGAAGGAACCTAGTCTAAGAGTCAAAGGTTTGCCTTTGTCAAAGGCTTTGACTTTATCACTAATATCCTATGTGACCTAGGAGGTAGCTAGATGGCTTAGTGGATAGAAAGCAAGGCCTGAAGATGGAAGGCTCTGGGTTCAAATCTGATATCAGACACTTCCTAGCTGTATGATCCTGGGCGAGTCACTTAACCTCCACTGCCTAGACCTTGCCACTCTTCTGCCTTGGAACCAATACACAGTATTGATTCTAAGACAGAAAGTAAAGGTTTTTAATATATCTCTATATAAATATATACATATGGGGCCTTAGGCAAGTCACTTATTGTCACTAAACCTAAGTTTCCTTATATGTTAAGTAGGATAATAATATCTACCAGATCTACTATGTACATTGGGACTGTTGTGAGAACCAGATGAGAGGATGCCAATGAAGATACTTTGTTGAATATTAAAAAAAAATGTGAGTGTTAAGGATTGTCCTATAACATGGGCCTTTCAAATAAGAGCCTGGATTCCCAGGGTAAGGATTTTACTTACTATGGTCATGTCTCGTCGAGGAGGGGGTCTCTGCCTCATCTTTGGAGATCCTGTGGGAATATATGATGTTATTGCGTTCCATTTCAATATTTAGTACTCCCATTTTAACACATATTTTCTGCACACCAAATAGGCACAATGCACAGAGGGGAGGTAGAAAGTAAAAAAAAAAAAAGGCAGGGTTGCTGTCACTTAAGGAGTAAAATAAGATGTACACACAAATAATTACGATGCCAACCAGAGTGTGAGAATATAGTAAAGGAAAAAAATTAGAATTTTAGGTCAAAACTCCAATTAGGGGAAGAATCAAGTATCTCCTGCAATATTACTCATAGCCTTCCCTTTAACTTTCTCCCAGATTGGGCTCTTGCCACTCTACCAACACTGCTTTTCCCAAGATAAAATGAATCAGTAGCCTTTGTCTATTCTAGAATGAAAGAGATTTCCAGAATTCCCATTCCAGTAGCAAGAGAAAACCTGTGGATGGGAGAGGGAAAAGGTACATGCTCTGTATGTTTGAGAGGAGGAGAAACTTCTGGCCTCAGTAAGAGAAAAGCCTTACCTTTTCCTTATGAACACCAAGTTTCAAGAGCCTACATCAGGGACTGTCGGAGGCTTGTACTATCGGGTGGATTGTCCCTGAAGACTTATGTAAGGGAAACTCTTCATGGAGGTTTGACAGTGTGTGCAGTGCCCATAATGTACTAAATGAAGGCTTCAGTATATATATGGCTGATCAAGAAAAATTTAAGGGTGTAGAGAGGAGGAGGGAATTATCCCCAGCTACTATGCTTTTATTCCTGCCTCAGTAACTTAAGGCAAGTTATTGACTCTCCCTGGGCCTCAATTTCCTCTTGTGAGGGAGTTAGGTACTATAGAGGATAGATCTTCAGGAAGAATTAAGGCCAAAGATGTGTGACCTGGGAGAAAGTCACTTTGCCTCAATTTCCTATAATAACACCAACTTTATTGTTATTGCAAAGATCAAATAAAGCAGTATATATTAAGTACTTTGCAATCTTCCTCCTCCTCCTCCTCTTCCTCTTCTTCCTCCTCCTTCTTCCACGTGTGCTCTGACCTCCAACATTCTGAGGTAGAGCCTTACTTTCCAGGTATCCTTTTCATCTTGCCTCATTTCTTTCCCTTTTCCTTATTCTTAATCCTGATCAACATAGCCAAGGATCTGGAACAAAGTGCTCTCTTTGTCCAAACTAGAATGGAATATTGGCCATGGCTATGGGGGAAAGGGAGATCCTGGGTAGTTCAAGCCAGAGATTTAATCAGTCAATCAATAAGTATATATGCTAAATGCTGTACTAGGTATTGGGGGAAACAAAGACAAAAACTAAATGGAGTCTACTCTCACTGGGTTTATGTTCAATCAGATTCAAGAATTTTGTACAAATAGGGTCAGGAAATGGTGATCAAGAACATAAAAAATAAAAGCAACTTGGGGGCAGCAGTGGATGGAGAGCCAGACCTGGAGTAGGGGGAACCCAGGTTCAAATTTGGCCTCAGGCACTTTCTGGCTGTGTGACCCTGGACAAGTCACTTAACCTCCATTGCTTAGCCCTTACTGTTCTTCTGCCATAGAACCAATACACAGTTTTGATTCTAAGGCAGAAGATAAGGGTTAAAAAAAAAAGTAACTGGGGAAAGAGAACTAGACCATCTGGAACCAAGGTACTGCTAAACAGAAGTAGCCATTTATATATCCTAGTAAGGTGATGGCCCTGGTATAAACAATAAGGTTATTTATTTGTTTTTCAATAACACAACCATCAGCAGAAAAAAAACAGTGCAACTAATTAGGGTAAAGAAGGATTTTTCTTCTCTAATAGTTGGAAGTCCTTTCCCCCAACCAAATCCTTTCTTCATAAGGCTCACAGAAGTCTATAAATGTGATTCCTGGCAGGGCAGTGAAATTAGTGGAAAACAGGAAACCAAGATTATTATTCTAGTTCTATTAGTCATATGACTTTAGTCAAGTCACTTAGCCCCTCAGAATCTGTTTCTTCTTATGGAAAATGGGGATAATCATACCAATAGTTGTGAGGTTTAAATAAGATAACACTATGAAAGTACTTACAAAAGCATAAAACATTATACAAGTGTAAGTTATTGTTATTAGAATGAACTATTCCCTCAATTGATAAATGGTCAAAAGTTATGAATAGACAGTTATTGGATGAAGAAATAAAAGCCATACATAAGTATATAAAAAATTACTCTAAATCACTAATGATTCGAGAAATACAAATCAAAATATTTCTTTTTTTTTTTTTAGCAAACAAATTCATTTATTCAAGTCAGTAGCAAGCAGAAATCAGAAATGTGAATACATGCCAGATGATATAGAGTGAATGAACTCTGATCATTGGGAGTGAAATGTCATTGCTTAGCCAGAAGAGAGTCCCAGATCTCACCCAAGGAGAAATTCCCCAGACTCTAGGATAGTAAGCTGGGAAAAGGGACATGATCAGATGCTGGCTTCTCTACATATTGAGTTCTTCCCACTGTCTTCTTCTTCCTTCAGGACCCAAAGAGAACATGGAACCACACATCTTCTCTCAAGAAACTGGAAATCTCTTCTCTCAAGATTTCACCAACTCTACTCCTCATATAAGCATAGAGCATTGAATAACCAATATCTAGCTATCAATGAGGAAAACCTCATGTAAATGAACTGTGAGGCATGGGTTACACAAGCAAATCAAAATATTTCTGAGACATCATATCACACCTATCAGATTGGCTAAAATAATAAAAGGGCAGAATACATTTTAAAAACTTAAATAAAAAAATTTTTAAAGAATGAACTGAACAATGACATATTTTCTCTTTATCCTGGTTGGTAATCTACTTACTTTGCTTGATGTCACCCTCTAGGCCTGGGCGGCTTTCAAACCTCCCATCTCTCTGGTTGTTGAGTATATCCTTTTCTCTGCTTCCTGAGTTCTGCTGCCTGGAAATGCCATCTACATCGACAGTACATGAATGAGCAGGTGACCCAGAGCTTAGCTTCTGAGCAAATAGCTCTCCACTGCCTTTTTTCAGGTAGGAGGCAGGGGCCCAGCCCTCTTTACCTTGAAATCTAGGAAAAGAAATATCTTTTGTCAGCTCCCATTATACTCTCCTTGTGTCAGTAACAAAGTCTCTCCAACCTTTTAAATTCACCTGGCCTACTAAAGTATAAAGAAAGGGATATGGGACTGAGAGGCAAAAGGCATTGGTTCAAGTCTTAATTCTGCTACTCTCTGACTTGCATGCTCTGAATGATCTTAGGTAAATCATTTAATTTCTGTGTAAAGGAATTTCTTTCCTTATAAAATGAATTTAATAATATTCAACTACCCAACTCAAGGGGCTGTTTTAAAGATCAAATTAAGTAATGTATTTAATATTTTATAAATTGTAAAGTGCTTTAAAAATATTGGCTAGAGCTTTATCCCCAATACATGTACTTTTAGGATAGACAGGTTAGTCAAGGGCCTGAAGCAACACATGTGATAAAACTAGTCTGCATTCATTTCATTAATCTATGAAAAGCTTGAGGTCCTCTGACCAACTTTACAAAGCCAAATACAAACTGAACAACTGTTTGACTCCCTTTATTACAGACATCAGCCAGTGTTGGTGTCTGGTGCCCACAGAAAGTCATTCTAGGCCTTTAAATGGAAACTCAGTATATTTGGAGGTGATGTGGAATATAGAATTGATCCCATTTGCCCAAGAGCCTTCTCAAAGTAAAGATTTGTTTACATTTGCCAGAGGACAAAATGATGTATGTTTCAGATTTTAAAAAAACCTGATTGTACTTTGCCCAAACACATTTTGAGATGTTCAAAAGCAAAAATAGGGCTTAAAAAAACTGGGAGCAGGTTAAGAAGACAATAAAATCATAGAACTGATAATATTCATGTATTAAATAGTTGAATGGAAGGGAAAAGCCACCCCACCCCCTGGTTCCCCAAGGGCCCTGGCCTTTGAATAGAAAAATGTCAAGGGATTTTGGTTTCATTCTGGACTGAAAGAATCATGATCTGTCATGGATTTTGTATTATACAATGCCAAGTTACACCCTTTCAGGAGAAATCATACAAAGAGGCATTATAGTTTCTTGGTAGCCGATTACCTGAATGTGGGTGGAATGTCTTAGAAGAGCCGACCTATGGGAGCAATAGCAAAGCTCCCAGCCTCCTTCTCCTAGCCTTCTCACTCTATATCCTAACTAGCATGGCCACTCCTGACCAATTCTAAAAGATTTGGCTTGAGCCAGTTTTATTAAAAGGATAAACCAAACAGCTCCTCATCGCTATTTTGCTTATCAGCATATCTCTAGCCCACCCTAAACTCTTTTTGCCCCAAAAGTATTAGCTAAAACTACCATCATGGTGCAAGGTCTGGGAAGTAAAATTTTTTTTTTCTTGCAGTTGCACCTTTTAGATGCCAACACCAATTATTTATTTCTAAGGTTAGACTTCTTTTTTTAAGGATGTTAAAAGTTGTAAGGTTTGTGGTACAAGTCAACAAATCAAATTATTGTACTCTGTTCCAAGCAATCTGTAGAACATTATTCAACACATATATGCAAAGAAGAAGATGATTTTGGGGTGGAAGACAGGATCATTAGTTGCTAGGGGATCAAGAAAGAGCTCATGTAGAAAGAGATGTTGTCTTCCAATATTCTTTTGTGCAAAGCCAGGCTTCTTTAGCCTTAATAAGGGTGCTAACCAGTGCTCTTGTGTAACACTGCTAGGGATAGACAAGAAACAATGGAAACAAGGGAGAGGAAGAAATGGAGTAACAGATTTGCAAAAGAGATTAAAGTAAGAAAAGGAGGAATTGTAAAAATAGACCCAAACTTTGGACTTCAATCCCCACAAACCCTTGCTCCACTTCCCCAAGATGCTTTGTAATATCACGGAATTCTGATGTGGGTGAGATCGAGAAGGGATTTAAGTTGATTGCAAAGGCTTTTGTGTTTCTTTTTGGACTTCCGTTTTGGAGCAGAGGCGTCTCTTCCATGATGTGAGATCTTGTCTAGGCCTCTGGCCTAGGCACATGTATTTTCTTATCCTGTATTTTCTTTAATCCTTAACCTTTAATAAACCTCTAAAAAATATAATACTCCTTGCAGAGAGAAACTAATTTCTACCTGCCTCAGTCTCCCCTAAATTTTGACTGTTACAGAATCAGAGAGGAGAGAGAATAAAGTGGTAGAATGTAGTTGTTAATATATCACCCAACAAGTGTGTGAGTACCCATATGCTTGTGCAAGATGCCAAGTTTTGCTTCGGGCCTTTTAAACCCTTACCTTCCATCTTAGAATCAATACTATGTATTGGTTCCAAGGCAGACGTGCAGTAAGAGCTAGGCAATTGGGTTAAGTGACTTGCCCAGGGTCACACAACTAGTACGTGTCTGAGGCCAGATTTGAATCCAGGTCCTTCCAACTCCAAGCCTTGAACTTTATTCATTAAGCCACTTAGCTGTCCATAGATGCCATGTTACACTATTTGCTACTGATGTCCCATGGCTCTGGTCCTGCAGGTTGACTATCATGACCTGATCCCAGCTTTAGAGATGCTACATATTTTCTGTCCAGTCTGTTGTCTGTGGTGTCAGGTCAGGTAGAAGAAAACCAAATCCTCCTCTCGCTCATCCCCAAATCAGCTCTAAAGCAACATGGGTGTCTCCATTTCTAAGTATCTCCTGAAAATATAAGGATGTGGTGCCACTCAGGGATAACCATCACCTGAGGGCAAACACCTGCTTAGGGATAGGGTACAGTTCTTACAGAGAATACAAAAGGGAGGCAAGCAGGAAAGGAGGTCAAACAGTGGAAGGACTTTAGGCTCTATGGGCAAAACTACCAGTCCCATCAGTCATTATGCTAATAATCTGCTCTATCAGGGAGCAAACAAATAACTGGGCAGAGCAGGCTAGCTGCTGCACCCCAGGAAGTCACATAAAAGAAAAGGGCATCTGCACAATACAGATGACAGGCCAGTGGCTCAAGAATCAGGGGGACTGAAATGAGCTTTAATGGCTGATTAGCAAAGGGAGAAAAAATAGCCATGCTCCACATGGATTTACAAGTGAATTCTATCACTTTTAAGGAACAGTGAATACTTATATTTTACAAATTATTTGCAAAAATTGAAAAAGAAAGAGACATCTAGGTGGCTAGGTAGATAGAGAGCCAGGCCTAGAGATGGAAGGTCTTGTGTTCAAATCTCATCTTAGACCCTTCCAAGTTGTGTGACCCTCAGCAAGTCACTTAACCTCCATCACCTAGTTCAGTGATGGTGAACCTTTTAGAGATGGAATGCCAGGCCCTGCCCCCAACTTATCCCCCAGACTAAGTATTGTGCTCACCTCCCCTCAGAGACCACATGCTCCGCCCCCTCCTTACCCTATACAGGGGAGGGAGGAAGTACTCCCATTGGGGTGCTGGGCAGAGGGGCAGGTAAATTAAGGAATGTCCTCAGTGAGGGTAGAGAAGGGAAGGGGAGTGGCCTGGCACTCTGCTCCCCTCCAGCTCTACCACTTGTGAGCCTCCCACCTTATCCCCTGTGCACTCTCACTGGCTGCCAGGCAGAGGGGTGGGGATGTGAAAAAAATGCCATCAAACATGGTGGAGCTGGGGAGGTGAGCAGCTCTGCTCAAGTCCTTCTATCTTTTTAGTAACCAACTCTGGGGGTGGGGAATGGTAGCCTCGTGCCCACAGAGAGCCTCTACGTGCCATCTTTGGTACCCATGCCATAGTTTCATCATCATGGATCTAGTCCTTACTGTTCTTCTGCCTTGGAACCAGTACAGAGTATTGATTCCAACACAGAAGGGAAAGTGTTTAAAAAAAACTGAAAAAGAAAGCACTTCACCAAACTCTTCTTAGGATGTTAATATAGTCCTAATACCTAAATCACTGTAAAACAAAACAAAAAATCTATATATTAGTATCATTAATGAATATTGATGAAAATTTTTATTTTTTATTTTATTTTATTTTTTAAAAACCCTTACCTTTCATCTTGGAATCAATATTGATTCCAAGGCAGAAGAGTGGTAAGGGCTAGGCAATGGGGGTCAAGTGACTTGCCCAGAGTCACACGGCCAGGACGTGTCTGAGGCCAGATTTGGATCCTGGACCTTCCATCTCTAGGCCTGACTCTCAATCCACTGAGCCACCCAGCTGCCCTCTGATGAAAAATTTTAAATAAAGTCTTGGCCAAAAAAGGGACGGAGGCTGATTAGATCTCATCAGTTTTTCTGGTAATGAATGGGGTAGATGAAAAAGCATTTATTGTTTCCTCTCTGCCAAATACTATGCTAAGCACTAGGGATTCAAAAGGAAAAGGATAGTAATCCTTTCTCCCATTGAGTTTGCACTTTAATTAGGCCAAGACATGAAGGAGGGTTCAGTTGCAGGGGGAATGCAAGAGCCTAGAGGTCAATCACCCTGGAATTCTTTGGGTGCATTTGGGTGTCTGCTTCTCTGGGTGAGAAGCCTGAAAGGGTTTGTCCCATCTTCTGATCCCCATACTGGCAAACAGGGAGTTGACTCCAAGGGTCCAAGTGAAGCAGGGATTCTAAGATCCTTCTGGGAGAGAACAGGGGAAGGAGCATTGCCAGAAACGTTGGAATGGTGTCTCAGTGACTTGGGCTGGTGCAGGGAAAGTATATGCTACTTCATAGCCTCAGTCTTGAATGGATTCTGGGTTGGCCTGAGATTGGGGAAGGATGCCCTGCTTTGTGTTAGCTCTAGAGGAAGCCCTGAAAGGCAACGTTTTCGTGTGGTGGGGGAAAATTCTTCAATTCTAAGAGAAACACCTTCCCTTGCTTTCTCCTTTCTCCTAGGCCTACTCAGATCTTTGAGTGAGGAAGGGCTTTTACTCTGGGGATGATTACATCTCTCTGGCACAATGATACATAGCAATATTGCTGAATTAGTGATCTAGAAACTCAGGCCTGGTCTAGGAGTCAGGAGATCTTGGTGCTGTTACTATCATGCTGTGTAATTTTGGGAAAATCATTTGACTTTTATGTGACTCCATTTCCCAAACTAAAAAATGGGGACAACGATAACTCTCTCATTTACCTCACACTGTGGTAGTTAAGAGAGAATGAGTGCTTGGCAGTTTTGGGAGGGGGAAGGGAAAGAAAATGAATCATGTAACGTGGACAAATATTTAAAAATTTAAATTTAAAAAAGAGAATAAGCTAATGCATGGAAGGACATTCTGTAAAACAGAATGCTGTACAAATGCAACCAGCAATAATGTTAATAACATTATTATTAGGCCCTGAGAGACAGAGAACGAGGCAATAGGCCCCTGTCCTTGGGATACTTACAGTCTGAAGGGAAAGCTTAACATCAAACCAAAGCAACTCATCAGAAGGAGAAGAACAGTGGTTGTTGTAGTGGCATAGCAAAGAAATAATGCCTTTCTTCCACATAAACAGTGGTAGCACTGAATAGTGATGGAGACAGAGAGTCCACATCTTATACTAACTAGCATTGTGAATCTGAGCAAGACACTTAATCTCAATGTGCTTTGGCAGCTCCCTTTGATTTATCTACCAAGTCGCATATGATTTGCAATCTGAATCAGTGGAGGGAGTTTGCACACTGGGGATGTCTTCACACTGATGAAATCATGGATCTTTTATATATTTGTGTTTTCACATGCACAGAGGATTTGTGATTATGCTTTTTCTTTGTCCCCTACTTGAAGGTGGGGTTGAAAATAATTAATAAGTGGTAGTTTCCAATGGAGTTCCCAGTTTTGGGAAATATTTGTAGTCAGAGTCCAGGATTTCTAATAGTTCCTGATAAGCTGTGGTTGTATATGTTTGAAGTTGAGATTGTTTATTACAGGGTTACAAAGAAGAATATAATGATGGAGAAAAACATATAAGAGATATTTCCTTTTCAGACCTAGGCCAAAAATCCTCATGAAATGTTTGCCTCCATTTATTATCACATACAGAGTCCCATGATGTAAGAAATATCAATCATCCCCTTTCTAAGGCTGTAGGGGAGATAGGGAAGAATACCTGATTTTCCACCAGCCCTCTAGGTTTTTCTGGATAACTTCCACCATGGCCCCTCTCTCCAAATTAATTTCATCCTGGTCTCGAGCAGCATATGGGTAAATGACGGTGTATTTCTCCTCTGTTAGGAACAAAATATGACATTAGAAATGGGTCAAGCCTGAACAATCATTGAGGAAAATCAGTTGTCATACAGCAAGTTTCTTAAAAAGTACTCTTTCTTCCCTTTAAGGTCAGAAAATCTTCCTTCAGAAACTGTCCAAGCCCAAGTGAACACTGGAGAGCTTATTTTAGCCTTTTAATAGGTCCCTTATTTTTCCACCCAGCACTGGAGGAAACAGGAGGCAGATGTCCCAAATTTATTTGAAGCTCCTGTAGTTTTATACTCTAGTTCTCAGGTCTTTGGGAGCCTTATGAGAATTGCTAATTTTCTGGTCAGTTAGAATCTCAGGAATCATCCCTTGAGGTCTACTACCAGGACTTAACTGAAGATGGGGCAATCTCTAAGTATCTAGAGCCAGTTCAGGAGACGAAGGGTTAAAGCTTCACATGGCGTAGACAATCTCCAGTTTGGATCTGGCAACCTGGCTGCCTGTAGTGTTGAGGGATTAGATCCATTTGGCAGCAGATGGTTTGAGGATGAGATCATTTACCAACCAAAGACAGCTAGAAGTTCCATTAATATAGTTAGGAGAAGACAAATGTAAATAGGTAATTCCTCCTTTCTTTATACTAATTTCTCCAAAGTTGCTTTTGGACTTTCTTCTTAGTTACTTTCAGAAAAGTTAATTTCAGCTATTTCCCTCCCACAGTAAAACCCTGAGGTCTCGGGCAATCAAGCAGAGAAGGTTTGTTCCTTCGGAATCATCCAGATTCAGGACATCAACTCTGGAGAAAGCAAGGCAACAAACTTGTCCTTCAGCTGCTTAAAGGCATTCATGCTGGTAATATGTATATGGCTCAGATCAAATTGCCTACCACCTCTAACTGGGAAGAGGGAAGGGAGGGAGGGAGATGGTTTAGATCTTACAGTTTTGGAAAATGCATGTGAAATTATTACATATAATTGGGAAAATAAAATATCTTTGAATTTAAAAAAAAGCATTCACACCTAGGGTGAGGGGGATAAGAGAAAGAGCACCACAGGAAACAGCCTTGGGGGGGAGGTTCCCCCATGCTCAACATTCAATTCTGAAAGGAAGCGACAGGCAAGCTAGGAGGGAAGGAGTGCCTTCCTGCATTTGCAACCTTTCAGTCCCCAGGAGAATTTCCTTTCTTTCTCACTGAAAGCTAAGGCCAGCTGAGAGGCTGAAGTCTGCATGGGAGACCTTCCTCTCCTCCCATCTCTCCTCTCCTCCCCCTCTCTCCAATAGCCCATAAGGGGCTTTTTTTTTTTTTTTTGGTGGCCTGCCTGTCTGGCACCAAGAGCTGACTTACACTGTGTTCATTTATTTATTTATTTAACCTCCCTGATCCACCCAAGTAGGGAAATAAGTTGACTCAAATAATGGCGTATCCTGTGGGGTGGCTGAGTTGGCTGTTCCACTGATTCATGAAAACTGCAGACCATGTAGGGAAAGACGCCAAGGCATATGTGTTTGTGAGAGGTTCCATCAGGTGAGAGGGTGGTGAAGAGCGGATGTTGCCCAGATGGGATGCCTTGTCTCTAATACGGAAAGGACATGATCCTAGGGAGAGCTCTGTACATGGGTGGGTGGAGAGTGTGCCTCTAACCCCATTCAAAGCTGAGGAGAGCAGGCTTGACAACCAATTGCTCAGCAAAGAGAAAAGCTTGTGCTTTCAAAGGCATGTGCTTAGAGGAGCTAAGGAGAAAACTCAGCAGAGGGGCGTCCTCTGCAATATAGCAGCTGTGAGAGAGGATGATGATGAGTCCTCTTTCCAGGCCCCCACACCAATTTATCTAGTGCAAGTGACACAAGCAAGGTCACTGTTTATCAACATGCAATACACAGACACACACACACACACACAGCCACAGGGACAGGGGACTTCATGCATGGGGCAGAAATAGGGGACCAGGCTTCAAACACAAAACAAAACAAGCCTCCACAGAATCCACCTTGACCCCATCCAATGGTGTACAAGTCCCCAAGTGTCCGACGGCGACCCACGTGCCGGGGCAAAGACCAGTATCTCCAAGAGACTGGGAAGGAAGCATGTTGAGTAGTGGAAACCAGGAAATGGATAAAACAGGAGATGAGAAGGTAGCACTCATAAGTCAGTTAGTACCTAATACCTACCATTGTTTCTCATTTATCTATACGTTACTTCTCACCCATATAACATCTGTTCTCTCAGAAGCAGAAAGTCCCCCAGTGAGAACCCCAAACGCTACCTAAGGGAGCAGTAACTTAGCCAACCTAGTTCTGTGTTTAACATCAGACTATAAGAGGCTTGGGATTATGGGTTCTTAACCTAGCATCCATGAACTTGCTTCTTAAAATATTTTGAGATCATTAAATTTCATTAAATTGGTTTTTTCCTTTGCAATCCTTGTGTTTCATTTTAGGCATTTAAACATTACTCTGAGAAGGGATCTGTAATCTTTGTTGACTTGCCAAAGAAGTTCATGACATAAAGAAGGTTAAGAATCCCTACTCTAGGGGTTAAATTATTTAGGAGAAACCCACTGATTACAGGTTTTTAAAAAGGGGATGAAACTGTATTGCCCAATCGTTTTTCCAAAGAACAGATGAAGAAACATTTTCCTTTCTTGGTAAAGCATTGGGGGTGAGGAGGGGCCATGGATGCAGAATGTCTCACACTGTCATGTATAGTTGGTTTGTTAACAGGGTTTTATTTAACTCTCCCAATTTTTATCAAGGGAGGATTCAGTGGAGAGGGGACAGTATCTTGAAGAAATGATTATAGTATAAATAGTACAAAAATAAGACAGTAATAATATACATTTTTGAATTTAATTAAGAGAGAGGTTTGGAGAAACTTTTGGAAGTGTGTCAAAAAGGTTCATGGCTTGGATTGTTTTTTGAAGGAGAGGGGGGCAGAGTCTTGACCCATGAAGGAAAGTCCTGATTAGGAAATTCTCCAAACCAATGTAACTCGGTCTTAAAGACTTGCCAATAATCACGCAGCTCTTGCACGTCAGAGACTGGGCTTGAACACAACTTTTTCTGATTCTAGGGCTGGCTTTCTCTCTGTTATACCCCATGACATCTTTGATGTTTTGGATAAGGGGGTGTATTTTTTTTAAAAAACCACATTACTAATACATTTAAAGTTGCTCATGACTTATAAAAACTTGAAATAACTGATCTCCTTACATTTAAAGCTACAGTGGCTTATTCAGATACTAGAGACCACAAATATTCACAAAAGCACTCAGGCTGGCTAGAGCACCAGGAGTTGTTTCTGATCTTGTTTCTCTAAAACTTGCTTAGGTGCCTCATGTTAGGAATAATTAACTAGTTTCAGGTCCTGGGTTTCCTGGGAGTAGTTTCATTCATGAATTCTTTGCTGTTGAATTCTTTAAAATAATATTTTGTTGATGTCTTCTATTTTTTAATAATCATCATAGTTTTCCCCAGTATTCTTCCTCTCCCTCCACCCAGAGAGCCACCCCACATAAAAAAATAGTATTTTCCCCCCTAAACCCTTACCTTCTGTCTTATCAATACTGTGTATTGATTCCAAGGCAGAAGACTGGTAAGAGCTAGGCAATGGGGGTCAAGTGACTTGCCCAGGATCACACATCTGGGAAGTGTCTGAGGACAGATTTGAACCCAGGACCTTCTGCCTCTCAAACCACTGAGCCATCTAGCTGCCCTACAAATAATTATTTCTTAAAGGCAAGAAAGAAAGAATAAAAGTTGAAAAAAAAAACAAGTGCAACCAATATATTGAGAAAAGCCTGAAAACATGTGCAATGTGTAACTCCTTTGGATTTCTCACTTATATGAAGAAGTTGGTTGGGGGTGTCCTTTCGTATCATGACTTCTAAAGGAAAACCAGTGCATTGCTAGAGACTGATGGTTACAATGGGAACATAGATTTCTATGTTGGCAATTCAAGTTAAATCATGAAATACTAGAATCCAAACATGGAAAGATCTCTGGATCATTTCACCTTGATTATTTTAATGGTGGCAGTACTCAAGTTTAGTATAAAAATGGACAGTACCTGTTGGCATTTAAGTCAGAAAAGCATCACAAGTAATCTCTAACTTGATGGTTTAGTAACAGCAAATTAGGCATTTGATTTGTTATTAAAAATTTCTTTTCCGGTCATCAGACTAGGTTGAGTGTAAATTTTCAAGTGATCAGCTCCTTTTTTTCTATCATTACTATGGGAATCTCTTTGGGTATATCTTTAATAAGAAGAACTCTAGATATAGTTATATAGTACTCTAAAGTTTGAAAGTCGCTATATATAAAAGTTAAATGTTATGTTAATGACCTGTTAACGCCTATAATGGACTGCCAAGGAATGATTCCTGGATGGAAAATAGAGGAATAGACTTCCATAGGACTACATCGTTAGAAAAATACTGTCACAACCTTGTACAATGGATTATGTAAACATCTGCGCAAAGGACCTATGAAGCCTCTAACCCATGAAGCCAAGTCCTTCTGGGTTTTTCTCCAAACTGGCCTCTAGGAATGGAGGCGGTGATTCCCAATTCAAATACTGAGTTTGCTTTTACTAAGCTATCAGGTCAGAGATTATACATCCCCCAGGAGATTTTCAATCTCCAGTAAAGATACGGGAGGGAGCTTGGAGAGTCCCATGCCAACCAAAAAGGTTTTAGCTGCCATTCGTAGAATCATATTTAACCACTTATTCATGCCTTCATTGAACAAACATGTTAGTTGTCTAATGTGTATAGAAAACTTTCTTAGAGGCTGAGAGAGATGCAAAGTTCAAATAAGATACAGTCCAGCCCTTTAGCACTGATGGTCAGGAACGAGAAGATACAAATGTGGACAAATAGAATATATGACACATATGGTCTCCAAGCTAGAAGGGATCAAAGGAATCATTGAGTCCAATCTCTCACTTGATGCGGTGATTCCCTCATTTCACTAGGAGTCATTGGAAGTATTTATAAATACAATGTTGATTTTTTTTCTTACCTTCTTCAGGTTGCAGAGAAAATTCATCCTGGCCGCCATCCTGACCTTCCAGACAAGTTGCAGGGACCCAGCCCTGCTCATCAGCAGTGCTTACAAACCACCAACCTGGAGGGGAAAAGGCTAATGGGTAGGCTGGATGTCCCTGAACAATGAAGAGTAGCTGTGTCCATCCATTCAACCATCTTTCCCATGTCCCATGCTCACTCCCAACTCAATGCCTTTGCTTCTGCTATTTTGTCCTACTTCTCTCCACCATTCCATATCATACATAGCCTTCAGTGTCCAGGGCAGGTATCACTTCTCCCTGATAATCACTGTACACAGTGATTTAATTTAATCCAATTCCATGAACATAACTGAATGCTGACGGCATATAGAATTTTATGCCAGATCTTGGGTGACATGCAAAGTTAGATAAGATATTGTTCCTGTCCTCATAGAGCTTACAGACGAATAGGATGAGGGATTAGGAATCAAGTAACTATTGCACAAAATGGTACATAATAAATATTCAAGAAAGAAGTTGGGGCAGCACAGTCCTGGAGATAGGAGGTATTGTGTTCAAATCTGGTCTCAGATACTTTTTTAGCTATGTGATCCTGGACAAAGTCGCTTGATTCCATTGCCCAGCCCTTACCACCCTTCTGCCTTGGAACCAATACTTAGTAATTATTCTAAGATGGAAGGTAGGTGTTTAAAAGAAAAAAGAATAATTTAAGATATCTCTCCTGTCTTTGAATTCTCATAGCACTTATTGTCTACCACATTATCTAGATCTTGGTTAATGTAAACTTGTATTATTGTCTTTTTGGGTGTATGTAAATTTTGTCTTTACAACTTCGATGAAAGCAGTAGCAGTTGTTTTTTTTTTTTGTCATTTTATAAGCTTGTTGATGTGTTTTAAGTACTCCTTTTCTGCATATCCTTCCTGTACACAGAAATACTTAATCTATTGTTGTTTAGTCTTTTTCAGTCATGTCTTACTTTTTGTGACCCTATTTGGGGTTTTCTTGGTAGAGATACTGGAGTGGTTTGCCATTTCCTTCTCCAGCTCATTTTCCAGGTGAGGAAACAGGCCACCAGGGTTAAGTAACTTGCCCAGGGCCACATGGCTAGTAAATGTCTGAAGCTGGATTTGGACTCAGGAAAATGAGTCTTCCTGACTCCACGTCCAGCACTCCTACCCACTGTACCACCTAGCTGCAAGCCAACTATAAGAGCCTGCCTTCTGTACTCAAAGCTATGCCCAAGTTTGATAAAGACCATGCTGGAAGCTGGAGTTGATAATGAGCACTTGATGCTGATGAGAGGAGCAAGAATATGCCACGTAAAAAGTTGGAAAGAAACTGGAATATCAATTTAATTCTGCTGCTACATTAGATTTACTGAGTCACTCGGGCCTCTTTCTGTGTATCAGTTTCAGTCAAGGTAATAAGACACAAACCAGCCTTTTCTGGAAAGAGCTCGCTTGTCCTCTTTACTGTACTAGGTAATTTTTAATCGCTGAGATTAAAGACATGATTATTTTTCAACAATTGTGGTTAGTGATATATTTGCTTATAAATGCATCTATGTTAATATTAATGACAGTCATATTTAGGAGCTAACATTCATCACAGATTCAGGATATATGCAAGTCTAATTTAGTTGGCTAATGGTGCCAATTAGTATCTTAGCCAATGTTTATATCATCCAGAAAATGTGAGAAAAAGATTTTTCTTCCCATGAACCTCAGTTTAAATCTGGCCTCAGATTCTTATTAGCTATGTGACACTGGGAAAGTCACTTAAACTCTGTTTTAGTTTCCTCATCTGTACAATGGGGATGATAACAATAACACTTACTTCTCAGGGTTGTTGTGAGGCCCTAATGAGATAATAAATGTAAAGGGTTTAGCATAGTGCTTGACACCTGGTAAGCACTAGAGAAATGTTAGCGACATATTATCATGGTTCTTAGTCTTTGGGGATATTTTCTAAACTCACCAACTACAGACTTTAGCCATAATAAACATGCTGAATTTTTGTATATTTTGTTCTTCCATTAAAAGATTTTTTACCTCTTCTGGTCTCTCCCTTCCTTCTGTCCTACCCTAATGTCTGCTATTATGCTTTTTTTTTAAACCCTTACCTTTTGTCTTTGTAGCAATTCTAAGGCAGAAGAGCAGGAAACTGGGGCTAAGTGACTTGCCCAGTGCTACATAGCTAGGAAGGGTCTGAGGTTATATTTGAACCCAAGTCCTCCTGATTCTAGGCCCATCACTCTACCCACTGTGCTACTGAGCAGCCCTGCTATAATGCTTGATAAGTACTACCCACCAACCCTTCTAATGCTAAGGCTAAAAAGGGGGCTATTTCTAGCTAACCTAGTTTCTGAACTGTGAATATGGGTTAGCTAAAAACTGGGCTGAAATCATCAACTCTATAAAAACCTGGAACCCATGAAGATTTAGTCATATCAAATGTTCAGGGTGTTCTAAGTTGGACAGTAAAAAAAAAAAAGATTTTCTTTGGAATGGACAAACTATTTCATTTTACCAAGTTCATGTGACTGGGATAAAATGACCTTTATTATGGGTCACTAGTGTTGTTAGTGGTCAGTGTGGCTCACTTGGAATGGGATCCTGGGACTCAATTCTCCTTCCTGCCAGCTGCCATCCCAAAGCATCAAGATAGAATGGGTAAGGACTAGCTGTCTTACCTGATTCATTCTTCTCAATGATGTCCACCACCTGGCCCACACACAGGCTGATCTCTGAACTTTCCTGTTTTTGGTAATCTGCCACCACCACATATTGTTCCAGGACCATTGGATCTACTGAGGCTGAATCTCCTCCTGAAAGTGGGAAAAGAAAAACAAAATAAAGCTTCCTATTTGGCCAATGTAGACACTGGGGGGAAGGTTGGGGTGTTAACTATGACCCTAGTGAGAAGCTGGGGAAGGGTGACATTTTGAATGAAGAAAAAGGTGGCCAAGTCAAGTTGGTTGGTGTCTAAGATCTTAGGTGTCTTTATCCTGATTCCTTTAAACTGAAGGGACATCACATTTCAGAAAAAGTCTCTATGGTACAGAGAGGAGAGAGAATCTTCAGGGCTAAAAGAATGTGGAAGAAAGGGTTTAAGGTCATAACATGGGTATGGGGGTGTATGTGTGTGTGTGTAGCTCCTTTTATATCATCAGACTGCCAAATGTGGTAGGAGACTACGAGAGTCTTTTGTTTTGAGTTCCTGTGACATCTCTCTTCTGGGAAGTTCTGGAGGAAATTATCCCTTTTATCTAACCCTAATGTTCCTGAATAAAAGATGAAGGAAAAAAAGAAATGAAAAATTGTAGCAAAAAAGAATGAATGAAGAGAGGAGAAAGAGAAGTGAAGACAAAGCAGGAATAAAAGAAAGGAAATAATGATTAGAATCTGCCTTTCTTTCTTTTACCTTCTCCTTGTGATTCTCTCTCTCCATTTTTCCAAGACAGTTAGAGCAGACTAGAAAAAGGAATGCTGGGTTTGGATCAGGAGATTTGAGTTTTTATCTTACCTCCAATTCTTACTAGTTATGTGGTACCAGGCAAATCACTGCATTACCTACCATACAGCATTGCTGTGAACAAAAGCTCTGTACATCTTGATGCTCTATCAATGAGAATTATTATTACTGTTTCAGGGCCAAAAATGAAGCCACAAGCATTTTAAAATGTGGTTTTGTTTGGAGACCAATGGTGAATACTAAATATAGGTATCAGTCCTTCCTAGCATTAACCATTCCCTTTCCTATACAACCTGGGGGTGATTTCCTCAGGGTCTCCCCTCCAAAGCTCTGGAACTCAGTTTATCTGAGAGGGCCCAAGCCACTATTACTCACTCAGAGCAGGGAGGCAATGGAGATAGAAATTTCCAGGAAGGCCTTACAGTAACTCAGGGCCAATGCAGGGCATTTGGCTGAGGATCTGAGGGGGAGGGAGGTTAGTATTTTATCCTAAAGTTAGGTTATAGAAAGAGTTCAGCTGTCAGCATTAGGCTACCACAGGGCAGGGTATCACTTTCTAGAATAACCCCAACAGGTGGAGCCGGACCCCTGAGTATGCATTTCTTCCGAAGGGTGTAGCCCAGCACATAGGACTCAAAATCCCAAGACTCTCGCTGCCTTTGCACTTCGGTGCACATGGGCATGCTCACAAAAGACCAAAAACAACCCAGCAAACATCTGTTCCTGAGTGAACCCTAAATATGCATACAAATATAGTGAGCTTGTACTTTTTTGGGGCTATGATTTTTATATTCTTCTGGTATCCACATAGCTAATATAAATGCATTGGATGATAGTTGAGGGGCTATTTGTAGCATATCCCTACTAGGATTTTCCCCACAGGAAAAGGAAAATAACCTGAGAGCAAATGCTATCAATGTCTTTATATACTTATTGTCCGTTTTGCTGAGTTAAACATGGAGGCTAGGCTTGGTCTGTGGGGGTTAAAAATTAATTATAACCATTAAAAAAAGTAAACCCTTACTTTCTGTTTTAGAATTGATACTAAGTCTTTGTTCCAAGGCAGAAGTAGTAAGGGCTAGGCTATTGGGGTTAAGTGACTTGCCCAGGGTCATTCAGCTAAAAAGTATCCGAGGCCATATTTGAACCCAGGACCTCCCATCTCCAACCTATCTTTATCTTCTATCTTAGAATTGGTACTAAACTCTAAGGGTTAACCAATCCGAGTTAAGTGACTTGTCCATGGTCACACAGCTAGGAAATGTCTGAGAATGGATTTGAACCCAGGAGCTCCTGTCTCCAGGCCTCCCACTCATATCCACCGAATTTCCTAGATGCTCTTCAGCTTAATGTTAATGTTAATTTTGGGGGGAAAAGTTCCTGGGGACCCCTAAAATCACCTTTTTTTGAAGGGAGGGGTTTCTAATTGAGGAGAACAAAGGAAACAAAAAATCCATTCAAAATAAAACATAGTTTAAACTCTCCATCCTGAACTAACATCTATTTACCAAAAAGATGATTTCCTATTGGTATGATGGCCCTGAACTGGACTGGACAAGATCTTTATCAATGGACTGAGCCAGTGAGGAAATGACACTTGAGTTTCCAACTCCATGTGAATGTTTCTGTGCAAATATGCAAAGAATCTGTGATTTGATCAGCTCCTCAACAACTCCCTACACCAACAAAGACTACCAGTGGTGTGTCTTTGGCTACAAAGAACTGCTGTCTAATCCAACCCACATCTGGAAAGGAATTCCCACTATGCCATACCCGGGGAGTGGTTTTCTAGCCTCTGTTTGAAGCTCTCTACTGAAGGGATACCTACCATTCCTTGAGGCAGCCCATTCCTCTTTGGGAGAGTGCTACTCATTGGGAAAGTTTTTCTTTACATCAAGTCTAAATGTACCCTTTGCCACTTCCACCCATTGCCTTTGAATCTTTCTCTCTGGGGTCAAATAGAGCACATGTAATCCTTCTAGATAAGACTTGGGATACATTGAAGTTAAATGCTTTGAACAGGGTCACATACCTTGTAGGTGTCTAAGGTGGAGTTTGAACCCAGGTCTTCCTGATTCTAGGTCTAACAAATTATCCACTACACTGAAAGAGTAAAAAATATATAGTGGCAGGCAACACTACTCCAGATAGCAAGATGGGAAGTATTTAACCAAAAAAAAAAACAAAATACAACAAGATGTAGAAAATGTAAATAGGTGGTTTGTGAGTCAACATGCAGCTAGTAGAGATCATTAGGTAGAGTTTAGAAACAGAAATGGATTTCCATTTCTATTTGCATTTGACACCACTGCATCACACTATGCTGACTTTTGCACATTTCTAAACAGTCCAAAAATGTGACCTGTTAATGCCTTGCAGCAATATAATAAGTGAATCAGAGAGCTGATTTCAGAAGGACACTGAGCATGGAGAGAAGGAAGATGGAAAAAAAGGAGAGTGGGTCAAGATTTAGAGATGACATTTGTGAGATGATGCCTTCTCCTTATCCATAGAATTTAGTGTTTCGGTTCCTTTCAAAACTCGGCAGGAGCCTCTGTGGAAGATCATACTCTGGGTACCTAGGGCTAAGCGAGGGCAGCCTTCTTCCCTTTCACATCCTAACGTGTTCCTCTCTGACATCAGGTGGTCTAATAGAAGGGAGGACTGACTACAGTGAAAGTCAGAAGCTCCATTTTTTGCCCTGATCGGGTAGCTCCCTTATTAGTATATTGACATATGAGGTGTGTTTCCTTTGGTTCAGATCTATGATTTCATCAGAGTGGGAAACACCAGGTCAGGATAGATCCTCCAATGCGGATTCCACAACACAACTGTTCTTATCTCTTTAGAGTAGCCTGGTTCACTAAGGGGTTAAGTGCGAACAGTCAGAATGTATGGGACATGGACATTGAACCCATATCTTTCTGATTCTAGGCACTCTATCCACTACTCTATATTGTCTCTATATAGATCATTAAACTTACAGAACTTACAGATGAGAGAAGAGCATTTTTATTTTACCTTGATCAAGAAGCCTTAAAAAGTTATTTTAAGATTGGGCACTTTAGGCAGGAGTGCTTAGTGTGAAGTGTAATATTGCCAGCAAGCTCCCAAATACAGCTCACTGCATCCTTTTGGATAAAAGCTGAAGAATCTAGAAATCTACAAATAGATATGTGGGTGTATATACATATATACCTACACACATGTGTGTACACACACACATATGTATAAATTCATTCAGTAGACAAATAGGGGGGCAGAGTGCATAGTGTACCAGACCTGGAATCAGGAGGACCTGAGTTCAAATCTTGCCTTATACATTTCCTAATGGTGTGACCTTGGGCAACTCACTGAATTCCTGTTTGCTTAGCCCTTGTCCTTTTGTCTTGGAGTTGTTTCTAAGACAGAAAGTGAGGATTTAAAAAGAAAACACACACACATATTTGGGGGAAGGTGGCATAGAATATATTCCAATGGTACAGCTGGAAGAGGGAGATAAGGGTATAAGGCGGGGGTAAGGAAAAGGACAAGGCATAATGGCAGTAGGGAGATTTTAGAGTTGGGAAATGTTGCAAAGCACCTCCCAGAAGGCAAAATATTTCTGAGTATACTTGAAACTGGCCATAATAATCCCTATTCAACAAATCCCTGTTCTCCTTTCCGCTGAAGCCCCTCAAAGATTCATTATGATACAGAGATAACCCTGAGTCCACTACAGGCTACTAAGTCAGCTGGAGCTCAGCTCTAGAAGGTGCTACCAAGCTGGAAGGGCTTTGTGTATGGTCATGTTTGTCCTCTCAAGCTGGGTGAGGAGCAGGATTCGGAATCTGAAGACTGGCCACTAGGTGGTAAATGGGGAGAGAGTGCGGGCTCTGCCTCTAACGAATACTATCTGTCAAAGTGTGATGTTATGATCTGATGGTGTGAAAGGGAATTCTTTATTCTCTTTGTCTGTTTTGAGTTAACACTTACTTAACCCCTATTTAACACTTTGTTAGCCATCAAGTATGTGTATCAGTACCTGGAAAACAGAGATCTTCTAAAGCAAATGGGAGCAGAGCCACTAAACCATAAATAAGGATTTCAGTGGGCTGCATATTGACTTAAAAGACCACGTATTAATATTATCTATGTTCTGTTGTGGTTTTATTTTTATTTATTCATTTTCCCAATTATATAATATAATTACGAATTTCCACATAAGTTTTCCAAAGTGTGCTTTTATTTTTGTCAAATATTTCTCAATTACATTTTAATCTGTTTTGGTCTTACTTGGGGATATTATAGACCACAGTGTTTGATACTTCTGTATTTTTTAAAGTAATTAACTTTTAAACTCTTTCTTGTTGTCCTAGTAAGAACTTTAGGGTGGAAGAGCATGGCTTAGGTAAATGGGGTTATTTGACTTTTCTGGGGTCAGACAGCTAGGAAGTGTCTGAGGCCAGGTTTGAATTCAGGTCCTCCCAACTCCAGCTCTCTCTCTCTCTCTCTCTCTCTCTCTCTCTCTCTCTCTCTCTCTCTCTCTCTCTCTCTCTCTCTCTGTCTCTCTGTCTCTCTCTCTCTCTCTCTCTCTCTCTCTCTCTCTATATATATATATATATATATATATATATATATATATATATATATATATAGTGTGCCACATAGCTGACTCTGTCACTTCTTTTGAAAGCATCACAACTTTTACAATGCAGGACAGTGGCAAATAGAAGATTCACTTTGCTCTACTGACAATCTTACTAGAACATATCAGTTCTGGAAAGTGAACAATAGCTCAGTAAGGAATAATATCTGGGGTGCTAAAATATATTAAAACCCAGAGAATTCTGGTTCTGGGTGGTCCAAACAGGAAACGTAAAAAATTGCTAAATAAAATGATCAGGAGCACTGTGAGATTGTGTGATCCTCTTCTCCAGTAGAATTGGTGTAATTCTAATAGCTTCACAGTTCATAAGACTGGTCTAGCCAAAGTATTGGGAGGGGGAAATTGATTGAAAGGAACTGCAGACATAGGAAATTTTCCCAACTTAATTATCTTCAGTTCCTTAAAGCAAGAAGATGTTCAGAGGTTTTGAACCTTAAATGGCTCTAAAACATCTGCGCACACCGCTCAGCTGGTCCTAAAGAATGGATACACTTAAAGGTATTGGTAGTAAGAATAAGTAAGAGCCTGCTCAGCTCTGATTTTGAAAGCTGTGGTCAAGACCATATAAACTTTTCCAGTATTGCAGCAAAATGAAGTAGTCAGAGTTATCACTAATTAGAGGTTCCTCTGTCCCTTCTAGGTGAGGGCCTTCATCATTGTCTCTGAAAAAACAGGTCCATTCCATGCAGACACATCAGTTTTATTTACCCAAGCTGATTCTCCTTCCTTTTTATCCCTCCCACTAGTTCCTTCCAGGGACAAGATCCTAGCTATAGTCAAAAAACATAGGCCTTTTGGCCATCTCATGCCCTCCTATTTTCTACTCCCTTCTAGGGCCTATATAATTATCCATGGGTCTAGTGGCTATTTGTAGCTTTAGCAGGATGCCAAAGCTCCCCCAAGTACCTATTAAACCAGAAAATGAGGGCTGTAAACAAACCTTGGTGAGAAGAGATAGGAGTTAATTCCAGACTTTGGGTCTTTGGGCAGTTCCTTCCAACCCTTAAAATGCTAGATTTAGTTTATATTATATCTTCTTTCCAGGGACAACCTTAAGTCTTTTTAAAAATACTGTGGACCACAGTCTTTCCACTCAGGAGTGGCTCAAGAAACCAGAGATGCTGAATTCAGAATGCCGGAAGGTAGACATGTGCAACTGCAAACAATGGAGAAAGCCAATCTCCATGACAGGAACCACCAGATTGAAAACTGGAAGGGATCTTGGGGATTATTTGGTCCAATCCCTTCACTTCACAGAAGAATAAACTGCAGTCCAAAAAAAGTAAAATAACTGGCCCCAAGTCACCTAGGCATCAAATGGTCCAGTCAGAATTTGAATCCAGTTACTTTCTAGGAGTGGCAGCATCTTGGGACATCCTTTTGACCCAGAAGCTAGTTCCAAAAATATGGGAAGTGAATATGTATACACTGACCCACAACCACCACCGCCATGAATACAATACTCTTTCTTAATTTCTACAAATTCAATTGCACTTAGAAATCAATGGATGAAACTTAGTAAAAGAGCTCTTGTGACTTGGGAAAGATTCTACCAGTTGTGGTCCTCTTATCTGGCTTTCTTTTAACTTTTAACCTTAGGATCTACTCTGAGGTCACAAGCTGTCTACAGGGACAAAGTTGGGAACAACTATTAAGTGTTTTCTGCAAGACACACACACACACACACACACACACACACACACAGAGTCAACAGTTCAGGGCAATGCTAGGACATCTTTAGGTGGTCATGGATCATAGATCAGGTAGAGACCTTAGAGGCCATTTAGCCCAACTCATCATTTTATGGGTGAGAAAATGGAACCTGGAGAGTCTAAGTAACTTGTCCCACAGTTATACAACCAGTAAATGTTTGAGATCTTTCCAAGTCCAGTTCCAACATACTCTCCACTACAAATGTGAGAATCATTACAAGAAATTCTCATATTGTGATGGCTCTCAAGCCTGAAAGTAGAATGCCCTTATCTAAACACTCTGTCCTTTCCTTTCTCTGTTGCTTCCCTCACTAGAGAGTTGAGCATCCAGACAAGAATGAAGAAAGCTGCAAATGTTAAAACTTTGGCTTTGGGGAGAGAAGGAGCTGCCTCTGCTTGAAAATCTTTGGGGATGGGGATCTCAGTATCTCCTGAGGCAGTCCATTCCCCTCTGGAACAAGATTGAAGGGTTGAGATGAGACTGTGTACCACATTGTTGGTGAGAGCAGGAGAACACTTCCAGAGGGCTTTAAAGAGCTTACAAATGGCTTTCTTTAAAACAATTTTGTGACATATGAGACACTTCTAGGGCCCTCTGACGTCACTGGTAGTCACTGCTACACATCACAACTCCTTTATTCCTTCCTAAATTATCTTTAACAAACAAACAAAAAACCCTTACCTTCCATTCTAGAATCAACACTGTGTATTGGTTCTAAGGCAGAAGAGGTAAGGGCTAGGCAATGGGGGTTAAGTGACTTGCCCAGGGTCACATAGCTAGGACCTAAATCATCTTTGAAAGTTACCATGCTCAAAATAACCCATCACCTTGCAGTCAGTCTAATGAGGGATCCTTTCTGTTCTTAGACTGGTCCTCAGATGGCAAGATATCCAGTCCATTGCTGGGCCCAAACTCAAAGACCTCTGACTTCATAAAACCTTCCTGATGTACAAGAATATTCATAGCTGCACTCTTTGTGGTGGCCAAAAATTGGAAAATGAGGGGATGCCCTTCAATTGGGGAATGGCTGAACAAATTGTGGTATATGTTGGTGATGGAATACTATTGTGCTAAAAGGAATAATGAACTGGAGGAATTCCATGGGAACTGGAATGACCTCCAAGAAGTGATGCAGAGTGAGAGCGGCAGAACCAGGAGAACATCGTACACAGAGACTGATACATTGTGGTACAATCAAAGGTAGTGGACTTCTCCATTAGTGGCAATGCAATGTCCCTGAACAATCTGCAGGGATCTAAAAAACACTATCCACAAGCAGAGGATAAACTGTGGGAGTAAAAACACCAATGAAAAGCAACTGCTTGACTACAGGGGTGGAGGGGACATGACTGAGGAGAGACTCTAAATGAACACTCTAATGCAAATACCAACAACATGGAAATGGGTTCAAACCAAGAACACATGTGATACCCAGTGGAATCGTGCATCGGCTATGGGAGAGGTGGTGGGAAGGGGGGGGAGGAAAAGAAAATGATCTTTGTTTCCAATGAATAATGTTTGGAAATGACCAAATAAAATAATGTTTAAAGTGAAAAAAAAATAAAACCTTCCTGAGCTTACAATTGGCTGTCATAGCCTTCAATGACCCTGGGTCCCTCATTTCCATGCCATGAGGAGGTACTGGTATAGGACTTTGGTGGAAGCTGTAGGTAGTCCAAGTATTATTTAATATCTTCACTTTATAGAAGAGGACAATTTGGATCAGAGAAGTTAAGTGACTTTTCCAGGGTTGCACAGTTAATAAAAATTATAACTAAGACTCACACTCAGATCCTCAGATTCCAAGGCCAGGAACATATGCAAGAATCTGGAGAGATAATTCAATGGCATAAAGGGGGAAGAGAATTTCATTCTTACCAGATTTCTTCTTTCCAATATGTTCCCTGTATAGGAAAAAAAGCAGGGATGGGAGGGAGAATAATAGTAAGTCAGCATGTGTTGTGTATAAATGATGAGTTATTTAATTTAGTAACTGTTTTTGCATTCTAGAGAAAAAATAGCAAAGTCTCCAAGATATCTTGGGATTCTGAGGTTGCTTTGGATAGAAAAAAATCTCAGAAAAACCCTTGACATTTCTATACCCCTCATCCTGGTGTTTCACTTTGCAAAGCTAAATTTCTTAGAGAAATCACTGGTCAAGGAGGCATGTGGGTTCTCTGAAAAGAGGAAACCACTAGGATAAATACTGAGCAGGGCTCAGGCTGAGGAGCACGCTGCTGATGAAGAACTTGAGCCAGCACATTAGTAAGAAATCCAAGAATGGGTCCCAAAATGATGTCCCTCTAAGCTGCTGGCATTTCACAAAAGCTGCCATGGGGATGGAGCACATGCTCAAAGGCTGAATCCAGGATATAAGTAATACATACACTTGTCTTTAAAGGCGGTAGTCATGCTGGACTAACACCAATGCATGTTAGGGACTACATGACTTGTAGAATACTTCCTACCCAAAGAGCTATACTGTAGAGTGAAAAAGGATTGTGAAAGAGATTGGAGGAATGGGGCTCCTAAATTCGGAAATGCTGCCTTAGTTTTGTTCTCTAGAATCAAGTGGACTATCCTTCTACACGTCAAGTACACGTATGGCTGAGTTTTACCAGTTTTTCCTAATCTTTATCATATGCAACATCAACTTTGAAGAAGCAGCCAGGAGAACATCAGAAATCTATAAAGAGCTCCAATTCCCTTCTACTTAATGCAGAAGCACAGGCTTCAAGGGACTCCACCAACTGTTTGAACCTTACTCAACACTTACTCTTTCTTTCTTACTTTTTTAATATCAGAGATTCCTTATTCTCACTACTTCTTAAACAGAATGGGAAATCCAGCTCAACATCTGTATTCTAGGTAAGCAATTGCAACTGCTGGCTTTAGTCTCAGTTTCAACTCAGACATTTTGTTTAAACCTTCCCCAACCTGCATCTTTCTCCTGCCAAAATCCTACTACAATGCTCCCTCACAGGATTTGTTTTGGAAACAACCTCCATTGATCAACTAGTGCAATGCTTTAATTTTATACATGAGGAAACTGAGGCCCAGAAAGTTGAAGTGATTTCCTTAAATTCATATAGCTGGCAAATAGTAAAACTGGGATTGTTTGTTAAAAAAAAACAACAACAAAAAACCTTTATCTTCCACTTTGGAATCAATACTGTGTATTAGTTTCAAGGCAGAAGGGTGGCTAAACAAGGGAGTTAAGTGACTTGCCCAGGGTCACACAGCTAGGGAGTGTCTGGGGCCAAATTTGAGCTCTGGCTCTCTATCCACTGAGTCACTTAATTGCCCCCTGGGAACCAGGCTTTGAACCCAGGTCCTTGGACTCCAATTCCATTGCTCTTCCAAGAAGCCTTTGCAGATGAATCCCACCCATTTTTCTCACTCCTTTTACACTGACCGTGGACATATTTAGTTTCATGCATCTGAATTCATTTGCTCTCCCTGGATCCTCCTCTCCTGCCAAGCCAAAGCCCTTTCCAACATAAGCGTTTTCCACCCTTCAGGATGGATACAAGTCCTCCATCAACCGAGGGGAGAAATCCAAAGCAAAACCAGCAATGCAGCTAAGCATGGAATGTGCTGACCTAGTCTCTTCTCTGCCAGCACTTCTGAATAAAGGAAGAAATAATGAATGAAAAAAAGTTATTGATCTTCCGATTCCTTTTAAGTGTTGGCTTCCATTCAATTTCCTGGAGAAAGAAGTTTATCTTGTTTATGAATGATGACATCCACACAAATCTTAGAACCACTGTATCACAGACAGCTGAGTCAGGCTGTTTTCTATCACTCTTCATCATGTGGTACAATGTCTCCCATGGAACTTGTGGACCAGCTTAAAACCAATTTCACCAGGAGGAGAATCAGAGACGTGGGATAATTAGCATTTTGGATCTGAGCTTAGATAAGCATGTGGGCATTTGGCTGGAATAAGAGCTTATAAATGAAAATCTTAGGTATCCCAAAGTCAGAAAATAGCTTCCTTTTCTAGCGGCTTTTTCTAGTGACCATTCTCCCTCCCTTCTACACTTTGAAAAGAACAGTGGATTGGGGGTAAGAAAGCCTGTGTTTGAATCCAAGTTCTGCTATTTCCTAGAAATTGTACCTTTCTAAGCCTCTATTTGTTCAGGTATAAAATGAGGCACAGTGCCTAGAAC
The DNA here is from genome assembly GCF_027887165.1 of Monodelphis domestica. Taxonomy (NCBI): domain Eukaryota; kingdom Metazoa; phylum Chordata; class Mammalia; order Didelphimorphia; family Didelphidae; genus Monodelphis; species Monodelphis domestica. The sequence goes on from NC_077227.1 coordinate 378,889,865, forward strand.
ACAGGAGGTACTCAATAAAGTTTAAAAGATTTCTGAGATCTTTCTTCCACCTCTAAATACGACAATTCTCTGAACCATGTGCTCCCAGTGGGTCATTCTGTTCATGTTTTAGGGTTTTCAAGACATGCCAACAAAAAAGGTGAAAGCTGGAAGGGAAGGAGAGTCAGCTATGGAGTCTTGTTTGAGCAGAGGAGGGTTCTGTTGTTGTCCAGTCTTTTTCAGTTGTTTCCGACCCATTTGGGGGTTTTCTTGGCAAATAAACTGAAGTGGTTTGACATTTCCTTCTCCAGCTAATTTTACAGATAAGGAAACTGAGACAAATAGGGTTAAGTGACTTTCTTAGGGTCATACAATTAATAAGTATCTGAGAGCATTTTTGAACTTAGGTCTTCCTGACTCCAGGCCAAGCACTCTAGTCAAGATCCACCTAGTTGCCTCTAGGAGAGAGTTCTAGCAAGGGACATTTTTGATGATGCTTTCAAATCTAATATCTTATTTGATTCTTAAAACCACGATGTGAAGTATTATTATTCTTATTTAAAAACTTTTTTGTGTCTAGACATGCAATTATTTTGGTGTCAAGAACTCTCTTGACCTAAGCAGAGCAGTAACTATTCTGCAACCTACAGCCTTAGAGAGTTGCCCATTATAGTGAAAAGTTAAGTGACTTGCTCAGGGTCACACAGCTAGTATGTTTCATTGGCAGGACTTAAATCCAAAGCTTACTGAATTCAAGGCCAGCTCTCTATTCACCTATGCAACACTGTTTTTCATCTTTATTTTATTAAAAAAAGTTTTTTCTGGATACATTTTGTTTTTGTGTATAGCTTACATTTCTTATTGTAAGCCCTTCATTATCCCCTTCATTATCTTTATTTTAAGTGAGAAAAATAAAAGTAGAAATGACATTAGGAGGAAGAAGGGGAGAAGTTGGAACATTTTGGCAGGGCTTAGCTCTAAGACTTCTGAAATTCTCTCCTGAGTCTATGATCTACCCTTTGTTATTTTTAAATTACTCTATTTTGAAGGAATAAATGGGAAAGGATGACAATCCAGTAAAAGGTGGGAACAAAATAATTTTGGAGACTATAATGAAACTATTAATCATGAAAGTTTGGGTCCATAATAAATATTCTTTTTGCAAAGTGAACTTTGCTCACATCAGGGTTAAGGGACCTAAAGGACTTAAGACTTTAAGAATCCCTGGGAAGATGGACAAAAGCATGGCATTTAGGCTTCTTCTCTAATGGTTTTCAGGTCCTGGTGCTGTTCTTCTCCACCCACTCCCCAATTCCACCAGACAGAAGACTGCATTCTCCCTGAACTGGAAATAGATTTTCAGCAGAGGAGGCTACTGCAGCCCAATACTCTTTAAACACAGAAGGGTCTGCCAATATCCCATGCCTCTCTCTCCACCTTTCAATTGAGTTCAAGCTAACTTGAGCTTTTAGGCATTTGTGCTGGTGCACAGAAGAGTCATTCAAACCTAGCCCTGGAACTAAAATTTCTCCCTGTTTTTCCCTCCTATTTTTCCCAGGCCTACTAGTAGCTCCCTACTCCTTTCTAGGTTGTCACTTCATCTCTCTGATTTCCCAACTATCTTTTTTTAAACCCTTACCTCACATCTTGGAGTCAATACTGTTTATTGGTTCTAAGGCAGAAGAGTGGTAAGAGCTAGGCAATGGGTGTCAAGTGACTTGCCCAGGGTCACATAGCCAGGAAGTGTCTGAGGCCAGATTTGAACCTAGGACCTCCCACCTCTAGGCCTAGCTCTCAATCCACTGAGCTACCCAGCTGCCCCATTTTCCCAACTATCTTATTCCTTCAAAAAACACATTTTGAATGTGGTTGTCCCCAGAATTGCAATGGATGTTCCTGAAAGGAAAGCCAACTGGACATTCACAAAACGACTTACTCTTTAGGAGGATTCAGATCTTCAGGTCTTGTTTCAAAGAATTGAAGTACTTCATCACACTGAGAAATGTAGGGTGGTAACCGGATCAGGGCCTAAAGAAACAGAAATTCGAAATTTGGTTCCTGTAGGAAAATTGACTATAGGACCATCCTCCCACTGAGCTCTTCAGATCTTTATCTGGATCTGTACTTCATATTTTGATAAGTATCTTCCCAATGTTTTTTTCTGAGGACATAGTTCAAGTTCTAGGATATAGTTCAAATTGCTGGATTCTCAAAAGGTTTGGGAGATTTCGTGTTTGGTTACACGGTTCAGGGGCTTGAAAGTTCAGCAAGGGGATTAGAGCTTTCTTGTTCAGGGTTAGCTAGTCAGCTCAGTGAATGATAGAAAGTCAGATTTGGAGACAGGAGATCCTAGGTTCAAATTTGACACTTCCTAGCTGAATGGTGTTGGGCAAATCACTTAACCTCCATTGCCTAGCCCTTTCTGCTCTTTTGCCTTGAAAATGGTATTATCAATTCTAAGAGAATGTAAGGGTCAAAAAAAATGAGCTTCCCCTGGTGTAACTGGCTCTCCCCCCACCCCAAGTAGGTGAAGTTTGCCTGGAGATTAGGGGGAGAAGTCTCTAAGTAGCATCATTACCCTCAGTGATATTAAGGAGGGCTCCTTCTCCCTAAAAATAGACAACACAAAAGAGACTGAAGCTATTGGGCTCTAACAATGAGATGCACTGGTTAAAGACACACAACATGGTACAAACATTTAGACACTGCCTTCATGGAAACATCCAATTATTTCCCACCCACCAGATGCTATTTTTATTTTCAGTTTTTACCCATCTGGCAACAGATACCCAAAGGAAACAGTCTAGCACCCATTGATGGGGATGAATTCCTTACCGAATGCACAGGGTAAGAATGAATGGAGCAAGAGCTGAGTGCTTAGATATTTCTGTATTGATCAGTCAATTAACTAGTCAACTGAGTAGGTCACTGACTAGATTATACATTCAGTCCTCTGCTGGGCTTTGTGGAAAATTAAGAGAAATGTTCATACTCTTGCCCTTCAAGGAGCTGTCAAGTTAGCTGGGGTGGCAGGGAGAGACTAATATAGCATGGTACAGGGATATTTCCCTTCCTGTGGCTCTCTCTACCCATACCACTGAACTCCACTGGAACTCAAGAATGGCAAATTTACTCATTAGTACTCTATGGCAAAAACTAGCATTTTATAAACTGTCCAATCATAATGGCAATTTCTTGAAAAAGCCTTACTTAAAACACTTGGTATTTATGGCTCACTGCTTTTTACTGCCCGCTTTACCATGCCATTTTCTTCAGCACTAATCCAGAAGGAATAACTTTTATCCAGGTATAGATCAAAGAATCCAAAAGAGATTTTAGTATTTTTTTTTCTGCTCTAAACTCCTTTACTCACTGGTTCAGAACTCATTCTCATCTTCTGAGTTAAGCAGGATATTACACTACTTATTGACCTTCCTCTAAATTTAGAGACTAAACCTACTAATATATATATAGGATATTCCAAAAGTCTTACTGAAATTCAAGCCTCATGGGTACACTCTGCTCTAAAACTTTTGGGATAATCTAGTCATTTCCTGCACACTGGGGTTTGGAGTCAGAGGAATGGGGTTCAAACTGAGAACTGCAGCACTGGTACTTACTAACTATATGACTTTGGGTAAATCACTTAATCTCTCTGAACCTCAGTTTCCTCATCTGGGTTGGAAGACTTCTAAGGTCCCTTCTAGCTCTAAATTTTGGAATGTATGAATATTTAGCATTATTCTGAGTGAGACTCAGGGCTGCATCTTGAGAAGATGCTGAAAATGCTTGCTAATGATAATATTTGGGAGGGAGAGGGGGTGGTACCTGTGCTAGTGGTATACTCTGCCCAAAGCAGGCACCTGAATCCTGTCACATCTCAGACTTGTGACAGCCTCCATCCATGATTGTTAGCTCACTTTGTCTGGGAGATCAGGCTCCCAGGAAAAAGGTGAAGAAAAAAATAATAGGAGAGGAAAATCATAAAAAAAGAACCGATCTATAAATGAGCCCAAGGCACCTAGAGCAAATTGGCACTTAGAGGATATGTCTTCACTCAGAGACCACAGCAGGCAGAGCCAATCCAAATAACAAGGGAGAAGACTGGATAAGTGACATCCCCAGACAATGCAAGACCTAATTTTAGTGCCAATCTCCTCTTTCTCCAGTGAGTTCAAAACAAAACGACGCTAGACAAAAGTGGCCACACAGCCAGGTTTAATTTCATCTTCTTCAATCTATGGTGGGAGTGTGAACAATGAATTTTAATTGTGAAATCAGACAAATTTCTATTACTAACAAAATGCAAAAGGGAAGATAACCATTAAGTTTCTGAAAAAAAATTGCATTATTCTGGTTTGGGGTTGCATCTCTCTTTTCTTTAATTGAAATTTTTTATTTAATTAGTTAATTTAGAGTATTTTTCCATGGTTACATGATTCATGTTCTTTCCCTCCCCTTCTTCCCCACCCCCCACCCCATAGCCAACAAGCAATTCCTCTGGGTTTTACGTGTGTCATTGATCAAGACCTATTTCCATATTATTGATAATTGCACCAGGGTGATCGCTTAGAGTCTACATCCCCAGTCATATTGGGGTTGCATCTCTTAAGGTAGGGACAGACAGATCATAACAATGGCTGTCACAGGACTTAGAAATCCCTATCCCTTTGAGTAAGATGTAAGGGATTAGCACAGGGCATAACATGAGCAGAGAAAGTCTTGCTTACCTATCTGCCCATCTGAACCCTGATGGTTTTGGTTTATTCCAGAGGCTGGCCTCTTCCTTTCGAGGAAGCAGGAATGTGGAAATTCAGGCTAAACTAAACATCCACTTTATTCTACATTAATGCAGAATGCAATGCATTAACCAGAAGGAGAGAAAGCTTCTAAGTGGGTCATAGAACATCAGGCATTATGTTCCAGTTGTTAAGCCAAATGGATTCATTATTTCTTATACCATCAAACACAACAGCCAGAAGCAGAAGGCAGTTGTTTCTTATCACTTAAAGACTTTTTCTTTCAAAATCAAATTTGGTAATGGGGGTAGTGAAAGGAGAAGTAAGTATGTGTGGATTGCTGTTCAGATTTGGGAAATTAGACTCATAACGGTAGAAGAGCCTGGATCATAATTAAGTATGAGGGAGAAGTTAATCTGGCAAATGCTAGCCCATTAGGAAGGTATGGTGGGACATGTTAGAACATCCAGCAGCTTGGCAGAGTGACCCCAAGAGGCCGAAGAGCATGGAATTCTTGCAAGGCATGGACTTCAACAAAAGAAGATTCTCTCTTAATGGTTCATAAAGAGAAGGGATGGAAGCAGCTAGGTAGCACAGTTGGTAAAGTGCCAGGCCTGGAGTTGGCAGGATTTGGGTTCAGTTTTGGCCTCAGATGCTTCCTAGCTGTGTGATCCTAGCCTAGTCACTTAACCCCATTTGCCTAGCCCTTGCTCTTCTGTCTTAGAATCGTTATTAAGGCAGAAAGTAAGGGTTAAAAAAAAAGAGAGAGGAACAAAATTAATTACTCTTCTATTTCCATAGTGCTTTATGGTTTAAAAGCACTTTCTTTACAACTCTAGTGTACTATAAATCTTGTCATCCCCAATCACAACCTTAGTAGTATAAATCATCATTCTCATTTTACAAATGGAGAAGGAAGAGTCTTCCTGTGTCACATGTACTAGTAAAGGTTAGAGGCAGGATCCAAACCCAGGTCTCCTGGTTCCGATATTTACACTCTTTCCCATATATCACTCAGCTTCACTAGGCTTTGAAAATCTCCTTTTCCCCATACATAGAGTTGTCTAAGAAAAGACAGTTTTATGAGATCATATTTCTTTTTAATCTTCTAAAAATTCTGAGGCAAAATTCTCTCCCTCTCTTCCCAACTCCCTAAGATGGTAAGCAATTGAATATAGATTTTACATGTGCAATCAGAGATCATACTTTTAAAATTCTCTCTTTTTTTTAAAGAGTTTGGATTTGCCTGATTTTTCTGAGAAATGACCCTTCGAATACATTAATAATAGTGACAATTAGCATTTATACAGGGTTTTAAGGTTTACAAAGCAATTTACAGACCTTTTTTATTTTATTATGGCCATTTTTTTAAAAAGTAAAGAGAGATTTATTAGTACTGTTGAATTTTTGGCAAGCAAGATGGCATGAGTGGAGCAACTGCTCCTGTTATGCCCATTTTACAGATAAAGAAACTAAGCTTCAGAGAAGTTAGAATAACAAAGCTGGCAGTCATATTTCTGGCATGAAGTCCAATACTCTCTTTTCTATATGATGTTGCCTCTTCCTTCTGTATCATGTTCTTTTTCCCATACTCCAAAGACCTCCTCCTATACTGTCTATCTCAGAGCCACCAACATAATAACATTCTGAAAAGATTATCTCTCCCTTCCAACTCAATATCTTGTCACTTCATTTACATCTCAACATTTATTCAATCTGCCTTTTAGCCACTGTGCAAACCTCCAAGCTTTTGTATCACTCCCACAGTGGGTTAGGATGGAGTGGATCTGTAGCTTTGAAGGATAAAGATTTAGGAAATGTAGAGCCTTTATGTTCTATCTAAGAACCCTTTAGCCCAGGTATCTAATTGACTCAGTACATATCCCAAGAGGTCTGCAGCCTCTCCCTCCAGAACTATAGCCCCAGAGACACCCACATCCAGGTGCCAAAGATGCCTGTATCATAGCCTACCTCCATCCATGCTCACAGCATACTAAATATGACAGCTAATAGAATTGATTCCTGAATACCATGCCACAAACAAGACAAAAAAAAATCCTGGTCTTTTTCTTCCTCCCTCCCACAAAACAAAACAAAGAAACGGGTCACTAATTATTTCCTAGGAAATGTCATAGGATCACAGAACATTTCTGCCAACTAATCATCCCTCTCCTTGCTTGAAGATCTCCAGTGATAAGGGGCTTACTACTTCCTAAGGCAACCCATTTCACTTTTAAATAGCTCTAGCTGCTGTGAAGTTTATCTTTGTAGAATATATGAAATATATATACCTATATATGCAAAACAAGTTTAATTTTTCTTTTCCAGAACAGACTTTCAAATGCTTAAATGGCACATACCATTGCATTTTCAAGATCTCTGGGGATCAACGTCTTGGTTGCTCTCCTCTGAAAATGTTTCTGTTTATCAATGTCCTTCCTGGACAAAACTCTCTTGATAAAAACTAGGGCAGTGATGGAGAACCTTTTAGAAACTGAGTGCCCAAACTGCAACTCTCACACTGCATATGAGTTGCCCCCTTAACCCCAGGCAAGCTACTTTACTCCAATTGGCTAGCCCTTGCTGCTCATCTGTCTTTAAATTGATACTAAAACAGAAGGAAAGGCTTAAAAAAAAAAAGACTATTCAGGACTGCGTACCATTGGTCCTGACACTCAAACCCAGATTTTGTCTTATAGCCACAGAAATAAATACTGTTGACTCATCCTGAGTTTGAAGTCCTCTAAAACCTGGAGTGAGTTATGTTTAACCAGGATCCTCTTTGAAATCATGCCCCCTGGCAGAAAAATGCTACTTTAAAATATCCTGTGCCTGCTAGAGTGGCTTCTGTGTTGATGTCTGAAAAGCAATTTCCAAAGATGAAAGAAGCACAAGTTATGTGCATGTGGATATGTGAAATGATAACAATACTATTTTGTCACTTGACCAGCTGCATAAAGTCAATTCCACTGAGGGAAAAACCAATCAATAAACATTTATTAAGGGCTTTCTATGTGCCAGACACTATGCTAAGCAGTGGGGATGCAAAAAGAGGCAAAACATAGTCCTGCCTATCAAAGAGCTTATAATCTAACAGAGTGCTAGATACAACAATGGAGACTGACAGCTTTAAAGATAGGGAAGATTGGGCTGCTGATTCTGAGATAGCTTTCAACACACTTACCTTACAGTATTCATCAATGGGAATCAGACGTTTGACAGCTACATCCCTAATGTGGCTTCGTCTGAAGAGAATTTTGCCTGTGGAAAAGAGCAGGATACTGCTGACATTAGCTAATCCTTAAGGTGGAAATCCACAAGTATTTAATGCTTTATAGGTCATCTCAATGCACCCCCCCCAATAATTCTGTGCTTAGTTGATGGGGGCCTAGAGGGAGGGGAGGCATGAAATGACAACCAAGATGCATAGGATCTAATCCAGAAAGGGAATGAAGGTCCCTCAGGGGGCAAAGAATCATAGAAACATAAAATCTCAGGCTTAGAAAGGGACTTGATGGCATCTAATCTAATCCCTACCTAGGTAGGAACTGCCCCTATGGAATCTTCTACAATTGGTCATTTACACTGCATTTGAAGTATCACCTAAGTGTTAGGTAACTCATGTTAGGTAACTTATTATCTCTTGAGGCAAGCAATTCTAATTCTGGACAGCTCTAAATGTTAAGAAATGTCATATTTGGGGGCAGCTGGGTAGCTCAGTAGTTTGAGAGCCAGGCCTAGAGATGGGAGGTCCTGAGTTCAAATTTGGCCTCAGATACTTCCTAGCTATGTGACCCTGGGCAAGTCACTTAACCTCCATTGCTCAGCCCTTACTGCTCTTCTGCCTTGGAATCAATACACAGTATTGATTCTAAGACGGAAGGTAAGGGTTTAAAAAAAAAAAAAGAAATGTCATATTATATCAAATCCATTGGTCCTAGTTGTATTCTTTATTACCAAGAAAAGTCTATTCCTTTTTCCATCTGACACAGCACTTAACATACTTAAAAACATATATTATATATATATATATATCACCCATTCTTTCTTCCTCTACGCTCCTCATTTCTTTCAATTGATTTTTTTTCTTTTCAAAATCCTTATTTTCTGTCTTAGCAACAACTTTAAGACAGAAGGGCAAATGAAGTAAAGTGACTTGCCCAAGTTTATACAGCTAGGAAGTGTTTGAAGCCAAATTTGAACTCAGGTCCTCCTGACTAGAAGCCTTACTGAGTTGTTATTGAAACAGAAAGTAAGGATTTTATATACAAAGACCTATATGTACACACACATATGTCTGTCTGTCTATCTATCTATCTATCTATCTATCTATCTATCTATCTATCTATCTAAAAGAACAGATGCATCCCTGAGAAAAGTCCTTATAATGTGAAATTCTGTAAATTGAATCCTATCTTTTCATTAATTTACATTAAAAAAATTAGAGCTGTAGCTCCAAAGATACCTTAGATCTATGGACTCAAGTTTACTCTGTGAATGAAAGTTCTAGTTGCCCTCCCCTCTAATGCGGCTTAATAATGTGACTTTAAGTGCACCACTCTCATAAAATGGAGAACATGAATTTCCTAGCAAATGGTTACAACCACTGGAATCCTTATAAAAAAGAGGATGGCAGGGTGTTGGGAAGAAGTGGGTATCCAGTATCCTTTAGTGGAAGCAGCTCAAGGAAGTCATTATCATGACAGTAACTTTAATTCCTTTAACAACTGATCATTTACAAGATGCTTTTCTCATAACCACCTTGAAAAATAAAGTAGGTATAAGTATATAAGGAAAATAAGTGAAAGTGTCTCTCTTAAGATCACATGGCTTACAAGTGATGGAACCAGAATTTGAACACAGGTCTTTTGATTTCAAATCCTGTGATCTTTCCATGCTGCCTTGTTATAGCTAATATTACCTCTCCTCTAATGTAGCTTAAAAACTCCTCTCTCTTGGAACAAATCAAATTCATTATATATTTTACTGATTTTAAAAATTTATCACCAGAGGTGCCTTACTTGGTTGTTCAGGCCTTCATGTTATTTGCAATAAGGTGAAATTCATGCTACTCCTAGTTTATGGTGCTTTTGCTCAGTGATTCATTTGTGAGGGGATGACTAGATGCTCCCCAGTTTTAGGACCTTCTTCTTTGTGCTACAGGCAAGGAGAGCACAATACTACAGCTTTCCAGCCTCTTGCTGGATCAGTTGGGCTCTTTGGAGTGGAATCGGTGCTTTACCAAAAAAAAAAGAAAAAGAAAAGAAAAGAAAGCAGCATTCTGGTGGGAACTAGTGGGTTTTGTTTTCTATGGTGGAAAAAGGCCAAACTGTAATTCCTATTATTCAAGCCATGCCCTTGGCCAAATTAGCTTTCCTAGCTCTGGTCAGAACGGAAAATTGTACAGGACTGCCTCTCTCCCGCCCCCTTTGCTGCTAATATCAGACTTGTTCTTGTTTTGCTGATGCTAGTGTCAGGGCTTGAAGGGTGAAGCCAGACCTCCGCTGGGTTCCTGGGAAACAGAATGTTTCTAGGGAGCTTCCCCACCCTGCTCCTGGGTTGCAAGAAATGCCACTAGGGAGGTTGAGAGGAGACATTCCAGAGGGTCACACTACACAGAGGGGTTTGGAGTACCCAAGAGATTCCCTGAATACAACAAGTGGTCATTGCAGCTTGTTACAAAGAAGTCCAGTTTCTGGGAACAGAGTCCCCATTAATTCTTGGGTGGGGGTGGGGAGCACATGATCAATAAAACTCCGGGGGTCAAAGAAGGTGAACTCAATTCTATCTAGGAGATTTTCTAAATACCCTTGTGACTGTCCAATTTATCCAGTAAAGTTATAGTTATCAGTTGTACTATACTCTAAGAATATATGGTGCATGCTTAGAACCCAGTGGATCTTATTTGGGCTGATTAAAGCTAAGTATAATTCCAGTAAATATTCTAGCATACTTCTCAGGGTTGTTTTGTATGGAGAAAAGGAAATAGTATTGGTGAAAGCACTTTCAAACTGTAAAGCAATATGCTAGCTATTATTGTGATCATTATTGCTGTGGTTATTAGGGAAATAGAACATAATGGATAGAATGCTGGGCTTGGAGTCAGGAAAATCAGGGTTCAAACTTGACCTTTGGTTTTAGTTTCCCATCTGCAAAATAAGGGGGTTTGGTAGATTAAAGATCTCTCAGGTCTCTGCCAGCTCTAAATTCATAATCCTAAAGAATGAATTTACAAGCAGAGTGGACTTGGGTAAATTACTTAACTTCTTAGTGCCTCTGACAATTCCTTAGAGCTAATTTCTTAAATCTGTGGCCCTACATGGTCTGCACGGCCATTTTGGGGCATGTTTTTGCAGTCTGTATGCAGTATGCCTTGAGATAAGAATGGTATTTACAGTTTAAAACAAAGTTTTTATTGTATTTTAAAATATAAAAATAATCCTTAGTTTGTAAACAAATAGCCAGTAGTTTGTCAAATGCTGTCTTAAATCATAAATGAGTTGCAACTGGTATTGGAGGGAGAGAGTTTCCAGAACTGGGGATGTTCATACTGATGAAATCACAGATCCAGTACATATTTGAATAAAAATTAGGGAAGGACTGTCTTTGAGCCTGCCATGGAGGTTAGAAGAAAGGGGAAATACAATTCTGTTGGGCTAGAGTTCTAAGAAGAAAAATCTGACCTAGTAGAGGCTGGGGTCCCTTTGTATAAGTCTCAGGAAGAACAGTTTAGTGGAGAGTACTGGATTTAAATTCAGATCTAGTTTTGAATCCTGGTTTTACATCTTACTTGCTAACTGTCTGGGCTTCAACTTTTTTTTTCTTTCTGAAAAATAAGAGACTCTCTTTGCATCTTTGCTTCATTTGGGAAATCTTGTTCTTATGATTCTTGCTCATGGTGTCCAGTGAAACCATATGATAAGGGGGAGGGCCTTCTCCCTCTGAGGTTCCTGAGAAATAGGACCTTCTTAACCTGGCCTTTTACTTCTTTTTGTTTGTTTCCCCCATATTAGGTACTGGGAATGGACTCCAACATTATATGTCAAAGAGAAAGCCATAGAATACAGAAAAAAAATACAGAATATAGGAAAAGAAATGAAGGGGTTTGACTAGCCGATCTCCAAGGTTCTTTCAGTCCTAAATCTTATGAGCTTCTCCTTGGTCTAGATCAACTGGGTCCAGATAAACAAAGTTCTATTGAACCTCCAGATACTATACTTAAGTTATATTCAATAAAACTCACTCATCATGTGGAAGAAATTTACCAACTTTGATAGAGCAGAAAAGAATCTTGGGTTAGATATAAGCTAACTTTAGAGGCAGCATGATGTAATGAGCAGGACACTGGCATTGGAGTTAGGAAGTTCTAGGTTCAAATCTTGTATATACTCAGTAGTCTTGTGACCTTGGGCAATTTCCTTAGTCTTTCTGTTTCTTGGTTTCCACATCTGTAAAATAATGGAGTTCTACTTAATGGTTTCTCCTCTCTCTTAGAATCAATCCTGTGTATTGACTTGCTCAGAGTCACACAACTAGGATGTGTCTGAGGTCAGATTTGAAACCAGGTCTTCCTTATTCCAGGCCTGGCTCTCAATCCACTGAACCATCTAGCTGACCCTATGCACTTAATGGTTTCTAAGGTCTCCTCCACCTCTAAATCTATAACCCTGTAATTTTGCATCCATATCTCCAACTCTGCCAACCTGTAGGATCATGGATGAATTGCTTACTACCTCTTCTGATTTCATTTCTCTCTTGAAGAGTGTAATAATCTCATATTTCTTGACTTCTCTGTAGTATTTGACACTTTTTATCATCTTTTCTTTGATACTCTCTTCTACCTAGTTTTTTGTTTTTTTTCAACATTGTTGTCTTCTGGTTCTCCAATTTGTCTTATTACCCCATCTCGGTTTCCTTTACTGGATCTTTCTTCATGTCACACTTGATAACCATGGGTATCCCTCAAGACTCTGTCCTGGGTTCGCTTCTTTTTTGCTCTCTACTATCTTTCTCAGTGACCTCATCAGCTCCTACGGGCTCAATTATCCTCTCTATATAGATGATTCCCAGCTCTACACATTCAGTCTCAGTCTCTTTGTTGATCTACAGTCATGAATCACAGACTGCCTTTCTGGACATCCTGAATTACATATCCTACAGAGATCTCAGACTCAGCATGCCCCAGTGTCTCTCTCTTTTCCCCAAAGCCTTTCCCTCTTACTAACTTCCCTATTGCTACCAAGATCACTACTATTCTTCTAGTAACCTGGGCTCGCAGCAGTGGGGTCATCTCGAGTCCTTAACAATTTTTCACTCCATATGTTTGAAACAACTGTTAAATCTTGTTTGTACTCTCACAATAAGACTCATGTAGGTCCCTTCCTTTCCACTTACACAGCCACCATCTTAGTTTGGACCACCATGATGTTTTATCTGGGCTATTGCTGCAGCCTTCTGATCAGTTACCCTGATTTAAATTTCATTCCTCTGCAATTCATCCTTCTCTTAGCTGCCAACATGATTTTCCTCAGGTGCAAGTCTGACCAAGTCACTGCCCTCTTCAATAAACTCCATTGTATTCATTGTACTCTCAGGATCTAATATAAAGTCTGATCTTCAGCACTAACGCTCTTCACAACCTGGACTCCCCCTACCTCTTTGGTCTGACACTTGTTCTCCACTATGCATGCTTTGATCTAGCTACACTGACCTATTTACATATCCCATTCCCCAACTCCATGCCTTTGCATTTGGCTTGCCATACCTAGAATACTCTGCTTTCTCATCTCTACCTTAAGTTTCCCTGGCTTTCTCTAAGACTCAATTCAAATGGAATGAAATAAGCATTTATTAAGCACCTACTATATGACAGGCACTGAAGCACTTTACAAACATAATTTTATTTGATGCTCACAACAACCTTGGGAAGTAGGTGCTATTTTGTTCCTCATTTTATAGTTGAGGAAACTGAGGCAGACAACAGTTAAAATATTTGCCCAGGTTCATATAACTAGTGTCTGAGACTAGATTTGAACTCAAGCCTTTTTGACTTCAGTTTTCTTGACCTCTTTGCATTATTTGACCCTATCATCACCTTGATACTCTCTTCTCCCTAGGTTTTTGTGACATTGCTGTCTTCTGGTTTTCCTACTGTTTTATTACTCCTCAGTTTCCTTTGCTGGATCTTCATTCATGCCAAACTCACTAATCATGAGTATCTCCTACGGTTCTGTACCACCTAGCTGCCTCCTTCTGAAGGAAGGTCTTTCCTGGTCCCCCTAGCAGCTAGTTCTTTCCCTTCAATAATTATCTTTCCTCTACTCTATATGAATCTAAATGAAGTTACCTCCATTAAAAATGTACATACATTAAAAAAAGAAATGTACCTCCATTAAAATATGAGTTCTTTCATAGTAGAGACTGTCATTGCTTTTTAAGCATATAATACACTTAATAAATATTTGTTGACTGGCTGGTTTTATTCATCTAAGATAAGAAAAATAAATATTTGGACTACCTGCCTTATAGGTTTATTGTAAGAACACAAGGAAATGATGATTGTAAAATCCTGTGACCATAAATTGCTATGCAAATGTGAGATTATTATTATCATCAATAGAAATCACAGAAAGGGTGCATTTTGTGCTTTCAATGCCTATAATCTTATCTTTCTGATACTTTTTTGATAGAATATAAATTTCTTAAGAGCAGGGACATTTTTGTCTATACCAAATGCTTAACAAAGTGCCTGTCACATATTAAGTGTTTAAAGAATGCTTGTAAAATGTAGAGTTATTTTATAGAAAAAGAAAAATTTACAGTAAGGAAAGGATGATAGATTCCAAAGAATCTAGGACACTGGGATCCTAGTCCTAGTTCATCAAACACTGTCAGTGGCAAAGATTTATTAACAGGCCCAAGTCAGAGAAAGAAAACAATGAAAATTCATGTGTAAAGGTTGTGTACACCTTCTGTCACTGAATGGATAAGTATGTAATTCTCATATAAATTTGTAGATAGCAGATGAATAACAGTGGCCTTCTATCTACACTACTAATACTTATTTTTCTGGTCTCCTACTTTAGATGAACAAAATCCAAGACTTTAAAGCCTGGAAGATCATTTAATTAAATCCACTTCTTTTATAATATAGATAAGGACCTGGTATATAGTAAGTAGATAGAGTGATGGACTTGGAGAAAAAGAAGATCTGCTTAAAAAGTCCCCATCACACACTTAATTCTAAGCTTGTGACCCTGGAGGAAAGTCATTACATAGCTCTGAATCTCAGTTCTTCATCTGTAAAATGCCAAAATGACTAGATGACTTCTAAAGTTTCTTCTAGTTCTAAATTTACAATATTGTGATACTCTGATATGAATGATTGAAATGAAGGAGTAAAATAACCACAGCCCCCAAATCCCAAGGACTTCTTCGATATCTACACTTGGAGGAGATTCTTTGAATAAATGCTGCTGGGTCAGAAATCCAAAACATATTTGTTTTGTACTGAAAAAAGGCACTTGGTATGGGTGGGAAACAAAGCTTTGGGTGAGGTTTTCTAACAGAAACTTTGTTAATAGTCAATTTCACTCCTTGATTTTAAATTATTTTTCTATAGTCATGCATCTTTGTGTTTATGTCACATAGAAAAACCAACTTTTAAAATAACTAATAATAAAAGACTTGAAAGTTCACAAAACAAAACAAAAAAATTAAAAAGGGATACCTAAGTGACTTGTATGAGGATTACATGGCTTGTGGCAGGATCAGGACTATTGCAAAAACCTTCAAATCTAACCATACTCAGAAGAAATTCCCACTATAATATAATATATTATAATATATTATATTAATAATATTAATATTAATATATAATATTAATTAATTAATATAATAATAATATTAATAATAAATATATTATAATATAATAATAATATATAATATATAATATAATAATTCCCACTATGATGAATAGTCATCCAGCCACTGCTTGAAGAGGGGGAACCCACCATCTCCCAAAGAAGCTCACACCACTTAAGTTTTCCTTTATTTCAAGTTCAATTTTGCCCCTTATTCCTGGTTCTATCCTTTTGGGTGAAACAGAATAAACCTAACCTATCTTCTACATGACACTCTTTCTGATACTTGAAGACAGTTATCATGCCTTTCTCTATCCTCCCAGTCTTTTCCAATCAGTGGTTGGTTGGTTAGTTAGTTGGTTGTTGTCTTTCATATTTGAAGATGACCAAAATGACATCACTAATTTGGGTTGATATAAAGTGTGTCCAGAGGTGACTGATCAGACCATTATGAGCTTGGAAGACTCTACCACAGGGCAGGCACACATATTCCAATTAAAAAACACTTATTAGTCATTTACTATGTAATAGGCACTGTGCTAAACACCCTAACCTTGAATCTTCAGGCCAAATGACCTCAATACTTCCAACCATCCCCAGCTGCATTTCTTTGTCTACTCAGAATCCTAGTCTCTCCACTCCTCATCTAGGGCCTGACCACTGTTAAATGTCTCTAAGGTTAGCATCTTGAATAAAGAGATAATCTTTTTACCGCACCCTGCTTAGGATCCCAATGGCACTTAACACACACCATGAATGTTAAATATGGTATAAAGGTGGCAATGAATATTCTGTACAGCTAAGTGGAGCATATAGAAATTTCCCAGGAATTGGGCAGAAACCCTGATGATTTCTTGGCTAGAGCATCAAAAAAAATTTTTTTTCTAAGAAATAACTAAATGCAAGAACACAGAGGCTAAAATAAAGATGGGAGAATTCTCTGCCTCTTTTATAAACTGCTTGCCCAGTGTGCCTGGTTTTAAAGAACAGTTTGTAAGGTATCCTGGGATCTGCAAATTCCATTCAACTACAGTAAACAAAAATCACAAGCTTGAGAAGTCCTGATTATACCCACCTGGCAGAAAGGGAATAATCCTCTGCTTTGGGTCCTTCTGACCTCCTTCCATAGGAAATTTGTCCAACATTTGCATCTAAAAGGACAGCCAGGAGGGATTGAGGGAACAAGAAAGGTCAGTATTAACCAAGGAAATCTTGAAAACAGTTTTGAAAAAATATCTTACCAGTTTCTCTTTAAAAAAAAAAAAGTTTTCTTTGGGTTATTATTTTTCCTGTGGAAATAAATCCATATCTGGAATTGTGGTGAAAGTCAGTATGGAAAATATGATTTGATATTTCAGAAAATGGAGATGTTGAGGTTCATAATCTTGGTAGATCATTTATAGGAGATCTATCACCTGACTATGTATGGCTTTAGCTCAGAAAAATTCTGACAGTAATGATCTAATGGCCAAGGCAGTTATCAAAATCTCTAGCAAAGTGACTGAGTTCTGCTATTACTTAGAGTAACAAACAGAAATTCTTCCATTTGCCATTTAAAGGTCTTTACAATTTAGTTTCCAGCCTCCTCTTTGAACCTTATTCCAGTATTCTAAGGTTCAGCTTTTGCATTGTTTGACCCCTATTCTATGCATTCTCTATAAACCTCAACTTTTTTTTTAAACCTTTACCTTCTGTCTTAGAATCAATATTAAGTTTCAGTTCCTAGGCAGAAGAACCAGTAAGTGCTAAGCAATTGGGGCCAAGTGACTTGTACAAAGTCACACAACTAGAAAGTGTCTGAAGCTAAATTTGAACCAGGAACTCCTGTCTCCAGGCTTGGCTCTCTATCCATGAGCCATCTAGCTTCTCCTAAACCTCAGTCTCTTTGATTCTGGATTTCCTTCAAAACTTTGCTCCAGCACCCACCACCTTTTGCCTATGGTCCTTCCGGTGACTGGGGTCTTCTGCACCAAAGGATACATTGCATTGTTCTTGATGTGTTTTGTATATAACTATATGTTCACATTGTCTCATTTTCAGAGACTTTCACATTTGGCTTCATAGTCCAGTAACTACAGTAAGTCCAGGAACTCAGTAAGTGCTTACTGATCAAGTGATGTGTAGAATTTTCATTGTACAATTTTATTTTATTTTTTCATTATACAATTTTAAAGAAACACACCTAGTGGAGATGGCTAAGCTACTTCAGAGCCCACATTAAAATACAGCACAGCTAGTCACAGCAAATGTCAGCCTATGTCAGCCCTCATTGAGGACAGGCACCATTCATTTTTGTCTTTGTATCCTGCATGCCTAGCCTAATGCCAGGAACATAGTAGGGGCTTAATAAATCATTAGTATTATTAAAAAAAATCACACACCTTACTTTCTGTCCTAGTAACAACTTTAAGACAGAAGGGCAATGAGTTAAATTGCTTGTTCAGGGTCACATAGTTAGGAAGTGTCTGAGGACATATTTGAATTCGAGAGGACCTCCAACTTCAGGCCTAAAGCTCTATCCATTGAGCACCTAGATGCCCCTTAATAAGTTGAATGAATTCATTGAATGAATTCATCTCTACACAGGTTTTTAACTCTCTGGCCTGAAGTTCACATAACTCCTCTAATGACAGTAAAGATTCATAAACTTGGTGATTTTGTCTCCTCAGACTAGCAAGATTCTATTTAGGAACGAGTTATAATCATTTTATTTCCTAGGAAAACCTGTGAACTCAAGGAAATTTCATCTCACTGAACCATTAAAAACCCTTGGAAGAATCACTGTTTTAAAATCTCAACCTCAGGAATTCAACTTCAACCTTGTGTTTATCTTTTAATTTTGCTCACAAGACTAACCACAAGCTAACATCAATGCTTTCCTATGAGCAAATGAATCTCAAATGTCAGACAAAAGTACCTGATTGTAAGAGAACCCTATTTATTGTATATAAAATTCCTTTCCTTTAGAATGTTAATTTTCCAGAATTCAGAAGTCTGGAGAGACTCAGAGTCAACACTAGTTTCCCATATCTTCCACCGTTTTACTTTGAAATCAAAATCTTATTCAAAGGTTGAACCTGTACCCAAAGGAAAATTCCCACTGCCAAATTCCAGAGAAGTGATCATTCAGCTTCTTCTTGGGGACTTCCAATGAGGAGGAATTCCTCTTTTGAAAGCAGTTCATTCCGTTAAGAATAATTCTAATTGTTAGGGAGGTTTTCCTGGTATCAAGCAAAATTGTACCCATTATTCCTAGTTCTGATATATAGGACCAATTACATGTAAAAAAAGTTTCCAACATTTTTCAACAAATATTGAGTCTCAAATTCTCTCTTCCCTCCCTCTCCCCCAACTTCCCACCCCTCTTGAGATGGTAAGTAATCTCATATAGATTTTATATGTGCCATCATGCAAAATATTTGTCTACATTAATCCTTTTGTGGAAGGAAACAAATAGGAAAAAAGTAAGTGAAAAAGGTTTGCTTTGGTCTGGATTCAGACTCAGTTCTTTTTCTCTTGAAGTAAATGGCATTTTTTTTTATCATGAGTCCTTTGAGATAGTTTTGGATCATTGTATTGCTAAGAATAGGTTTTATTCACTGTTTTTCATTGTAAAATATTCCTGTCACTGTACAATGTTTTCTTGGTTCTGCTGATTTCACTTTGCTGCAGTTCATGTAATTCTTTTAGGTTTTTCTGAGCTTCTCCTGCTTTGTCATTTCTTACAGCACAACAGTATTACATTACAATCATATTCTAAAATACTGTTTTATAGCTCTTGGGCATGGGTCCAAATTGCTCTCCTGAATAACTGAATCAATTCTGAACTTGGGATTTTATTTCTTCACCCAATTTCCTTGTTTTCTTAAAAAATCTGTTCAAGCGACACTTTCTACAAAAAAAAAATCTAATGTCTCCAGCTGCTAGCACCATCCCCACAAAAATTTTTACCCTGTATTTATTTTGTGTATATCTTATTTGTAGGAATATTTATAATTGCCTAAATCATAAAGTGGTCACATATATATCATTACATTATCTTTTACTCCAAATTTACCCTCTTGAACTTATATATTTCTATGGAGGTTATTCCCATCTTTCTAGTCATCCAAGTTTTCAACTTTATTATCTCTAACTTTTTACTTTCATTCAACTTGTCAAACCTTGTCACTTCTCCCCCTTATCTTCAGTTTCTTCTGTATCTGTCTCCTTGTTTCTCCTTGCCATTGCAGGTACTCAACATCTCTCAACTGAATTCTTGTAATTTTTTTCTTATTCTTTTCTCTTTTAAATTTTTTAGAAATATTTCCCAATGTTTCCATGATTCATTTTCTTTCCCTCCCTTCTTCCTTTCCCACTCCCAGAGCCAACAAGCAATTCTACTGGGTTATACAAATGTTATCACTTGATATCTATTTCTATATTATTCATTTTTGCAATAGAGCAATCCTTTAAAACCCAAACCCCAAATCATATACCCATATAAACAAGTGATAAGTCATATTTTTCTTATGAGTTTCTACTCCCACAGTTCTTTCTCTTGATGTGGATAGTGTTCTTTCTCATAAGTCCCTCAGGATTGTCCTGGATCATTGCATTACTACTAGTAGTTCATTACATTGCATAGTTCCACAATGTTTCACTTTCTGTGTATAATGTTCTCTTGGTTCTGCTCATTTCACTCTGTATCAGTTCATGGAGGTTCTTCCAATTCATATAGAAATAAATCATCCTGTTCTTTAGTCCTTGTAGCACAATAGTATTCCATCGCCATCATATACCACAATTTGTTCAGCCATTCCCCACTTGAGGGACACCCCCTCATTTCCCAATACTTTGCTACCATTTTTCATTATTTTTTGGGGGGGGTACAACCCAGTAGTAGTATTATTGGGTCAAAAAGCATATTGCAATGGTTTTTTTATTTGGTCTCCCTGCTTCAAGTTTTTACCCCTCTAATCTACCTACCAAAGCCACTTGCCAAAAGCAAATGTGCGGCCAGCTCCCCTTCCCATCTCCTCCTTCATTAAACTCCAGCCATGAGGAACAGTGAGTATAAAGACCCAGAGATAAAAAAGGGAATGTCACCCATGAGGAATAGCAAGGAAGCCACTCTGACCTACTTCTGGCTTGCATTTGGAATAGGGATACATAAAAAGGTGTACTGTACAATAAGCCGGGAAATCATGCTGAAGCCAGGTTGTGCAGGTCTCACATAGGTCACTTTCTCCTCAACAGTCGCTACCAACTTGTTAATCTCTCCAAGTGACCTGTCACCAAGATACAACACCCACGATATCAATTGTGCTGATGAAGATGCTTGTCCCAATTTTGTTCCCACATCTGAATCTGGTCACTTGCGAGCTTCCTGTTGAATCATACAGTCATTGTCAATTTGAACTGTGTTACTGGTATGTTGCATTTGTTGAAGAAGGAAATTCTTAGTTTTCTAATCTGGGAAACAGAGATATTACTGACACTGAAAATTGGATGGTGACATCATTTCCACTCTGGTGTTTTGTCTAATGGCTCTCAGGTTCATATGGAATCATTTTAACATGTTCAATGACCATGTTGAGATAACCTTTAATAGTTTATTTGCATGTGAATCTAATGCTTTAGATTTTCTTCAAGTTCTTTGACTAATCTCTGCTATAGAACATAGTGACTCATTAGGATTTTTGTAATATATCTTCAATCTCCCATATTCTCTTTACTGTCAGTAATCCCACTAAACTCAGGAAATGGTCTTCTCATAATTTTTCCTCTCAGTTGAAGAGCCTGGTGACCCAAGGGCCTGGTAACAGCTCTACCAGTTTATAAATAAGATATATGTTTCAGGCTGAATATGTAGTCTCTCATATCAACCTCTGTTGAAACTAAGGTTTTTGGATGGTTATCGTCAGTAGTTTATGAGCCTATGTTTTAGGGTTGGCTGAGTGCCTCCAGCTCTCCATGTCCAGCCAGTGGTTGAAGATGTGGTTTGCCTCTTTATATTTTCATTTTAAGCCCTATCTGATGCTATTGAGTTTTCTCCTTCATATTGCTAACATAATAGGCTATAACAATATGAGGAAATAGTGAAAAAAAGGTTGAGATCATAGGCCACAGGTTTCAGTGGTACCAGGTCCTTGGAGCACAGGGAATTTCTATTCAGAGGATATTTGATGCCTTTTGCACTCACATGAGGCATGGGACATTGAGGGAATTCCACGCTGGCTAAGACACTCACTCAGATGCCTAGTGTCTGGAAGAGCAAGACAAGAGGCCCCTAAAGTCTAACCACAGAAATTACCCCTGGAAACCAGAAAAATTCCCCAATTTCCCCCAAATAATAAAAGGAAGTCATGGTGGTAGGAGAAGGGCTGGTTTTAGAGGAGGTAAATGAGTCAGTCTGGGGAGAGGAAGATGGGAGTCGGGGCTGGGGCTGGGAAGGGTGTCACGTAAAAGTTGCCACATCACAAGGCTCAAAAAGGAACAGAAGAATACCAGTTCAGCAGTTTACAAGACATAAGCTTGCAGCTGAAGGAAAAGTAAAATACTTTGTCCAAAAAAAACAATGTTGAAAGCTGGCTCTAACTCCTGCAGGTGGTTTGTGTTAGTGGCAGATCTGAGAAGCAAGCTCCAAGAAGTTCTCAGGCTCAGAACTGCTCTTCTCTTTTCTTTAATATCACAATTCAAATATTCTGAAGCCAAAGCCCAGGAAGAAGACACAGTGATTGTGGGAGAGAGGGTAGGAAGACTGGGGAAAACAAGACCACATGGACTCCAGTAAACTTGATGATACTTTTTAAAAAAATTTTATAATATTTTATTTGATCATTTCCAAGCATTATTCATTAAAGACAAAGATCATTTTCTTTTCCTCCCCCCCAGCCCCCCATAGTTGATGCGTGATTCCACTGGGTATCACATGTGCTCTTGATTTGAACCCATTGCCATGTTGTTAGTATTTGCATTAGAGTGTTCGTTTAGAGTCTCTCCTCTGTCATGTCCCCTTAACCGCTGTAGTCAGGCAGTTGCTTTTCCTCGGTGTTTCTACTCCCAGTTTGTCCTCTGCTTATGGATGGTGTTTTTTCTCCTAGATCCCTGCAGATTGTTCAGGGACATTGCATTGACACTAATGGAGAAGTCCATCACCTTCGATTGTACCACAGTGTATCAGTCTCTGTGTACAATGTTTTCCTGGTTCTGCTCATCACTTCCTGGAGGTTGTTCCAGTCTCCATGGAATTCCTCTACTTTATTATTCCTTTTAGCACAATAGTATTCCATCACCAAGATATACCACAGTTTGTTCAGCCATTCCCCAATTGATGGGCATCCCCTCGTTTTCCAATTTTTGGCCACCACAAAGAGCACAGCTATGAATATTCTTGTACAAGTCTTTTTCTCCATTATCTCTTTGGGGGTACAGACCCAGCAGTGCTGTGGCTGGATCAAAGGGCAGACATTCTTTTATTGCCCTTTGGGCATAGTTCCAAATTGCCCTCCAGAATGGTTGGATCAGTTCACAACTCCACCAGCAATGAATTAATGTCCCTACTTTGCCACATCCCCTCCAGCATTCATTACTTTCCTTTGCTATCATGTTAGCCAATCTGCTAGGTGTGAGGTGATATCTCAGAGTTGTTTTGATTTGCATCTCTCTAATTATAAGAGATTTAGAACATTTCTTCATGTGCTTGTTAATAGTTTTGATTTCTTTATCTGAAAACTGCCTGTTCATGTCCCTTGCCCATTTATCAATTGGAGAATGACTTGGTTTTTTTGTACAATTGATTTAGCTCTTTATAAATATGAGTAATTAAACCTTTGTCAGAGGTTTCTATGAAGATTTTTTCCCCCAATTTGTTGTTTCCCTTCTGATTTTAGTTACATTGGTTTTGTTTGTACAAAAGCTTTTTAATTTGATGTAGTCAAAATTATTTATTTTACATTTTGTGATTCTTTCTATGTCTTGCTTGGTTTTAAAGTCTTTCCCCTCTCAAAGGTCTGACATGTATACTATTCTGTGTTTACCCAATTTACTTATGGTTTCCTTCTTTATGTTTAAGTCATTCACCCATTTTGAATTTATCTTGGTGTAGGGTGTGAGGTGTTGATCAATTCCTAATCTCTCTCACACTGTCTTCCAATTTTCCCAGCAGTTCTTTATCGAATAGTGGGTTTTTGTCCCAAAAGCTGGGATCTTTGGGTTTATCGTATACTGTCTTGCTGAGGTCACTTGCCCCCAGTCTATTCCACTGATCCTCCTTTCTGGATCTTTGCCAGTACCAAATTGTTTTGATGACTGCTGCTTTGTAATATAGTTTGAGGTCTGGGACTGCAAGGCCCCCCCTCATTTGTGTTTTTTTTCATTATTTCCCTGGATATCCTTAATCCTTTGTTATTCCAAATGAACTTTGTTATGGTTTTTTTCTAAATCAGTAAAGAAATTTTTTGGGAGTTCAATGGGTATGGCACTAAATAGATAAATAAGTTTGGGTAGGATGGTCATTTTTATTATATTGGCTCATCCTATCCATGAGCAGTTAATGTTTTTCCAATTGCTCAAGTCTAGTTTTAGTTGTGTAGAGAGTGTTTTGTAGTTGTGTTCATATAGTTCCTGTGTTTGTCTCGGGAGATAGATTCCTAGATATTTTATTTTGTCTAAGGTGATTTTGAATGGGATTTCTCTTTCTAGTTTTTGCTGCTGAGCTGTGTTGGAGATATATAGAAATGCTGATGACTTATGTGGGTTTATTTTGTATCCTGCAACTTTGCTAAAGTTGTTGATTATTTCAATTAGCTTTTTGGTTGAATCTCTAGGATTCTTTAAGTAGACCATCATGTCATCTGCAAAGAGTGATAACTTGGTCTCCTCCTTGCCTATTTTGATGCCTTCAATTTCTTTTTCTTCTCTAATTGCTACTGCTAGTGTTTCTAGTACAATGTCAAATAGTAGAGGTAATAATGGGCATCCTTGTTTCACTCCTGATCTTATTGGGAATGGATTTAGTTTATCCCCATTGCCGATGATATTAGCTGATGGTTTTAGATATATACTGTTTATTATTTTTAGGAACGACCTTTCTATTCCTATGCTTTCTAGTGTTTTTAATAGGAATGGGTGTTGTATTTTATCAAAGGCTTTTTCTGCGTCTATTGAGATAATCATGTGGTTCTTGTTGGTTTGCTTGTTGATGTGGTCAATTATGTGGATGCTTTTCCTAATACTGAACCAGCCCTGCATCCCTGGTATAAATCCTACTTGATCATGGTGGATGACCCTTCTGATTACTTGCTGGAGTCTTTTTGCTAGTATCCTATTTAAGATTTTTGCATCTATATTCATTAGGGAGATTGGTCTATAGTTTTCTTTCTCTGTTTTTGACCTGCCTGGTTTTGGAATCAGTACCATGTTTGTGTCATAAAAGGAGTTTGGTAGAACTCCCTTTTTGCTTATTATGTCAAATAGTTTGTATAGTATTGGGATTAACTGTTCTCTGAATGTTTGATAGAATTCACTTGTGAATCCATTGGACCCTGGGGATTTTTTCTTAGGGAGTTCCTTGATGGCTTGTTGGATTTCATTTTCTGATATGGGATTATTTAAGAATTCTATTTCTTCTTCTGTTAGTCTAGGCAGTTTGTATTTTTGTATATATTCATCCATATTACCTAAATTGGGGTATTTTTAATGATTGCCTTAATTTCCTCTTCATCAGAGGTGATGCCCCCCTTTTCATCTTTGATGCTGTTAATTTGCTTTTCTTCTTTCCTTTTTTTAATTAGATTGACCAGTACTTTGTCCATTTTGTTTGTTTTTTCAAAGTACCAGCTTTTTGCCTTATTTATTAAATCAATAGTTCTATCACTTTCGATTTTATTAATTTCTCCCTTAATTTTTAGGATTTCTAGTTTGGTTTTCTGCTGGGGTTTTTTAATTTGATTGCTTTCAAGTTTTTTTATTTGCATTTCCAATTGATTGATCTCTGCTCTCCCTAGTTTGTTAATATATGCACTCAGGGATACGAATTTACCTCTGATTACTGCTTTGGCTGCATCCCAAAATGTTTGAAAGGATGTCTCACCATTGTCATTTTCCTCGATGAAATTATTAATTGTTTCTATGATTTCTTCTCTAAACGATTTTGGAGCATCATATTGTTTAATTTCCAATTAGTTTTTGATTTGGTTTTCCATGTACCATTACTGATCATTATTTTTATTGCCTTGTGATCTGAAAAGGCTGCATTTATTATTTCTGCTTTTCTGCATTTGTGTGCCATGTTTCTGTGACCTAATATATGGTCAATCTTTGTGAATGTGCCATGTGGTGCTGAGAAGAAGGTGTATTCCTTTTTATCCCTATTTATTTTTCTCCATATGTCTACTAATTCTAATTTTTCTAAGATTTCATTCACTTCTTTTACCTCTTTCTTATTTGTTTTTTGATTTGATTTATCTAAATTTGATAATGATTGGTTCAAGTCTCCCACTAATATGGTTTTACTGTCTATTTCTTCCTTCAATTCTCCTGGTTTCTCCATTAGAAATTTGGGTGCTATATTATTTGATGCATACATGTTGATTAGTGATATTTCCTCATTATCTAAAGTCCCTTTTAACAAAATATAATTACCTTCCCTATCCCTTTTGATCAGGTCTATTTTTGCTTTGGCTTTATCAGATATCATGATTGCCACTCCTGCCTTCTTTCTGTCAGTTGAGGCCCAGAAGGTCTTACTCCATCCTTTAATTCTGACCTTGTGGGTGTCTACCTGCCTCATGTGTGTTTCTTGAAGACAACATATGGTAGGGTTTTGGATTCTAATCCATTCTGCTATTCATCTACGTTTTATGGGTGAGTTCATCCCATTCACGTTTAAAGTTATGACTGTCATTTGTGAACTCCCTGGCATTTTGATATCCTTCCCTAATTCTAACCTTTCTTCTTCAGCTCTACCTTTTAGTCCAGTGATTTACTTTAAATCAGTCCCCCTTGTCCCCTCCCTTGATATATTTCCCTTTCTAGTCCCTCCCTTTTTCTTCCCTCCCCTTCCCCCCTCTTCTTCCCTCCCTTTTTTGTGTTCCCCTCCCCTACACCCCTTGGTTTTCCCTTCTCCCTTCCCTTGTTGGGTAATATAGAATTCAAGATCCCAATGGATCTGGATGTTCTTTCCTCTCAGAGTTGATTTCCCTGAGATTAAGGTTTAAGTAAAAACTCTCTTCCTCTCCTTCTTATAGGAGTTTTCTTCCCCTCCCCTTCCTGTGTGAATCTTTGTGTGAGAAAGATTATTCTATTTGGTCTTTCTTTTCCCCCTATTTACACATTACATTTCCCCCACATGTTAATATACATAGATTGATATAAATGTAGTCCTTATAGAAGAGAGTTTGAATGAAAGAAAAAGATAACATTTTTCTCCTTTTCCCTTTCCTTCATATTTACCTTTTCAGGTATTCCATGCTCTTTGTTTTTCGATATCAAACTTTCCACAGAGCTTTGGTCTTTTCTTTGCAAAAACTTGGAAATCTTCTATTTTGTTGAATGCCCATACTTTCCCTTGGAAGTATATAGTCAGTTTTGATGGATAGTGGATTCTTGGTTGGAGGCCCAGCTCTCTTGCCTTTATGAAAATCATGTTCCATGCCTTACGGTCATTCAGAGTGGAACTTGCAAGGTCTTGTGTGACCCTGATTGGCATGCCTTTATATCTAAATTGTCTTTTTCTGGCTTCTTGTAAGATTTTTTCTTTTGCTTGAAAGCTTTGGAATTTGGCAATTACATTCCTGGGAGTTGTCTTTTGGGGATTTAGTGTAGAGGGTGTTCTGTGAACTCTTTCAAGTGCCTGTATTGCCTTCTTGTTCTAGGATCTCTGGGCAATTTTCTTTGATTATATCTTGTATTATGATGTCGAGTTTGCTGTTTATTTCTGGCTTTTCTGATAGTCCAATTATTCTTAAATTGTCTCTTCTCCCTCTATTTTCCAAGTCTATGACCTTGTCAGTGAGATATTTTATGTTCTCTTCTAATTTCTTGGTCTTTTGGCTTTGCTTTATTAATTCTTGCTCGTTGTCTTCGAGTTGCCTAATTCTGACATTTAAAGCCTGGTTTTCCTTTTCACTTTGGTCAAACTGGTTTTGTAGATGCGTGAATTTCTTTTGCATTATTTCCCACTTTTCCTCCCAGAAGGCTTCCATATTTTTGATCCTTTCCTATTCAAATTCTTCATGGGTTTGTGGAGAGTTTCCATTTCCTTTGGAAGGTTTCGGAGCATTTGCTTGTGTTTCTTCTTCTATCTCCTCTGTATTTTGTATTTTTGCTCCATAAAATGTGTCCAAAGTTGCCCCCTTCTTCTTATTTTTCTTGGAGTTTTGGGGCTTTTCTGTGGAGTTTGCCATCTCTATCTGAGTGGGGAGGTCTAGCTTTTCTTATCTCTGTCTGGTGTTCAGAGGTTTTAGCCCTAGGTAGATTGTCCATTCTCCTCAGCTGTTCTGTCTTCCCGGGGAAGCCAGGAATTGCTGGTGTTTCCGTGTTACTGCCCTCCCCAGTTCCCTCCCAATGCTTCTCCGTTGCCTTACTTCCATGCTCTGAGCCTGGCTTGGCCCTTTCCGTGAGGTGTTTGTTTCAGTGCCTTAGCCGGCCAGAAGAGCCTACACTCTGAGGGTGGAGAGGCCACGGCTTCCCGGAGCTCCAAGGGCTGCTGGTAGGATTAACTTTCCCTGGGTTGAACTGAGTATGCCCTGAGGCAGGGACTTCCCGTGAGACTCGGATGGAAGGATCCAGCCAGGGAGCTACAGGCTCCCCTCTGTCTCTCTCTGTTTCCTGGCTGTCTGGGTAGTCCCGTGACTGGCTCAGGTTGTTTTCAGGATGTGGCCTTCTGAATAGCCGGCCCTGAGGGTTACTGTTGTCTCAGAAGACCCTGCACTCTGAGGAGGGAGGGGCCGCGGCTTCTCAGAACTCCAAGGGCTCCTGATAGGATTAACTTTCCCTAGGTTGAACTGAGTATGCCTTGAGCAGGGACCTTCCATGAGACTGGGATGGAAGGATCCAGCCAGGGGGTTACAGGCTCCCCCCGTCGCTCTCTGCTTTCCTGCTGTCTGTGTTGGGTGCCCCCTCATCTGAGTCAGGTTGTTTTCAGGAAGCGGCCTTCAGAATAGCCTGCCCTGAGGCTCTGAGGTTCCCTCTGCTGCCTCGGACTCAGCGCTCTGGGTTGGGGGGGGGGATGGGTCCTGGGACCTTCCTTCTGCCTGTCCCTTAGATCCGAGTGATCTTGGGTTCTGGCTTTTGGGGGGAGCTGTACCTTTTGATCCAGGTCCAGGAGGAGGATTCCCAGGGTCTATGCTGTTTTTTGTTTTGAATTTCGGTGCCCTAGGAGCATATAGTTTGAGTTCGGTAAGGAAGGGTTTCCGGAGATCTGAACTTTAGCTTTCTCTAAGCCGACATCTTGACCGGAAGTCTTGATGATACTTTTTGCCCATACTTATACATATGCCACCTCCCTCCTGTATATTTCAACTTTCTCAATGTGATTTTTGAAATAGGTGATTTTTTTCTTCCCTTAACTTCTCTCCTAAATAACTATTTATTACTATATCAAGGGGCCTAAAACTGTTGTTAAAATGACCTTATAAAAGGAAGTTCTAAGACAGTGTATTAAAAAGAGTTACCATTGATTGACTGCTCCAATTCAGTAATTCATAGCAATCTGGGTTCCTCCAGTCACTCTCTTGTCTATAATAACTGGGAACAACTGGCCCATGTAATTCTGCCCCCTACTCCCACTATTTATTTTAGCAGAAAAATATCTTCTAAACTTGGGGGGATGGGGGGTGATTTGAATAAATATGGTAGCACACTTCCCTTGCTAAGTATTAACTAGACTTAACCTTTCAAAAGCTGGAAGAGCCTAGGAAAATGCTCTATGGGTATTGGCATGTTTGGTTTGACTTGGGGCTCTCTAGCTCCTTAGGCTTGGAGACCCTTGTGGCTGCCCTCTTGACTTTAGAGAATAAAATATTCTTTCCTTCCATAGCTTGTCAGCAATTTCCCCCAAAGGGTCTGGGAAACATGAAAAGGCACACTGGACTGCATTAAGGAAAGAAAGGGTTAAGAGATGAACTAGTGAGATCCAGTAGGGGAAGGAAACATGCTTGGCCTGTGCCCTGACCTATATTTAAAGCAGCATCTCCACAACCCAGTAGCAAAGGCAAATCAGAAAGAACATTCAGATTATAGTAAAATCTAAGAGGTGAGTAATTAGCCAATTAGTGGACAAACAATATCTACTATTCCCAGGCATTATACTAAGTATTGGTCATATAATACAAAGACAAAAATGAGAGGGTCCTTGCCCCTCAAGGGGTTTCTATTCTAATAAGGAAATGATGTTCAGGGAAGGGAATTTTTGCCTGGGCAACCATCCACACAGTGAATAGTCTTAAAGGCATAGGCTGTCATGCTCTTTCTAGTAGCAATGGTAGGATTGATTTGATTATTGTTCTGTTTTTTACAAATCTTTACTTTGGGGCCAGCTGGGTAGCTCAATGGATTGAGAGCCAGGCCCAGAGATGGGAGGTCCTGGGTTCGTATCTGACCTCAGATACTTCCCATCTGGGTGACCCTGGGCAAGTCACTTAACCCCCATTGCCTAGCCCTTACCACTCTTCTGCCTTGGAGCCAATACAAAGTATTGATTCCAAGATGGAAGGTAAGGGTTTAAAAAAAATCTTTACTTTCTATCTTAGAAGCAATATCATGTGTTGGTTTCAAGGCAGAAGAGCAGTAAGGGCTAGGCAATTAGGGTTAAGTGACTTGCGCAGGGTCACACAGCTAGGAAGTGTCTGAGGCCAGACTTGAATCCTGGTCCTCCCATTTCTAGGCCAGGCTTTCAATCCACTGATATACCTGAATAGATCTTAAGAAGAGTAATGACTCTAATCTGTGGTTTACTCTTTCTCTTTCTATCTCCCAAATGTACAAGCAGCTCTGGAGGTTCTCTTTCATAGACTTGCTCTGGCTCCTCTTGCCCTTGTTCCCCAATAGCTAGAGCAGCTACTTACACATAGCAAGGGGCATGTGTGCTGTCTAGGCAAGTCTGAGCCTGGACCTCAGGTCCCTAGCTCCCTTTTCTGCTTTGGGTTTCCCTGAGCAGAGGTGATCAAATACTGAACCTGTGGTGAATATGCTCAGCTATAGGAGGCAACCTCGTGGCTATGAGAGTTTGGGAGCTCCCGAGTTCCTCAGTTGGAGCTGACTGTCAGCAGGGGGAATTTTTGGAACTACATTCTTTTTAGAAAAAAATGACTGTCATCAGGAGGGTGAGCACAAGTCAAGCGCTAGCATGCAAAAAAGTTTGGAATTTGAAAGATTTGCTCAAAAAGTGCAGGGCTGAGGTTAAGGAGGTGAAATGTCTATTTAGTAGTCCCACAAAATGTCTCATGTTTTAAGTACCTCCTAAGGGAGTATAATAGGAGTTATGGGTTACAGTTTCATATTTTATGTCTAAGAACTTCTTTGTATGAAGGAAATACCTTAGATCACCTCAAAGGAATTCAACTCAATCCAGTTCAAAAGAAAAATGGTCAAAGGACAACTTTCTGAGCATGATGAGATCACAAAGGAGAATATGGGCTATTGAAGATAAGATACAGCTGTCCTATACATGATCTACATTGTACATTTTTTATCTTTCTATTCTCATTGGGGGAGAACCTAGACTTAGGCCAAATTTAAACTTCCAGGTATTTTTCTGAGGGCTCCAGGGTAAGAGCAAGAGAGCAAAGGAAAGTCAAATCCCCTTTTAGAGAAGCAGTTCCCCCAAAGTCCATATAAGTGCAGAACTAGGGCTCTAGTAGGAGAGGGGATGCCCAGGAACATGGCAGTGGATCCTTTGTTTCAGGAAGTATGATGTGATGCTGGCTAACTACATAGTGGATTGGGTGACTGTCATTATTGTTCAATCATTTCAGTGTCAGATTCTTTGTGACCCCTTTTAAGTTTGTTTGTTTTATTTTTGGCAAAGATACTGGAGTAGTTTGCCATGTCCATCTCTGGTTCATTTTATAGATGAGGAAACTGAGGTAAACAGGTGATTTGCCCACATGGCTAGTAAGTATTTGAGGCCAGATTTGAACTCAGGAAAATGAGTCTTTCATACTTCAAGCTCATTGGAACTCTATCCATTGGGCCATCTAGGTGACTTTATTCATTCACCAATCAGTTCATCTCAGTCCCAGAGGGGAGTTCCAAAGCTGAGAGATTTAAGAGTAAGATTTAAGAGAGATTAAGGTAAGGAAGAAAAGAGACAGTTTCTCCTAAAAAATGACTGAACAGTATGATAACAGTGGAAAGAATGCCACTCTAGGAATCAGCTTCTAATAGTGCGATTATGGACATTATTCTTTCTCTTTTTCTTTCTCTCTCTCTCTCTCTTTCTTTTTTTCTTCCTTCCTTCCTCCCCCTCTCCTACTCTTTCTTTCTTTCTTTCTTTCTTTCTTTCTTTCTTTCTTTCTTTCTTTCTTTCTTTCTTTCTTTCTTTCTTTCTTTCTTTCTTTCTTTCTTTCTTTCTTTCTTTCTTTCTTTCTTTCTTTCTTTCTTTCTTTCTTTCTTTCTTTCTTTCTTTCTTTCTTTCTTTCTTTCTTTCTTTCTCTTGTTCTCTCTGTCTTAGAATTAGTACTAAGTATCAGTTCCAAGACAGCAGAGCAGTAAGGATTAAGTAATGCAGGCTTGCCCGAGATCACACAGGTAAGAAGTGTCTGAGGCCAGATTTGAACCCTTCTCCAGGCCTGACTCTCTATTCACTAAGCCCCCTAGCTGCCCCTTACAGCCATTATTCTTTACTTTTTCTGGTCTCATTTTCCTCATCTATAAAATGGATATCAGGAATTAAATGACCTCTTCAGGATCAACTAAAAATATTCACTTCTGCACCGGGAGTCAGGGCATAAACACAAAATCAATAGAATGTGTGGGGCACAAAGGACCTTTCCAGCTTTGGCACTTAACACAATATGCTGCTCCCACTTTCCCATTAAAATCATGGAACTGTCCATGGGAATATTCTCATTTACATGGCAGATGTTTCTGACATTTTCTGAAATTATTCTGCCAGGTGGAATGATATGGTTGGGCTCCGCTTTCCTCCCACTCCTGAATTCTGCATGTGCTTGGCTGAATCATCACATGGAGCGTATGTAGCAAAAGGTCACACAAAAGGCAGGATAACAGCAGAGGAAAGACAACCGATACTATCTGGGCTAGACCTCCCCCTATGGTATAGTCTAATGAAAAAGGCAAATCATCATGAGGTTGGAGTCCTCACCCAGCTCACCAAATGACTCACTGTTATACCTCCGTGGGCAAGTCAAAGAAGCTCAGAGAAACCTTATAGGATATAAAGTCCAAACTGTATTTAACCAAGAATCTCTGAGAAGTGGTCATCTAGGCTTTACTTAAAGACCACCAAAGAAGGGGAACTCACTACTTCCCATCATGTTCCATTCAACTTCCCCTGGCAGTCCATTCCATTTTTGGAACTGCCTAATTATTAGCAAGTTTTCCCTTGCATTGAGCTAATCTCTGCCTTCTAACAATGTCTACCCCTGGATTCTGCTTCTGCTTCTAAGGCAGGGCAGCTAGCTGGCACAGTAGATAAAGCACTGGGTCTGGGGTCAGTTCAAATCTGACCTGACACACTAGCTGGGTGACTCTGGGAAAGTCACTTAACTGTGATTGCCTCAGTTTCCTTACCTGTCAAATGGGCTAGAAAAGGAAATGACAAATCATCCTAGTATCTTTGTCAAGAAAACCTCAAATGGGGTCATGAAGAGTCAGACACGATTGAAAATGACTAAACAACAATAACAAAGGCCAATTAGAATGATTCTATTCCCTCTTCCACATGACAGCCTTTAAAATTCTTGAAGTCAGTTAGCTTATTTTTTCTGAAGACTTCTCCAGGATTCACAGTTCCCTTCAATGATCTAATTAAAACCTCTAACCATCTTGCAGCAACTAAAACAAATAAGTAAATAACTCTCTGGGTCTCAGTTTCCCCATCTGTAAAACTAGGGAGCTGGATTGATGGCCCGTTTAAATGCTAACATTTGATGACTATACTCACCTCAGAGGTGGTCCTTCTAGATAGAAGGACCCCAAGTACTTAGACTAGCTTTGTACCTTACAAGGCAGACTGAGGGCTGGCAACAATCAAGCCTGGCTAAGAAAACTGAAGTTTTAGGCCAGAACACTTTTCCTTTCCCTAATGTGTTTCCTTGGCAGCTTAGTGCTCCCTCATGACTACTAACCTCCCAGCTCTACAGAGAAGTCCTGAGGGCCCACTCCTAGGCTGTCTGCCATTGGCCTAGCATTTTATAACTATGGGCAGTGCTTCAAGCTCTTGGCATCTTGGAGGGCTGGCTGGCAGTTATATTCTCTTCTGCACTGAAAGGGTTCCATGTGGGTCAGTGGTTAAATGCTTCCAGTACCAAATAAAAGAAGGATCCCTAACAGGAAACTCAGTGGACTGCTGAGATAGCCTAAGGAGAAACTTCGGTACATCAGGCTGAGGGACTCCAGCCCATGGCTTCATTCAAATACCTAGACGTCTCACAGTCCTCTAGCAGATGCAAGAAGCTGTGTCCAAAATAATAGAGAGTGAGCACCTGCTGTGTACACAACATGCATGAATGAGGCACTGTATGGAAAATAAAAGTACATGTGGCTTTTGCCCTGGAAAACGTCCCAAATTCTGGAGAAAACACCTGCAAAGTAGATATAGGGATGTCTATGATAAATTTTATATTTGTGCCAAGAAAATAGAGCTCTAATGACTCTCTAGGTGGCCCCCTTTCAAATTTGTTTAATGTTATAAGCAAGAATAATCAGGTAGAGAGTGCCGAGGGGTGCTCCCCGGGGCCTCATGAAGTTCTATTCTGATTCCTCATTATGGCGTGGAGGCCACCTTGGGCTCTTGAAGGCTGTGCCAGCACATTATAATTGTGGCAGGAGTATCATGCTGGAAAGGTCTACTCTCAGATGGCCAGCTTATTTAAGCATTTCTAGTAGTTTAGCAGCTTAGTGATGATGAATATTTTGGTCGTAGCAACCCATGAAAAAGAAAACATAAAACTGTCCTCCGTCCTCTATGGCTCCCTGCTGCCTCTATAGGGACTGTGGCAGAACTGGAAAAGGGAGCATAGGATTTTAAGCATTACCCATAAGCTCTAACTTAAACGTTAGTAATATAACTGTGGAACCTTTGCCCAAGGATCAACCAATTGGACACGTTACTGGAGGAATGGAATTGTACTGATTTTGACATCCATGCTATATAAATGGTATCCAAAAAAAGAAGGAAGTTTTAGCTCAATGGAAAGGTGGTGGCTTATAGATTCTCCCTAAAGAGATAAATAAAGGAATTGCAGGTGGGGTTGATATTATCATGCACCCAAGAGGCAATAGAAAACATCATTTCATGAGATATTTGTTCTTCTTATATTGCAAAGCTCTTAACAGGTATTTGTAAAAAGGCCATGATATATAATTGTAATAGAATACTATTATGCTATAAAAAAATGACATGCAGAGGGGGCAGCTGGATAGCTCAGTGTATTGAGAGCCAGGCCTAGAGACAGGAGGTTCTGGGTTAAAATCTGGCCTCAGACACTTCTCAGCTGTGTGACCCTGGGCAAGTCACCTAACCCCCATTATCTAGCCCTTACCACTCTTTTGTCTTAGAACCAATACATAGTCTTGATTCCAAGACAGAAGGTAAGGATTTAACTTTTTTTAAAAATGACAAGCAGGAGGGTTTCAGAAAAACCTAGACAAACTTACAGGAACTGATGCAGAATGAAGTGAGCAGAAACAGAACATTGTTTACAGTAACAACTGTTAATAACTTAGCTATTCTTAGCACTAAGAATCTAAAATAATCCGAAAGTACTCATGATAAAAAATGCCACCAACCTCTAGAGAAAGAACTTATTCAGTGGGAATACAGACAGAATCATGCTATTTTCTACTTTTTTTGTTCAAGTTTTCTTCCACAAGATGACTAATATGGAAATGTTTTATATGATTATGCATGCATAATCCATATCTAATTGCTTGCCATCTCAGGGAGGGAAAAGGTGGCAAGAAAGGCAGAGAATTTGGAAATCAAAATTTTAAAAAATGAATGTTAAAAATTGTTTTTACATGTAATTATGGAAAAAAAATATTGTTATTTTTAAAAATCCACCATGAAAATAATTGCTGTTTATGTATTAATGTTTGTTGCAGAGAGTGAACAGGTAGACATTCTATGAAGAACTTGTTAAGACCTTCCAAATTAAATCAGCATATATGTCAAACTAGGTAAGAATGGTGAGGAAACTTTTGGGAAATGGTGACCAGGAATAAATAGTGAGGCAGGCCAATGACTTGTACATAGAAGCTTCAGGCTTATATATCATGAATAATTTCTTTTAGAAAAGAAATGGTATGAGCTAGAAACAGTAAGTGCCAAAAATTTTTTTTAAAAAAAGAAACACATTTTAACAGACAGGAGACAACTCATTATTGATAGTCTACTTAGAATCTTAGTCCAAACTATGCTCAAAGGGTTTTAAAAGACTGTCTGCCTTTTTTATCCAGCCATACCACTGCTGGGTTTATACCCCAAAGAGATAATAAGGAAAAAGACTTGTACAAAACTATTCATAGCTGCACTCTTTATGGTGGCAAAAAATTGGAAAATGAGGGGATGCCCTTCAATTGGAGAATGGCTGAACAAACTGTGGTATCTGTTGGTGATGAAATACTATTGTGCTCAAAGGAATAATGAACTGGAGGAATTCCATGGAGACTGGAAAGACCACCAGGAATTGATGCAGAGTGAAAGGAGCAGAACCAGGAGAACATTGTACACTGATATACCACGGCACAATCGAACATAATGGACTTCTCTACTAGCAGCAATGCAATAATCCAGGACAATTCTGAGGGACTTATGAGAAAGTACACCATCCACATCCAGAGGAAGAACTATGGGAATAGAAACATAGAAGAAAAACGACTACTTGATCACATGAGTCAATGGGGAATATGATTGGGGATGTAGACTCTAAACGATCACCCTAGTACAAATATCAATAATATAGAAATAGGCCTTGATCAATGACACAAATAAAATCCAGTGGAATTGCTCATTGGCTAGAGAACATGAATCATGTAACTATGGAAAAATACTCTAAATTAATTAATTAAATAAAATTTATCAATTGGAGAAAAAAAAAAAGAATCTCCGTCCAAGTGTGGTGGCTGTAGCCAAATCACAAAACTGTTCAAGCAAAGATAAATTAGTACAAAGCCAGAACAAAAGTGAGAGAAAAACACGGTCTACAATAAAAATAACTACCCTGACCTACTTATTTATAATGAAAATTGTACTATGGGTGGAAGAAAGGACAGATATAGACAATAACAATTTACATATTTAACCAGTATAAATCAATTGTGAAAACAAGAGCAGAATAGCTTTTTCATCATCTTAGTAGTCAAACAATTGAGTTATTTAACAATTGGAGAAATACAGCTTAAAATATAAACTCAGCTAGAAAATCTTCCAGATAAGAATGAGATAAGTTTTTGAGCAGTGTCACCTTATAAAACAGAAGCAAAAGAGGGTAAAATGCATTTAAAGTAA
Source organism: Monodelphis domestica (assembly GCF_027887165.1). Classification (NCBI taxonomy): domain Eukaryota; kingdom Metazoa; phylum Chordata; class Mammalia; order Didelphimorphia; family Didelphidae; genus Monodelphis; species Monodelphis domestica. Next base: position 378,927,124 of record NC_077227.1, read on the forward strand.
ATCTGGCAAGAAAACAAACCAAGAAAAGTTGTCTGAAGAGCATCTGAAGGTGAAAATGAAAGGGCAACAAATAGAAGAAAAATGGGAAAGAACTACAAAGATTTTTTTATAGCCATTGTTTTCAAGAGCAGCAGGAAACCACATTTTGACTCTAATATAGCATTCCCAAATATACTTCCAGAGGCTGTAGTAATAATTCTCTAAAGAGAATAAAGATAGAAGTAGCTGGATTAAGCCAAACATATATAGAAGAGATCTGTGCTAAAAGTTAAAATCGTGAAGATATTGATTGAGATATTGGAAGGCAGGGGATATGCCAAAGGCATAGAAAAAAACAAACTCAAACCTTTTTAAGATGAAAAAGTTGAGAAAGAGAACATCAACCAATGCTAACCTATAGAACTTCTTTCCTATCTACATAAAATACTTATGAAATTCATCCATGTGAATTGAAAGCATCCATAATGAAGGAAGTCAGATCTGCAAGCACAATTTTATAGTAGAACACATCTTTACCATTATACAAATGACCCAAAAGTTAGAGAATACAAGATCTTATTGTTTATTGCTTAAAAAACAAAACCAAAAAGCAACTTGATTGACTAGAGCAAAATATTTCCTTAAAGACTGTCAGATTCTTGAAGCTTTCTGAGGATGTTTATGTATTTTGAAGTAAGCCATAGGCTGATGTATTGTAATTTCTTCTAGGGTTATCTCAAGAAGTCTACTGAGTCCCCCATCTTAGGGACCTTTCCAACAAGGTGCCTTCTATGCATATACCAAAATTATTAAACATTCTATGAAAGATATAACAGAGATTATCTATGATCTACTGATTGTTGATATATCAGGTGAAGCATAAAAGGGATACATAGGCTCACCAAAGGTACTGACCCTGTCAAGTAGATTAGTATGGAGGACAAGATGAAGAAGAATTCCCTATTGATGATAAAGTTCTCCAAATACTCCTGTTCAATTAGGCTGGTTACACTAGGTTCTACAATACTGCCAAGGCTCTTGAATGAGATCAATAGTCACTTAAAAGAGTTTGTCCTAAACATCTACAGAGGAAAACCCCAAACAATGCCTATTTACCTAGATTATGACACAGTTAGATGGACAGCCTATAAGAGCCTGCCCACATGTATCCATATCTTGGAAGATACTGTAAATGGACAATAAGTTGGTCCCAGAATTAAACAGGAAGAGAGGGCAGATTGTATTGCCTTTTGGAAATGGCCTCAAACTTTTCTCAGAAACAAAGGGCAATCTTTTTAGTACCAACAGTTTATCAGTTGTTGTACAGCTGTGAGTCACAGGAAACTCTAGTCTGTAAAGACTTTAAAATGTATACCAGACAGAAGACAAAGGGGAGGTGTATACCAAATGTGTGTAGGTTATATAATACAGAGAATAAGATATTGAAAAAAAAAAGAGTAAGTTGGTCCCATGATGGGAAACAAGCACAAACAATAAAGAGTCCAAAGTGTGTGACTTTTAGGGGGATATAGACAGGTAGCATAGGGGATGGATGAGCATGGTACAATCTGCATCACTGGTTGAGATGTCATGTAAATGATTGGTGACAGACTCATTGGAGTTTGAGCCATCTCAGAACTGGTCAATCAACATGGTTGTGACAAGTGGTGATGACTTTTATCATTACATCCAAAATGCAGTATAGATCCTGGAATGGATGGAGTGATCTTTTAGAGAACATCAAAAATGGCTGTTGACTTCAGAAGTCATCTTGTCCAATCTCCTCTGTAAAATGAGGAGATTCCCTAGAGGGAAGAGATTTGCTTAGAGTCATATGGTAAGTTAGCTATCAGAACTATACTGACTCCCCTCAAAGAAAGAGAGGTTAATCTAGGAAAGATTCAATGAGGAGGTTGAATTTTAAAGCAGAGGTAAAGAAACATGATTTCAAATCAGCCCTATAAATATTTTCCAAGTGTTCACAGCACTGTGAAGGTCACATAATTATTCAATCCAGTTCAACAAATTTTTATTAGGCACCTACTATGTGCAAGGTCCTACTGATAAAAAGCCCCTACAAAAAGCAACAATTGTCTCCCCCCTCAAATAATTTATATTCTACTGGATGATAAAACACAGAGGGAGAAAAAGAAATACAAGGTGTTCCCGAAGTCCTTGACTTTTGGAACATTCTGCAAAAGCTTAAAACTGCACCAAGATTTGTGGAATGTTCTGTACAGGATAATTTGAGGGAGGAAGGAGCATAAAAGTGAGTAATCAGGAAAGGCTTCAAAGAAGTGATGCTATTTGAGCTAAGTTTTGTTAGGAGTTATAGATTTTAAGAGGTAAGGGTTGGAGGGAGACTGTACTTAGGAGTTTATAATACAGTTGAGATTAAAAGCTAATTTGAAATAGAGTACATCCTACCAAGGGATATTATTGATTGATACAGTATAGATGATAATACTACAGAAATCCAGAAAAAAGGGAGCTTACCCAGGGGCAGTGGGCAATGAAGACAGCCTTCTTTCTAGCAAAGGAAATGACTAAAGAAAATCACACATCCTCTAAGACCTGTTTCCAGAAAAGTCACCAAATTCTTCAAACTAAATTAATTCTAATTTACTTTAATTTATACTGATACCTATACCACGAAATATATATTTTACAAAGAGACAGTATGAAGGGAGAGAATCTCATGAAATCAAGTAACATTTGGATATCACACCTATAAATTGCCTTAGGGATCAACTCCCTCTTTCTGCTCCCTTGCAACAGCTGAGATCAGCTGGTGCATTTCCACTAACCATTTCCAGATTTACACTTTGGGGAGCTGGAGGCAAACGCATTTTCCATGATGAGCCGAAGCCTTTGGAATTCCATGCCTTCTTAGGTCCAACAGCCCATCTGTTAATCTTTAGAACATGTTGCAAGTCATACCTTTTAAAAAGTTTTTTAAGACAGGGAAGTCTGGGGCTATTTATGGTAGAGTAAACTCCTTATTACTGCGGATTGTATTAGGGGAAATCTGGCTTCTAACTTCTAACTGATGGAATTAAGCAAGTAAGTAATATAACCTTGAGTTGAAAGTGCTCTCTTTATTTCTTCTTCCTCAGGAAAATGCTGGTCTAGCAAAAGTAAGCCTTTTAAAACCAGTGTACTCAGTTACATTCCTCAACATGGAAAAGCATGAGCCAGAAAACCAATAAGGTTAGAGGAATAGAAAGCTGATGCTGTTTGTCTTCGCCCTGGACTGTGTTTACGGAACACAGAAGAACTCTAAACAGCTCTTCAACTTGTCCTGAGTCAGCAAATGACTTCATTATTTTGTTTATAAAAGCATTATGAATTCCCAGATCAGCAGGCACGCCCATTTTCATGTATGTTGTGTTCCATTATAGGGAACTGAAGCTAACAACCTACCCTCAGAAAGACACATGCTTTGAGTTGTTTTTTTTTTCTAGTGCTCAGGATGGGTTTGCACAGACACATTCTCTCTCTGGTACTCCTTGTGTCACAGGGTATGCAATTGCAAAAAAGTTCTCTAGTTTCAGGGATTTAATTTGTGATAATGGATCATGGAGTTTATTTCTCTTGAGTTAAGTAGCTTCCATGGGGAATTATACCCATGGCCTTGGATTCACTAGTATTTTTAATTCACTCTTGATCTGGTCAAATTAGACATCTTATTTTTCCTCACTCAGGATAGTCTATTTTCCATCTCATCTGCTTTTACATAGCTTGTTATCTATGCTTAGAACACAGTCTCTCTTTCACTATACTACTTAAAATTCTTAGTTTCCTTCAAAGGTCAGTATCCCTCCTGATTCTCCACAACTGCTACAGCCTCCTCCTCTACAAATTAATTTGTGTGTATTTTATACACATTTATATGTATACTGTGTAGGTATATGTATGTATATGCATATGAGTATGTATATGTATATGTATATGTGGACAGCTAGGTGGATAAAGCACCAGGACTGGAGACAGGAAGACTCATCTTCCTGAGCTGAAATCTGGTTTCAGATCCTGATTAACTGTGGGACCCTGGGCAAGTCACTTTAACCCTATTTGCCTCAATTTCCTCATCTGTCAAATAATCTGGAGAAGGAAATGACAAATCACTCTAGGGTCTTTGTCCAAAAAAACATTAAATGGAGTCATAAAGTGTTGGATGTGACTGAAATGACTGATCAACAAAAACATGCATGTATAATGTTAGCATCTCAAAGGCTTTTTTTTCTTTAGCTGTTGCATAATGGGTGCTGAGTAAATGCTTCTTGATAAATTATAATACCATCTGAATTAACATGCCATTTTGAGCCATATTCAAATATAAATTCAAAAAACTCAACTGAATTTGGAGTCAGATGACTCTGACTGGGTTCTAACCCTGGGTTTGCTGTGGCCTTTGGTAAATCCTCTAACCTTTCTGAGCCTCAGATCACTCATCTGTAAAATGAAGTGTAGGCTAGATAACCTCTGGGATCCCTTTCAGATCTAAATATATGTTGCTATAAGGATTTGCAAGTCATACTTAGGCTTTTCAAATGATCCACCATTTTATGGTTCCCTTTGACACAGACAACTAGTTGGCCTGTGTATGTTTGTATTTTGATAATTAAAATATATAATGTGGCAAAAGCAACATGTGAAGGTTCTCCTCTGCCAAAGAAGCTTTAGAAATTAGGGTGCCTGTGAGCGTCTGCGTCTCAATTGTGTTTGTTCTGTGTCTGCCCATCACTTTAAAGGACCATAGAAAAGGGGACCAACACCCAGGCAGCTCTATCCGAACCAGGAACCATGGCACACAGAGAAGAAGTCTCCCCTCCTTGGGGCTGCCACCCCCTGAAGGACCCCAGGGTGGCCCCAGCAGAGAGCCTGCAGCCAGAGAGAATGGCTCCCAGGACCCCGAGGTCATCCTCCCAGGGGTTAATAACCTTCAAGGGTGTAGCTATGGACTTCCCTCAGAAGGAGTATTGTTGGGCCATTCCCAGAAAGAGCTATACCTGGAGGTCATGCTGGAGAATGTGCAGAATCTACTCTCTATGGAGCTTCCAGTTCCTAGAGAAAATTTTATCTCCTGTTTTCATCAAGGGGAAGCACCATGGCTGCTAGAGCAAAAAGGCCCAAGTTGCTCCTCTCCAGCAGAGACTAATTTTGAAGTGAAGGAGATACCTACCAACCTGAGCCTTTTGGTGGATGAATCTGGCTCCCAAAGATGCATGAATGAGGGTCCCTGTGACTTCATTTTGAAAGAAATCTGTGATTCTAATATCAAGGGAAATAAGAATCCAAAGAATGACTGTGAATTTGATGAAACTGCAGAGAAATTCAGCCAATATTCAGTACTAAATCAGTATATGAAATTGACTTCAGGAAATGACTGTTGTCAAGATATTGAATATAACAAATACTTTCTTGAAGAAGTAGGAGTTGTTCAGTTGCCTGAGAAACCTCCTGTAATGTCCACGTATCAATGTAACCTGGAGGAAATGGCCTTTGACTGGAGTTTTGACCTCATTAGACATCCAAAAAGTAAACATGTAGAGATGGTTTCTGTGGGTAACAAAGATGGGAGATCTTTCAGTCAGATCTCTGAGCTTGGTTCACATCAAATAATTCACTGTGGAGAGAAATCTCTTGAATGTAAACAGTGTGGAAAGACTTTTACACAGAAGTGCAATCTTGCTATATATCAGAGAATCCACACTGGAGAGAAACCTTATAAATGTAAACACTGTAGAAAGGCTTTCACACACAGGAGCCATCTTGCTGCACATCAGAGAATCCACACTGGAGAGAAACCGTATGAATGTAAACACTGTGGAAAGACTTTTACAATGAGGGACAATCTTGTTGCACATCAGAGAGTCCATACTGGAGAGAAACCTTATGAATGTAGACACTGTGGAAAGGCTTTCAAACAGAGTGGCAGTCTTGCTAAACATCAGAGAATCCACACTGGAGAGAAGCCTTATGAATGTAAACAATGTGGAAAGGCTTTTAGATAGAGGAGCTCTCTTGTTACACATCAGAAGATCCACACTGGAGAGAAATCTTATGAATGTAAACACTGTGGAAAGGCTTTCACACTGAGTTCAGGTCTTGCTGCACATCAGAAGATCCACACTGGAGAGAAACCTTATGAATATAAACATTTTGGAAAGACTTTCACAGTGAGGAGTAATCTTGCTAAGCATCATAGCATCCACAGAGGAGAGAAACTTAATCAGTTTAGATTGGTTTTCATATGAAAGTCCACAGTTGCTTCACATCAGAAAATGTTCACTAGAGGGAAACCTAATTAGTGAGACTGAGCTTATAGTTGCCACTTTTAGATTATTTAACTTAAGAGGATCCACATTAGAGAAAAACTTTGGGAATACGATCATCTCTTATTCCTTACCTAGAATTCCTTTTGGATAAAAATCTTATTACTGTCATAAATGATGATGGACATTGAAATGAAGAGTCCAGAGCTTATTTAGTAGGACAAAATGTCTTCTGAACAGACTAGTTCCAGATGGATTCTCTGTAGGGATATTTTCACTGAGAGATCCTCTCTTTATATCAGTGGATGTATAGTGTAGAAAAACCTAATGAATGTGTACTACTTGTATGTGTTTTCCTCAGGAGAATGGTGATCACTATTATTTAAAGAAATGTAACTTCTAATAAGTCTGAGAAACCACCCCAATCAATTCCACAGAAGGAACAATATGGAAAAATATTTATAGTATTACACGGGCAAAATCTATAAAGAGATTACTTAACAGCTCTTACACATGAGGGAAAAAAATCCAAGACTAAATTTTTTTTTGTTAATGTTGGATATTGTTTTTACACATAATTATAAAAAAAATGGAATGATGGAGAAAAAAAGAAATTAGGGTACCATTTTAAAAGCCTAAGAAAATGAAGTCCCTTGGATACTTCTGGTACTTCTGGTAGAGAATCTAGTTCCAAAGGAGAGAACATGATGCACCATGTAGGAAAGAAAGAAACCTTCCCAGAGATCCCACCTCCAGAATTAGTGTTGCACAGATGCCATTGTGGCAACATCTTTACCTGTAGGTCAAAGAACTTGCTGTACCGTCGATAAATGGCTTCAGTGGAACCACTGGACCAAGTAACTTTGATGATGTAGACCTGTGGAGACAAGGGAAGAAAAGAGTTAATAAAATCAAGACCAAAAAACATTTATTAAAATACTCCTTTCTATATGCAAGGTACAATGCTAGGTGCAGGAGATACAAATAGAAAGAATAAAATAATCCTTTCTTTGGATGAATTTATATTCTAAAGTGGGGAGGGGATGGGTGGGAGTAACAAGGACATGTATTGCTATCTCCAGAATAACTATAAAGAGAATTAGTATAAACAAGTACAAGATGGTTAAATATATGGCAGTTGGGGTGGGGCATAGTAAGTAGGGGAATGAGGTAAGGCTCTGGGTGAAATAGTGATACTTAAACTATATCTTGAAAGAAGCCAGGCATTCTCTGAAGTAGAGATTAAGAAAAAGTGAACTCCAGGCACAAGGGACATCTACTGTAAAGGCATGGAGATAGGATATGGAATGCCAGATGGAACCAAAAGGGCAGTTTGGTCAAATCAGAGAATGTAGGAAGAGAAGTACTTTTACAGTGAAACTGGAAAGGTAGGTTGGAACCAAATTATAAAGGGTTTTAAAAGCTAGAGTCTAATCTACAATATTATATAATGCTATATAATAAACATATAATATGTAAATATATATAAATGTATAAAAGTATATATAAAATATATTAAAATGAATATGAATATGTACAAATATCTAAAAATGAAGATCTGATATTATATGCAGTATTACATACTCATGGATCCACCTACCTATAGATGCAGGGAGAGGTATTTCCTCATATCTCTTTTGGGGGGGAGTTTAGTCATAATTTTGCCTCATTCCATTTTTGTACTTAAATGTTTAATATTTGCTGTTTTCCTTGTTGAATAAAACAAAGCAAATATGAACAATGGCCTTTGGCTACATCTCATTTTGTTCCATATTTAACTTCAATATAATTCCATTTTCACAACCTCCATCTTGGTCCAAATTATTTTTGCTTATGTGTGGCTTAACAAAACACCTACTTAGCTGATCTTTCCTTGAGGCCATCCTTTGATATTAATGAAATTTTAAGATCATCTCCTAAGTACTATGTTCAATGCCCTGTTGTAATTACTATGGAAGATATGAGTTAAGTATATGATATGTTCTCTGTTTTCAAAGTTTATAGTTTAGTTAGGAAAATAAGACATCAAGTTATAAAAACAAAGTAACTGATGACTAAAGGATTGTGTTGCTTGTGACAAAACAGGGAAACTTGGGAGAAGGATGGGTTGGGGGATAAATATTTTATGTTAAATCTGAAATTTTATAGGGCATCTAGTTCAAAATGACCAATAGGCGCTTAATGAAATGGATTAAAGCTCAGAGGAGAGGAAAGGATCCAGAAAACTGCAAATTATGGTCATTAGACCCAAGGGAACTAACAAGAGCATATAGAAGGAAAAAAAAAGAAAATGTAGGGAAAAAAGAGGCTTGGGACAGAGCCTTGGGGGTGTACTCATAATTAAAACATGGATAGAAAAGGAGACTAAGGAGGAGAACTAAGAGAGAATAATGTTATGGAAATCTAGAGAAGAGAGGATGTATTAAAGAAGAGAGGGTGGTCAATGGTGTGAAGTGTTGAAGAGAGATCCAGAAGGGTGAGAACTGAGAAAGAGTCATTGAATTTAGCAATTAGGAGATCCTTAGTAACTGTGGAAAGAGCAGTTTCAGTTGAGTGTAGTAGATTCCAAGGGGGTAGGGAAATTAGTGAGACTAGGACAAGGTAGGAGCAAAGGGTATTGACAGCTTTCTCTATGACTGACTATGAAAGGGAGAAGTGCCTGCGGGGATGGTAGAGTCGATTGAGAATTTTTTTAAAGAAGAAAGACCTGGTTATGTTTCAGGGCAGCAGGAAATGAGCAAGTAGATAGGGAGAAACTGAGGATCAGAAAAGAACATGATTTGAGATAGAAGGAGGGAAGCTTAGAGAAGATAGGATCAAAGATATAACTAGAACTGGCTTTGTTCAGGAGAAGGATCAATTCTTCAGCAGACAAGAGGAAAAAATAAGGGAACAGGGGATAATGTGAAAAGGTTTTAAATGTAGGAGAAAAGAGGGAGCAAATGGTTCATTTTCTTAGTAGAATACAGGACAAGGGAGTCAAAATGGCAGCTTAGAGACAGCAACAGCCCAGACCTCCATAAACCCTTCCTCACCAATCAAAAACACAATGCTTTGACAGAACTGAAAACCAAATCTAACAACAGGACAGAGCGAGGGAACCCTGCTCCTGGACCCAACATAAAAGGTATGCCCCCCAAAAGCCTGAATTCTAGAACACGAGGGTTTAAGGGGAAGGAAGAAGGAAGATCCCAGGACCCCTCCCCCACCCTCAGTACTGAGCCTCCAGTGGTGTCTGGAATCTCTGGGTGGGCAAGGGTGCAAGTCCAGAGGGAAATATTAAACACCTCATCCACAAAATAGAAGATTTAGAAAACAGGTCCAAGAGAGACAACTTAAGAATCATTGGTCTACTGGAAGATTATGACAAAAGAAAAATCCTGAACATCAATCTACAGGAAATTATCCAAGAACACTGCCCCGATCTTCTAGAACAAGAGGGAAAAGTAGAGATTGAAAGAATCCACAGATCACCTCCTAAACTGTAAAGGATAATTTTAGTGTTGTGACCTAAATGATATTAATTATTTGGACACCATGGATATTCCAAATAAAAAAAAAATACCCAAGTCAGCTAGAAATTTATGGTGATTTAATTAATATAGTAGAAAGAAATGAAGAAGAATGGAGAAGGAAAAGGTGTAGGATTTCTCTTCCTGGTTTGTGCCAGGGGGAAGATTAGAGGCTCTAGGAAGGTAAGGTTTTGGAGAGTAAAGGAGGAAGGAATCAGCCTGAACTCCAAGAGGACTCAGCCAAGATGCCTGAACCTGAATTATCTCAAGGGAAAACTCACCACCAAAACCCAGACAAATAGCTGGCACCATGCCAAGATGTTGGAACACTGAGCACACTGCCAGCCAGAGCCTCCTCTCCGGGGAGCAAAGAGAGGAAGTCACATGCCCTATATATAGATGATTTTATGTCACTTTCCTGTGTCTCATCTGTACCAATGTTAGCTTAGCTTGACTTAGGACAGCCCAGGGGTCTGTCAGCTGTTTCTGCACATGTCTGTTGAAGGCCATCTTCTTAGATATTTAATCCTTGAGTATGGGTGCAGACATTTCTGACCTTGTTAAACTAAGTAGGGTGGAGCAATGTAGAGTTCCCAAGACCTGATTCTGTAAGACCAAGTATCTCCATTGTTACAAATCAGGAAATAACTAAATCAAATTTTCTAAAATACGGTCTGAGTAGGGTGGAGTAGTTTTAAAATTCACAGTACTTAATTCCCAAATGACAACACCCAGGAATGTTATAGTCAAATTCAAGAACTACCAAACCAAGGAAAAAATATTACAAGCTGCTAAGAATACGTCATTCAGATACCATAGAACTACAGTTAGGATAACACAGGATCTGGTTGCATCTACACTGAAGGAGTGAAAGGCATTGAATATGATATTCCAGAAAGCAAGGAAACTAGGTCTACAACCAAGAATCAAGTACCCAGAAAAACTGACTATATTCTTGCAGGGAAAAGTATGGTCATTTAATAAAATAGAAGACTTCCAAGCATTCATAAAGAAAAGACCAGACCTGAAGAGAAAATGTGATGTCCAAACACAAACTCAAGATAATCACCAAAAAAGGTAATTAAGAAAAGGGAAAAAAAAAACAAAAAAATGTTTAAGGGACCTAATAAGTTGAAATGATATGTATGCCTACAAGAAAAGAGGATATTGTTAACTCTTAAAAATTGTTATTATCACTTGGGTAGCTAGAAGAATTATACCTAAGAGTGAAAAGTGACAAACTGTATAGGATGAAATGCCAAGATATAAATATATATGTATACATATACACACACACACACACACACATACATATATAAAACTAGAGATAAACAAGAGGTTAATACTAAGAGAAATGGGAAAAGAAACAAAATGGCGTAAATTTATATGTCATAAAGAAGCGCATGTTGGGAGTTGGGGGAGAACATCAATATACTAGAAGGGTAAAGAGGTTGGAGATAGGAGATACTTAATTCTTATGTGCAATGAAATTGAGTCAAAGAGGGAAGAACAATCCAATCCATTGGGCCAGAGAATTGATTGTGCCCTATGAAGTAGAAGGGTAACAAATGGACTGGTGGGGAGGGAAGCAATACAAGGGAGGGAGAGGGTGGTGGGGGTAGTTTAAAAAGACTGTAAAGAAATAAGAGGGGAATAAGAAGGGAAGAGGGGTAGAAAGGGAAGGGAAGGGTAGGAATTAGGCAGATTGGTTAAAAACAAAACACTGGTATAGAAGGAAATAGTGAAAAAAGGGCAAGACTAGGAGTGGAAATCAAAATGTTGGGAAATACACAGCTAGTAATCATGACTCTGATGTGTGAATGGAATGAACTCACCCATAAAATGCAAGCAAATAGAAGAGTGGATTAGAAATCAAAATCCTACTATATATGTTGTCTACAAGAAACACACATGTGGAAGGTAGACACACATAGGGTCAAGGTAAGCATATGGATCAAAATCTATTGGGCATCAACTGAGAAAAAGAAAGCAGGAGTTGAAATCATGATATCTCATAAAGTCAAAGTAAAAATAGATCTAGTTAAAAGAGATAGGGAAGGTAATTACATCTTGATAAAAGTCAGTATAGACAATGAGGAATTATCAGTACTCGACATGTATGCACCAAATGGCATATCATCCAAATTTCTAAAGGAGAAACTAGTGGAGCTAAAGGATTAAATAGGTAGAAAAAATAGGCTAGTGAGAGACCTGAACCTTCCTCTATCAGAACTAGATAAATCAAACCAAAAAATAAATAAGAGGTAAGAGAAGTGAATTAAATCTTAGAAAAATTAGAGTTAGTAGATATGTGGAGAAAAATAAATAGGGACAAAAAGAAATATACCTTCTTTTCAGTAGCACATAGTACATTCACAAAAAAAGTGCAAAAGAGCAGAAATAATAAATGCAACCTTTTCAGATAACAATACAATAAAAATAATAATTAGTAAGGGTACATGGAGAGGCAAATAAAAAATTAATTGGAAATTAAATAATACGATTCTCGAAAATCAGTTAAAGAACAAATCATAGAAATAATTAATCATTTCATTGAAGAAAATGACAATGATGAGATATCCTTTCAAAACCTATGGGATGCAGCCAAAAGCAGTACTCATAGGGAAATTTATATCCTTGAGTTCATATATTAACAAATTAGGGAGGGCAGAGGTCAATGAATTGGGCATGCAAATGAAAAAAACTGTAAAGTGAATAAATTAAAAATCCTCAGATGAAAACTAAATTAGAGATCCTAAAAATAAAAGGAGTAATTAATAAAATTGAAAGTCAAAGAACTATTGATTTAATAAATAAGACTAGAAGCTGGTAGTTTGAAAAAACAAATAAAATAGACAAAGTACTGGTCAATCTAATTTAAAAAGGAAAGAAGAAAACCAAATGAACAGTATCAAAGATGAAAAGGGAGATCTCACCTCTAATGAAGAGGAAACTAAGGCAATCATTAAAAACTATTATGCCCAATTATATGGCAATAAATATGCCAATCTAGGTGATATGGATGATTACAAAAATATAAATCGCCTAGATTAACCTAAGAAGAAATAGAATACCTAAATAATGCCATATCAGAAAAAGAAATTAAACAAACCTCAAAGAACTCTCTAAGAAAAAATCCCAAGGCCCAGATGGATTCACAAATGAATTCTATCAAACATTCAAAGAACAACTAATCCCAATATTATACAAACTATTTGAAAGAATAAGCAAAGAAGGAGTTCTACCAAATGCTTTTTATGACACAAATATGGTACTGATTTCAAAGCCAGGCAGGTCAAAAACATAGAAAGAAAACTACAGACCAATCTCCTAAATGAACATAGATGCAAAAATCTTAAACAGGATACTAGCAAAAAGACTCCAGCAAGTGATCACGAGGGTCATTCATTATGATCAGGTGGGATTTATACCAGAAATGCAAGGATGGTTCAATATTAGGGAAACCATCCACATAATTGACCATATCAACAAGCAAACCAACAAAAATCACATGATTATCTCAATAGATGCAGAAAAAGCCTTTGACAAAATACAATACTCATTCCTATTGAAAATACTAGAAAGTATAGGAATAGAAGGACCTTTCCTAAAAAGAATAAACAGTATATATCAAAAACCATCAGCAAACATCATCTGCAACGGGGATAAACTAGATGCATTCCCTGTAAGAGCAGGAGTGAAACAAGAATGCCCATTATTATCTCTATTATTTAACATTGTAATAGAAACACTAGCAGTAACAATTAGAGAAGAAAAATAAATTGAAGGTATTAAAATAAGAGGAGACCAAGCTATCACTCTTTGCAGATGATATGATGGTCTACTTAAGGAATCCTAGAGAATCAACTAAAAAGCTAGTCAAAATAATCAACAACTTTAGCAAAGTTGCAGGATTCAAAATAAACCCACATAACTCATCAGCATTTCTATATATTTCCAACACATCTCAGCAGCAAGAATTAGAAAGAGAAATACCATTTGAAATCACCCTAGACAATACAAAATACCTAGGAATCTATCTCCCGAGACAAACACAGGAAGTATATGAAAACAACTACAAAACACTCTCCACACAATTAAAACTAGATCTAAATAATTGAAAAAATATTTATTGCTCATGGGTAGGATGAGATAACATAATAAAAATGACAATCCTACTCAAACTAATTCACTTATTTAGTGCCATACCCATCAAACTACTAAAAATCTTTTTTTACTGAATTAGAAAAAAGCATATCAAAGTTCATTTGGAAGAAAAAGAGATCAAGGATATCCAGGGAAATAATGGAAAAAATGTGAAGGAAGTTGGCCTTGCAGTCCCAGATCTCAAACTATAATATAAAGCAGTGGTCATCAAAACAATATGGTACTAGCTAAGAGACAGAAAGGAGGATCAGTGGAATAGACTTGGAATAAGTGGACTCAGCAAGACAGTCTATGGTAAGTCCAAAGATCCCAGATTTGGGGACAAAAATCCAGTTTTTGATAAAAATTGCTGTGATAATTGGAAGACAGTATGGGGGAGATTGGGTTTGGATCAACATCTCACACCCCACACCAAGATAAATTCAGAATGGGTGAATGACTTGAATATAAAAAAGGAAACTATAAGTAAATTAGGTAAACACAGAATAGTATACATGTCAGATCTTTAGGAAAGGAAAGATTTTAAGACTAAGCAAGAATTAGAAAAAATTATGAAATGTAAGATAAATAATTTTGACTATATTAAATTAAAAAGTCTGTGTACAAACAAAACCAATGCATCCAAAATCTGAAGGGAAGCAACAAAATGGGGAAAAAATCTTCATAACAAAAACCTCTGATAAAGGTCTAATCACTCAAATTTATAAAGAGCTAAATCAATTGTTCAAAAAATCAAGCCATTCCCCAATTGATAAATGGGCAAGGGACATGAATAGGCAATTTTTCAATTAAATAAATCAAAACTATTAATAAGCACATGAAAAAATGTTCTAAATCTCTTATAATCAGAAAGATGCAAATCAAAACAACTCTGAGGTATCACCTCACACATAGCATATTGGCTAACATGACAGCAATGGAAAGTAATGAATGTTGGAGGGGATGTGGCAACGTTGGACATTAATGCATTGCTGATGGAGTTGTGAATTGATCCAACCATTCTGGAGGGCAATTTGGAACTATACCCAAAGGGCACTAAAACACTGACCTTTGATCCAGTCATAGGACTGCTGGGTTTATACCCCAAAGAGATAATAAGGAAAAAAGACTTACACAAGAATATTCATAGCTACGCTCTTTGTGGTGGCAAAAAATTGGAAAATGAGGGGATGCCCTCTAATTGGGGAATAGCTGAACAAATTGTGGTATATGTTGGTGATGGAATACTAATGAACTGGAGGAATTCCATGTGAAATGCAATGACTTCCAGGAATTGATGCAGAATGAGAGGAGCAGAACCAGGAGAACATTACATACAGAGACTGATACACTGTGGTACAATCGAATGTAATGGACTTCTCCATTAGTGGCAATGCAGTGATCCAGAACAACTCAGAGGGATTTAGGAGAAAGAACATTATCCACATTCAGAGGGAAAACAGTGGGAGTAGAAACACAGAAGAAAAACAATTGCTTGATTACATGGGTCAATGGGGATATGATTGGGGATGTAGACTCTAAATGATCATCCTAGTGCAAACATCAACAACATGGAAATAGGTTTTGATCAAGGACACATGTAAAATCCGGTGGAATTGTGCATTGGCTATGGGAAAGCGTGGGGAAGGAGAGGGAAAGAATCTGATTCTTGTAACCAAGGAAAAATGTTCTAAATTGACTAATTAAATTAAAAAATAAAGAATACTGGACAAGATCTTCCAAGGACAGGGTTGAGGGTGTGGCAAACTAGAATAGGGAAAAGAAAGTTTGGGAAGAGCTATTATTCAAATTGCAATGGGAAGCAATCAGGGATTATTTATGACTTCCACCACTGATGCATTAGAGAGCTGTTCCATTAATTAGTTAATGGTTTTAAAGTGTTATTGTTATGGAACTATTAGGTGGCTCTGTAGACAGAGAGCCAGGCTAGAGAACCCAGGTCCTGGGCTCAAATCTGACCTCAGATACTTCCTAGTTGTGTGATTCTGGGTAAGTCACTTAACCCCAGTTGTCTAACCCTTACAGCATTTCTGTTTTAGAAATGATACTTGGTATTGATTTTAATACATAAATTAAGGTGTGTGTGTTTTTTTAAAGATAGTTATTGTTATTAGAGAGAAATGATTGCCCTGTGGTTTAAGAGATTTGAAACTGAAATAAACCCTAGAAAGCCATCTAGTTCAAGCCCTCACATTACAGATGCAGAAACAGAAGCCTAGAGTTTTAGTGAGAAAGCCACACAACACACTGGCAGACCCAGCATTTGAACTCAGCTCCCTTTTCTACAAAGTAAGTGTCCTTTCCACTGAAACATGGCTGGTGATGAGCACTCCTGACCTCCTTAGATAAAAGGCATCTTGCTCATCCCAGGGCTTGGTTGAGAGAATTTCCATTACCTAAGAGATGTTTTTTCTTTGTTTTGTGGTTTAGGTAAATGAAGAAAGGAGAGAGGCAAGGCAAGGTGATGATTTTCCCCTAAAAGCTCAAGCTATTCCTTTAGAACTACCAAGGACACCATCACTAATCAAGAAATAACTTCTTCCCTATTCTTGCCAGACCAGAATAGGTTTCCTTTACCTTAAATCCTCCTAGTAAAGATCCCAAAGCTGATATCTTGAGTGATTTCCTTGGCATAAATCCCACAAAACATACATGTAACCACCTACTTTCTAAATAGCCTCTGGGGCCCATAAAAAGGAATTAAAGAATCATGAAAAAAGAAATTGAGCCAAAGATCAAAACAAACGAATAAAAACCTACCACCACCACCACAACAAAAAAAGTAGATTCCCATAAATGGAAAAAAAACATTTTGATTACACTTTTCATTGGTGGGTTGTTGTTTACAATTTCAAAGTTCTGAACGAACCGTTCAGAACTATGAAAGCTTTCCTAAATGTTGCCCTGGAACCAAATCCACATTTCTAACCTACCTTGAGTATTCCGAGTATTATTCAAGATTTGGGGATAATTTGCATTTGTTTTTTCCCTAATGGCTAGAATAATCTATTGCTAGTTCCTTTATACTCTTAAAAATATGTTGTTTTGGTTTAATTATAGGAAGAAAATTTGGCCTCACAGAGATATGTAGTTGTAAATAATGTCTTAGTATTATTATACAATTAGTTTTTGACCCCAGGAACTCTCAGGCATGTGCTAACCACACTTTGAGATCTCTGCATGCTTCCCCTACTCCTCTCCCATGACTATTCTTTTATTTACCCACAGCAGCATGAATTTACCAAGACCAAATGTGTTAGCAAGTTGAGTAGGTTTGTAGGTTGAGCATATTTCAACTTTTCGACTTGAGTACAATAGGCATCTAACCACTGCACTACCATTAAAAAATATTGCTGATTACAATACAAGAAGGATGATCATTCCCAATCTTCAAATGTAAAATAATGTACTTTATTCATATCCTTTGTTGGTGGTCCTTATTAATAATGATTAATAATCAACACTTTAGAAGAGTACAGTCAAAAAAGCAATATCAGAGGCCTAGAAGTGATTTCATGATCAAGTTAAAAAAGAAGTCTTGGTATAAAGATGATGTATGGCAGGGATTCTTAATCTGCGAGTCCCTGTATATTTTTCAGAGGGGTTCAGGAATTTGCATGAGAAAAAAATTACTTTTTTAGTTTCTTTGGGTCCTTAGTTTCAGCATCTTCTAAAAGAAACTGTTGATCATCCTTTGTTTTGGCAGAGAACCAATGACATCATGGGGTGATGACTTGCACGTGAATTGTATTTAAGTAAGGACAGAGTTTCACAAAGTCATTATTTTCTCTCTCTTTCAGAGTCATCCAAATCCAATGATAAGACAAAAGTTGAGACATCTGGTGATGACTGGCATATTTGATGTTTGACCAAGCTCTAAGAGCTCTCCCATTCCTGCTTCGGTTGCCTTCATTGCCACTGGAACAATGGTTCTCATTCACCCATTCCACCAGGGGAGGTCTTCATATATTTGTGGTAGATATCTCCCTAATTCACTGATGGGTCTGAGGCCTCTCAGTTACCCTCAATCTGGTTTAGCCTGTCTGCTGAAATGGTTCTAAATGAGCTGTGGCTATTGTGAATGTTATAGGTTCTTAAAGCCACAAGTGAGAGCTGGGTGACAGGAAGATACAAAATGTGGGTGAGTAGTCCTATAAAGGTCTAGTTAGTCCTCTCTGAATACCTCGCAAACCCCAATTATGAATGTAGACAACAAAACTCAGTCTCGGTCAATCCATCAATAAGCATTTATTAAGTATTGGTCATGTACAACACATTGTACTAAATTCTAGGGATATAAAGAAAGACAAAAGGTAACCCAGGATTTTAAGGCTCACAGTCAAATGGGGGAATCCATGGTGTAACAATTAGCCATATTTGTGACTCCATCATCAACAGAAATCACAGATATTTTCACGTCACATTAAACTATTGCAGCAATCTCAAAAGATTCATTAATCCTTAAAAATTATTGTAGTTATTAGATCCATGTCAGGAATGCACAGGATCAAGGTCTTCACATCTATGAGTTATATTTCATTATAAAGTTTCTTTGTTATCCTATGTATTTTATTTTATGCATTTAAAACATTATTTTGAGAAAGGTTCCATAGGCTTTACCAAACTATAAAAGCAGTGCACGACACAAAAAAAGTTAAGAACCTCTGATAGAGATAAAAAGAGGAAGATTAAAGAGCAAGAGAGGCATATATGATATGAAAAGAAGGGTGAGGTGAGAAGATTGGAATGAAAGGAAGGAGTTGCATGTTTGGTGGAGAAATAGGTCATGCATATGATCATACAGATAGAGTCAGAAGAGACCCAAGAGGTCATCTATTCCCATATTCTCATTTTACAGTTAAGGAAACTGAGGCCCAGAAAAGTTACACAAGTAACAAGTAACAGATCTGGATTCAATCCCAGGTCCTGTGACTCCAAATCTAAAATAATCTCCATACCATATTACATATGGTGGAGAAAGATAGAAGAGAAGGGGAAAGAAGTTAATTCAACCAAAATGAATTGCCCATTGTATATAAGACATTATGGCAGACTCCAGAGGAGTTATAAAATTTAGATAAAACATAGTTCTTGATTTCATAGAATTCAATCTAGAAGGAGGATAAAACCCATAAGCAAAATAATAGACAATAGTCATAGAATCAATAGAGAGATGTAAACCAGTGGTATATGAGATACGTAAGTAGATGGGGAGGGGTAACTGAGCACCAGGTCTGGAATTGGGAGGACCTGGATTCAAATTTGACCTTACTTCTCCTCTGACTTGGAACTGATATTAAGACAGAAAGTAAAGATTAAGAAAAAATAAAGAGATGGGAAGGATGGAGAATCAGAGCATATGTGATGGGGAAAGTCACCCTTGAATTGGGTTTTATATGAGAAGGAAAAAGTGACTCGAGACTCCATTCAAATTTTTATCTTCTTAATGAGACTTTTCCCAATCACTGCCACAGGCAGCTAGGTGGTGCAGTGGTTAGAGCACCATTCCTGAGGTCAGGAAGATCAGAGTTCAAATCTAACCTTAGAAACTAGCTATGAGACCCTGGGGAAGTCATTTAACTATTGCCTCAGTTTCCTCACCTATGAGTTAGAGAAGGAAGTCGCAAACCATTCTAGTATCTTTGCCAAGAAAATACCCTATGGAGACATGAAAAATCAGAAATGATAGAAACTAGTAAATGACAATAAGTCATCCTTCACCCCCACTCCTAGCTGCCAGTACCTTTCCCTCTGAGATTATCTTCCATATACTCTGTATATATCTTGTAATATATGCATAGTAAATATATAAAATATATACATGATATACATACTATATCTTGTAATATATATATTGGTAATTTTGGTGACACTTCTTGCTCCAGCAAAAGGAATGA
The DNA here is from genome assembly GCF_027887165.1 of Monodelphis domestica. NCBI lineage: Eukaryota > Metazoa > Chordata > Mammalia > Didelphimorphia > Didelphidae > Monodelphis > Monodelphis domestica. Next base: position 378,946,957 of record NC_077227.1, read on the forward strand.
ACATTATTCCCTAATCTGATCTATTTCTTTATTGCCACGGAGATAATGGGAGGTTCCTAGCTATTTCCAAGTTCTCTTCTTCCTTAGAATGTGAGTTTTTTAAGGGCAGAAAATATTTTTCTTTCTATCTTGAGAGCTTAGCACAGTGCCTGGCACACTAAAAGAACTGAGTAAATGTTTTGGAACTGGTAGTGAGTAAACATCAGTTGTGCCAACTGTTCTCATCATCTTTTTTTTTGTCTGATTTGGGTCCTGGCTTTACTCCTAACTTACCATGTGATAATGGTCAAGTCATTGCCTTCTCTGGGCCTCACTCTCCTCATCTTAATGGAGAGGGGCCTGGACTAGAGATCTAAGATCTCTCCCAACTCACTATGATTTCAGTCATCTAACACCACTTACCAGGGGGAAATCAGGCAAGGCACTCTGACACAGTGATCCCATTTTCCTATTGCCTAAGGGGCATTCTGCTTCTTTATACTACAAGAGTCCAAACCAAGTGTGGGCTCAGTCTCAGGAGATGGCAAAAATGGAAGAGGGAACCGCCTTGCCTGGGCTATGACATTGTTTCCAGGCTGCTCCTGTTGAGCATGTGAAGCTAAAACTTTCCCCACTGCAGCCCTGAGCTCCTGCTTTCGTCTGTGGAAAAGGACTCAGGCAATGGTGGGAGCCAAGAGCAGCATCCAGCCAACAGGAGTTTTCTTTTGTTTCTAGTCCCCTCCCTTGCTTGTTTTCTCAGTTTCTTCCCATCTCCTTATGAGCTATAGCAAAATTCTTACCACCTTTAGGTCATGTAACAGCAAAACTTTAACAATAAGAGAACTTCCCATTATCTCTCTGGAGATAGATAGATTGGATTAAGGAATAATGTTAATTCCTTTTACTGGAGCAAGAAGAGTCATTCAAAATTACTGAAGGGCCAGATTTCTTCTAATAAAAATACTGTAGACTGGACTAATATTATTTCTCAAAACACTGGTGCGCTGTTTCCTAATCAGTACTTTGTGATTCTCAAGAGGATCTCATTGTTATGTCCAGATGTCCTGGGTTTCCTCACTTCCTTTTGACCATTTTTTGATTTGGAGGGGAAAAGTTGTGGTATCCATGGTGGAAAGAGAAGGGAAGTTAACCACTGTATTTTTGCATGCACAGTACCCTCTGGGGGGTGGACAGACAGATGGCTGGACTGGTAGGTGGCCTAATTTGAGTGTGTGGGAAGAGAAAAAAGGCAGTGGGAATAGAGAAGGAGGAGAAGGGAGGAAAGGAGGAAAGGTGCTTAAGACAAGGTAGATCATCCTTTCAAAAACCAAGTGAGTAAACACATGTAAAGTACTTTTTAAACTTTAAAGTGTACAATAGATGCTAGCTATTATTGTTGTTGTTATTCTTGGCAAATCCACAGGTAAACTGTACACTAAAAATGGTTGGAAAACAGTGTAGTAAAAGGCAAAATATAATGCTGGAGTACATACTGAACAACTAGAGCATACCCAGTCTATGCTTTTTCCTCCATTTCTTTCTCTCTTCTGTTTCTTTCCCTTCTGTTTTTTCTCTACTCCATTTGTTCTGTTTAGCTTTCTACTCTTCTCCTTAAGTTTCTGTATTCAATTTATTAAAGCAATACATTCATTCATTCAGTCTAAAGGGTAGTGAGGTGGCACAGTGGATGGAGTGTGAGGCCTGAACTCAGGAAGATTAATCTTCCTGAGTTCAAATTTGGTCTCAGACACTTACTAGCTGTGAAACTCTGGGTAAGTCATCTAACCATGTTTGCCTCAGTTTCCTCTTCTGTCAAATAAGCTGGAGAATTCAATCATTTAATCAACAAGCATTTATTAAACATCTACTAAGTGGCAGGCACCATATTAGGTGGTAGGGATACAAAGAGAAAAATGAAACAATCCCTGCCCTCTAAATGTTCACATTCTACCGAATAATCTGGTTAATATTAATGATCATTAGATTACTATCTAATGATCATTCATATAGTTAGTGTTTTCATTTATATTCATATCTCAGCAGGATAAATTTAAAGGTCCTTTCCCCCTTTGAGGAACGCTGACAATTCAGTGTCTCTCCTTTCATTGACCAGGGAGCACTGTCAAAGCCTAGGTTTTAGTTTGCTGGTGTGAGGCTGTGGGTCTCACCAATTGTTAAGTGTTTTCTTAAAAAGACCACAGACACTACATTTTTTTAAACCCTTACCTTCCATCTAAGAATCAATACTGGGGGGACTTCCGGGTAATCATGGCTGCAATCTAGACGCGGCACGCTTCCTCTCCCCAGCACCGAACGAAATAGACTACATCAAAGGAGCATAAAATCACCTTTGGAGGAACAGAAGGACTCCCCAGTACCCCACAGAGGCAAAGGTACGTGGGGCTTGAACATTTCCACACTAAAACAAGAAGGAAAAGCTTGCACAGAAAAGTGAACTGAGCCGCCCTTCCCCCACCCCACCTCCCCCACTAAACCAGAGTGAGCTACCTGAGCGCTCACGGGGACAGCGAGTGAGTGGGGAGCGTCTCTGTCTGGGGGGGCACTCCAGGGTCCTTGGGATCTGGGGACTGCCAGGAAAAAAACGTCTCAAGGCGCTTTTACTGGAGAATCCAGCGGACCTGGACTCGGTGCGGGCTGCGCTGAACAACGCGCGCTGATTATCTGGGCGGAGCTGAATACCTGGGCTCGGAGGCTGGGAAGAACTAGTCTGAAGCAACCTAAATTCACAGAAAAACCGCTCTTATAACCCAGACCCCAGACCAAAAAGGAAAGGGAAATAAAACCACCAAAGGGATGGCTCACATGGCCCAAAATCAAGCCTCCAGGAAGAAAGGGAAAAAAGTGACTATTGAAAACTTTTATGGTGGAAGTACCCAAGGAAAAGAGGAGAATGAGGAGGAAATCCAAAAAAATTCAGAACACGCCTCCCAAAATGGAAACTATCAACAAGCTCTGGAAGATCTCAAACTGGAACTTATCCAAAAGATGGAAACCTTCTGGAAAGAAAAATGGGAGAAAGAGATCAGCTGTCTGACAGATAAGACTGCTCAATTGGAAAAAGAACTCGAAGCATCCAATAGAAGGGCAGACAAGGCTGAAAAGCAAATCCAGTCCCTAATGACCAGAATTAAGGACCTCGAAGAAAGTGAGATGATAAAACAGCAAGAATCAATAAAGCAAACCCAAATAATTAATGAATTGGAAGAAAACAGAAAATATCTCACTGAGAAGGTCACGGACCTGGAGAACAGAGGAAGACGAGAAAATCTCCGTATCATCGGTCTCCCAGAAAAACCAGAGGTAAACAACAAATTGGATTTTATTCTAGAGGAGATTATAAAAGAAAATTGCCCCCACGTTCTGGAGCAAGGGGGCAAAATAGAAATAGAAAGGATTCATAGAACACCTTCTATACTAAATCCCCAAAAGACAACGCCTAGGAATGTAATTGCCAAATTCAAGAGCTTCCAAGTAAAGGAGAAAATCCTACAAGAAGCCAAGAAGAAGAGCTTCAGATATAAGGGGGCTCCCATAAGGATCACACACGACTTAGCGGCTAATACACTAAGAGACCGCAAAGCATGGAACACGATATTTAGAAAGGCAAGAGAGCTGGGTCTCCAACCAAGAATCAACTACCCAGCAAAACTGACTATATACTTCCAGGGGAAAGTATGGGCATTCAACAAAATAGAAGATTTCCAAGCATTTGCTAAGAAAAGACCAGAGCTCTGTGGAAAGTTCGATATCCAAGCACAGAAAGCAAGAGAAACATGAAAAGGTAAATATGAAAGAAAGGGAAAAGGAGATAAATCTTATCTTTCTCTTTAAGTCAAACTCCCTTCTATAAGGACTACATTTACATCTAATTATATATATTAATATGTGGGGAAAATGTTTTGTGGAACTCTTATAAATTGTATCATCATAAGAGTAGTTAGAAGAAACATGCATAGGGAAAGATTGGGGAATTAAGAAGATTTGGGGAAAGTTGGGGCAAAAAAAGGAAAAGGGAGGGGGGAACCGTGATAATACTAAGATTAACTTCAAGAAATAGGGGGGGAATCAATAGAATAAACTTTCCCATATAAAGATACACATGGGAAGGGGAGGGGAAGAACTCTCATATGAGAAGGAGAGGAAGAGAGCGTGAAGTGGAATTACTTAAACCTTACTCTCAGTGAAATCAAATCTGAGAGGGAAGAACATCTAGATCCAGTGGGATCCTAAATTCTATCTTATCCATTAGGGCAAGAAAGAAAGGAAAATCAAGGAGGGGGGGGAGGGAGTACAAAAAGGGAGGGAAGGAGAGGGGGGAGGGGAAGGGAGCATAAAAAGGGAGGGGCTAGAAAGGGAAGCATCTCAAGGGAGGGGACTAGGGGGACTGACCTAAAGTAAATCACTGGTTCAAAAGGAGAAAGCTAAAGAAGAAAGGTCAGAACTAGGGGAAGACATCAAAATGCCAGCGAATCCACAAATAACAATCATAACTTTGAACGTGAATGGGATGAACTCACCCATAAAACGCAGACAAATAGCAGATTGGATTAGAACACAAAACCCTACCATATGTTGTCTTCAAGAAACACATATGAGACGGGTTGACACTCACAAGGTTAGAATTAAAGGTTGGAGTAAGACCTTTTGGGCCTCAACCGATAGAAAGAAGGCAGGAGTTGCAATCATGATATCTGACAAAGCCAAAGTACAAATAGACCTGATCAAAAGGGACAGGGAAGGTAAATATATTCTGCTAAAAGGAAATATAGACAATGAGGAAATATCACTAATCAACATGTATGCACCAAATGGTATAGCATCCAAATTTTTAATAGAGAAACTAGGAGAATTGAAGGAGGAATTAGACAGTAAAACCATATTAGTGGGAGACTTGAACCAACCACTATCAAATTTAGATAAATCAAATCAAAAAATAAATAAGAATGAGGTAAAAGAGGTGAATGAAATCTTAGAAAAATTAGAATTAATAGACATATGGAGAAAAATAAATAGGGACAAAAAAGAATACACCTTCTTTTCAGCACCACATGGCACATTCACAAAAATAGATCATACACTAGGTCATAGAAACATGGCACTTAAATGCAGAAAAGCAGAAATATTAACTGCAGCCTTTTCAGATCACAAGGCAATCAAAATATTGATCGGCAAGGGTACATGGAGACCCAAATCAAAAATTAATTGGAAATTAAATAACATGATACTCCAAAATCGGATAGTTAGAGAAGAAATCATAGAAACAATTAACAATTTCGTTGAAGAAAATGACAACGGCGAAACATCCTTTCAAACCTTATGGGATGCAGCCAAGGCAGTACTTAGAGGAAAATTCATATCCCTGAGTGCATATATTAACAAATTAGGGAGGACAGAGACCAAGGAATTGGAAATGCAAATAAAAAAACTTGAGAATGAACAAATTAAAAACCCCCAGAAGAAAACCATACTAGAGATCCTAAAAATTAAGGGAGAAATTAATAAAATAGAAAGTGACAGAACTATTGAGCTAATAAACAAGACTAGAAGCTGGTACTTTGAAAAAACAGACAAAATAGACAAAGTACTGGTTAATTTAATTAAAAAAAGGAAAGAAGAAAGGCAAATTAATAGCATCAAGGATGAAAAGGGGGATCTCACCTCAAATGAAGAGGAAATTAAGGCAATCATTAAAAACTACTTTGCCCAACTATATGGCAATAAATATACCAACCTAGGTGATATGGATGAATATTTACAAAAATATAAATTGCCTAGACTAACAGAAGAAGAAATAGTTTTCTTAAATAATCCCATATCAGAAATTGAAATCCATCAAGCCATCAAAGAACTGCCTAAGAAAAAATCCCCAGGGCCTGATGGATTCACCAGTGAATTCTATCAAACATTCAGAGAACAGTTAACCCCAATATTACACAAACTATTTGACATAATAAGCAAAGAGGGAGTCCTACCAAACTCCTTTTATGACACAAGCATGGTACTAATTCCAAAGCCAGGCAGGCCAAAAACAGAGAAAGAAAACTATAGGCCAATCTCCCTAATGAATATAGATGCAAAAATCTTAAATAGGATACTAGCAAAAAGACTCCAGCAAGTGATTAGAAGGGTCATCCACCATGATCAAGTAGGATTCATACCAGGGATGCAGGGCTGGTTCAACATTAGGAAAACTATCCACATAATTGACCACATCAACAAGCAAACCAACAAGAATCACATGATTATCTCAATAGATGCAGAAAAAGCCTTTGATAAAATACAACACCCATTCCTACTAAAAACACTAGAAAGCATAGGAATAGAAGGGTCATTCCTAAAAATAATAAACAGTATATATCTAAAACCATCAGCTAATATCATCTGCAATGGGGATAAACTAAACCCATTCCCATTAAGATCAGGAGTGAAACAAGGATGCCCATTATCACCTCTATTATTTGACATTGTATTAGAAACACTAGCAGTAGCAATTAGAGAAGAAAAAGAAATTGAAGGCATCAAAATAGGCAAGGAGGAGACCAAATTATCACTCTTTGCAGATGACATGATGGTCTACTTAAAGAATCCTAGAGACTCAACCAAAAAGCTAATTGAAATAATCAACAACTTTAGCAAAGTTGCAGGATACAAAATAAACCCACATAAGTCATCAGCATTTCTATATAATTCCAACACAGCTCAGCAGCAAGAACTAGAAAGAGAAATCCCATTCAAAATTACCCAAGACAAAATAAAATACTTAGGAATCTATCTCCCGAGACAAAGACAGGATCTATATGAACACAACTACAAAACACTTTCCACACAACTAAAACTAGACTTGAACAATTGGAAGAACATTAACTGCTCATGGGTAGGACGAGCCAATATAATAAAAATGACCATCCTACCCAAACTCATCTATCTATTTAGTGCCATACCCATGGAACTTCCAAAAATTTTTTTTACTGATTTAGAAAAAAACATAACAAAGTTCATTTGGAAGAACAAAAGATCAAGGATATCCAGGGAATTAATGAAAAAAAACACAAAGGAAGGGGGTCTTGCAGTCCCAGATCTCAGACTATATTATAAAGCAGCGGTCATCAAAACAATTTGGTACTGGCTAAGAGACAGAAAGGAGGATCAGTGGAATAGACTGGGGGCAAGCAACCTCAGCAAGACAGTATATGACAAACCCAAAGATCCCAGCTTTTGGGACAAAAATCCACTATTTCATAAAAACTGTTGGGAAAATTGGAGGACAGTGTGGGAAAGATTAGGCTTAGATCAACACCTTACACCCTACACCAAGATAAATTCAAAATGGATGAATGACTTGAACATAAAGAAGGAAACTATAAGAAAATTAGGCGAACACAGAATAGTATACATGTCAGACCTTTGGGAAGGGAAATACTTCAAAACCAAGCAAGAATTAGAAAGAGTTACAAAATGCAAAATAAATAATCTGGATTACATCAAATTAAAAAGTTTTTGTACAAACAAAACCAATGTAACCAAAATCAGAAGGGTAGCAACAAATTGGGAAACAATCTTCATAAAAACCTCTGACAAGGGTTTAATTACTAAAATTTATAAAGAACTAAATCAATTGTACAAAAAATCAAGCCATTCTCCAATTGACAAATGGGCAAGGGACATGAACAGGCAATTCTCAGCCAAAGAAATCAAAACTATTAATAAGCACATGAAAAAGTGCTCTACATCTCTTATAATCAGAGAGATGCAAATCAAAACAACTCTGAGGTATCATCTCACACCTAGCAGATTGGCTAACATGACAGCTATGCAAAGTAATGAATGCTGGAGGGGATGTGGCAAAGTGGGGACATTAATTCATTGCTGGTGGAGTTGTGAATTGATCCAACCATTCTGGAGGGCAATTTGGAACTATGTCCAAAGGGCGATAAAAGACTGTCTGCCCTTTGATCCAGCCATAGCACTGCTGGGCTTGTACCCCAAAGAGATAATGGACAAAAAGACTTGTACAAAAATATTCATAGCTGCGCTCTTTGTGGTGGCCAAAAATTGGAAAATGAGGGGATGCCCTTCAATTGGGGAATGGCTGAACAAATTGTGGTATATGTTGGTGATGGAATACTATTGTGCTAAAAGGAATAATAAAGTGGAGAAGTTCCATGGAGACTGGAACAACCTCCAGGAAGTAATGCAGAGCGAGAGGAGCAGAACCAGGAAAACACTGTACACAGAGACTGATACATTGTGGTACAATCGAAGGTGATGGACTTCTCCATTAGTATCAATGCAATCCCTGAACAATCTGCAGGGATCTAAAAAAAATACTACCCACAAGCAGAGGATAAACTGTGGGAGTAAAAACACCGCTGAAAAGCAACTGCTTGACTACAGGGTTGGAGGAGATAAGACTGAGGAGAGACTCTAAATGAACACTATAATGCAAACTCCAACAACAGGGAAATGGGTTCGAGTCAAGAACACATGTGACAACCAGTGGAATCATGCGTCGGCTACGGGAGAGGGAAAGGCGGGGGGGGGGGGGAGGGGAGGGGAGGAAAAGAAAACAATCTTTGTTTCCAGTGAATAATGTATGAAAAACGACCAAATAAAATAATATTTAAAAAAAAAAAAAGAATCAATACTGGGGAATGGTTCTAAGGCAGAAGAGTGGTACAGACTAGGCATTGGGGATTCAGTGACTTGCCCAGGGTCACCTAGCTAGGCAGTGTGTGATGCCACATTTGAACCCAGAACCTCCCATCTCTGGTCTCGCTCTCAATCCACTGAGCCACCCAGCTGCCCCCAAGACACTACATTAAAAAAACAAAACAAAACCTAGGCTCCCAAGAGCTTCTTGAGAGAAAAGAGAGATTATTTCATAGACTGTTAACAGGAAAAGATCATCAAAGCTAAACTTCTCATTTTACTGATGAGCAAATTGAGGACTAGAAAAGTTAAGGATGCAAACCCAGGTCTCTTGACTTAGATCATATTCTTTCTATTACAACATATTCTCTAGTTTTCAGGCTATCAGTTCAGTCCAGACTTCTCAGGAATCATTTTTGGAAAGACTACAAATCAATAAAACATTGAGATAACAGTTGGAAAAGGACCTTGGGGGTTTTTATCCAGTGGTATTGAACTCAAATAGAAATGAAGCCCTAAGGGTCCATAATGAGTTAGAAAATCACAGATTAACATTACTAATGTTATACTGTATTTTTAATTTATTTTACTTCCCAGTTACATTTTAAGCCAGCAGGGAATTTAACATCTTTGTTATTGTCTAATGCCCATATTGGGAAACTAGGGCATAAAGAAGTTAAGTAACAGTCATACAAGTATTAAATGGCACAATCAGAATATAAGTTCAGATCCTTTGACTCCAAACCAAGTACTCTTTCCATCACACACCACTCTAAGCATTTCTATATACCAAGCACAATGTAAGAGCCAAAGACAAAAAAGAAAAGATAATCTCTGTTCTCAATGAATTTGTCATCTAAATGGGGAGAAGACATATGTGTGTGTGTGTGTTTCTAAATAATTTACACAAAGTGAATACAGTATAAGGTATTTTGGGGAAAGATGATAGGGGAGGGAAGGGCAGGGAAGAGGTAGAAAGTGGTGTTTAAGGGATCTCCAACCCAAGTAAGGGATTCTAAGAGGTAGAGGTGAGAAGGGAGTGCATTCCAGTCATGAAGGAAGGCATCCAGAGGAGAGATGGAATATAAATCAATTGGGGAGAGGAAGCTGATTTTGAAATCAGCAGAGCTGATAATAATCATATAATCATGATTTTAGAATTAAAAGGGACATTAGAGATCATGGATCCAACTTCCTCAATTTCACATAAGATGATTGATTGAAGCTCCTGTAGGAGCTTTTAACCTGTAGGTTAAAAGGCTAGATCTGTCATACAGACCGTAAATAAGAGTTGGGATTTACCTATCAGGACAATGCCTGCAATAATTCTTTTGGACAAAACCCAAGTGGGTTTCTAATGACTCTTGGGGGGAAAAAAGCATTAACTCTAGTTGAGTTTTAAAGGCCTTTACAACCTGGCCCTAACCTATCTTTTCATCCTCATTGGCCTTTATTCCCCCTTCAGCATTTTGTAATCCAGCCAAATTGGTTTTCCCTTAATTTCTTACTCATGACACTCCATTTCCCATCTCTGCACTGGCCATCCTATTCCTGGAAGGTACTCCCTCCTTACCTCTGTTTCCTGAACTTCATTTTTCCCTTTAAGATGCAGCTAAAACATCATGTACTGCTTGAAGCCTTCCCTAATTCTCTCTCCTAACAGCTGGTACCCTCCCTTCCAAACTACCCTATATTTAACTACTTTGTGTGTATTAAATATATGTTAGTTTTGTATTTTTATATGTCCTCATCTCTCCCAATAGACTGTTAACTTGTTACAAGTAGAGGAATTGTTTCATTCTTTGAATTTGTATATCCATCACCTAGTACTTTTTTGAGTGTGAAGAAAGAGAAATTAGATGGAAATGGAGAAGGAGGAGGGTGGATGGAAGGAGGAAGTGTGGTTAAGACCTTTAAAATATCAAATGAATAACTATATGTAAAGTATTTTGCAAAACTTTAACAATTAAAATAGATGCCAGCCATTATTATTTTTGTTAGTCTTGCCAAATCCACAGGTGAATTGTATACTAAAAATGTTGGGAAAACATTGTACTAAAAGGCAAATACAGTAGGTGCATGATAAATGTTGAGTTTTTGATTATAGGCATCACCGTGGAATGTATTCCAAGGCCACATAGCTTCCACTTAGCCGATACATATAAAATTACTACTTCAGGGAGGCTAAAATGGAATTGTATCAAGTATACTGTGAAAATACCAACTCAGGAGTGAAAGGTCCTGGGTTCTAGCCCTGGCTCATTGTGTGACTTGGACAACTTGTATCACCCTTTCTAAAATTTATTTTCCTCATCTGTAAAATAACATAAGACTAGAAGATGGAATACTGTTGCACCACAGAGATGATCATGAAAAATCCTGGGAAGACTTATATGAAGTGATACAAAATAAAGTTAACCAGTAGAATATTGTACATAGTAATAGCAATAAAGTACAATAATCTACTGTGAATGACTTAACTATTATCAACAAGGCAAGGATACAGGACAACTCCAAGGAACTCATGACAAACAAGGCTATCTATTGTCATAGAAGGAACTGATGGTCTGAATACTGATTGAAGCATATCATTCTTGATTTGATTTCCTCCATGAATCTTTTTCTTGCATCTTGTTTCCCAATGTAATGGACATGGAAATATGCATTGTATAATTGATATCATATTACCTGCCTTCTTTGGGAATGGGGAGGGATTACAGGGAGGGAGGAAACATTGATTGCAAAATGTCAGAAAATAATTAGTAAAAATTGTATCAACATGTAATATGGAATTTAAAAAATGATTATTAGATAATGATTAGGGTTTTTTCCTAACTCTAAAACTATACATTTTTAACCCCACTCTGTATATAAGAATAAAAGACAATGCTACCTTAAAATATACTCTAGTATTTCAAAGATCTTTAATTTTGTTAGAATGGGTGCCCCCTCCCACCACCCATGGAAACCTCAATATCTGAGTGACTTAGTTGATTGTCTTCAAGAGTTGCTGTGATCAGGGGCAGCTGGATGGCTCAATAGATAGAGAGTCAGGCCTTGAGATGGGAGGTCCTGGGTCCAAATCTGGCCTCAGACAATTCCTGTCTGTGTGATCCTGGTCAAGTCACTTAAGCCCAATTGCCTAGCTCTTACAGTTCTTCTGCATTGGAACCAATACTACATATATATGATATAAAGAAAGTAAGGGTTTAAAAAAACACATGCGAAATTTTCCATTTATCCTCATCATCTCATTAGATTCAGGTCTAACCTTTCAAGACCTTTCCTAGCTTTTTGTTATTTGGTAAGCCTGCCATCTATGCCTTCAACCAAGACACTAATTAAAATGTTAAACTGCACAGCATCAAAAAGTAACATAGAGACTAGAGTTAATTTTCCAGCTTAACATTAAATCCATTGGGTTCAGCCATTCAACCAATTCCAGTTTCACCTAACTATGCAACCATCTATCCCATATTTATCCATAATTACCTAAGGAATACAAAAAGAGACTTTTTCAAATGCTTTTCTCAAACCTAGTAAATTATATTACATGTGTCCTCCTGACTGGCCAATTTTAGGAGCCTTTTCTAAGAAAAAATAAGACTATTCTGGAATGACCTGTTTTTTTTTATTTTTAATTTTATTTTTTAGTTTTTTTTTCATGGTTACATGATTCTTTTTGTCTCCCTTCCCTCTTCCCTCCCCTCTCCTAGAGTTGACAAGCAATTTCACTGGGTTATATATATATATATGTGTGTGTGTGTGTGTGTGTGTGTGTGTATACACACACACATATATAAAATCACTCAAAACTTATTTCCATATTATTCATTTTTATAATAATTTTTAAAACCAAACCCCCAAATCATATACCCATATACACAAGTGATAAATCATATCTTTTCTTCTGGATTTCTACTCCAGTTCTTTCTCTAGATGTTGAATGCATTCTTTCTCAGAAGTTCCTCAGAATTGTCCTGGATCTTTGCATTGTTTTTAGTAGCAAAGTCAACTACATTTGATTGTCTCACAATGTTCTAGTTATTGTCTATAATGTTCTTCTGGTTCTGCTTATTTCACTTTGCATCAGTTCATGTAGGTAGAATGATCTGTTCTTATTGAAACCATGTTGCCTCTGTGATCATCACTTCTTTTTCTAGAAGTTCACTAACCAATATTTGAAAAATGTATTCTTAAATTTTGTCAGAAATCAAAGTCAGATGAAATAAAATTAAAATTTAAAAAAAAAAAAGGAAATCAAAGTCAATCTTGCCATAGTTGGCAGGCTCTACTCACTTTGCTTTAAAAAAAATTGGAACATTTGTTATTCTTTAGTCCTGCAACACATCTCCTATATGCTATGACATTTCTTTCATTTTTTAAAAAAATTAAGCTCTTAAAAAATTAATAAGCATTTATTCTTTTTTCTACCTCCCCAACTTCTGACTACTATAAAAGAAAAAAGAAGCCAAAAACCACTGTAACAAACATATACACCACCAAACAAAACAAATTGTCACATTGGCAGTGCCCCCCCAAAAATGTTTCATATGTCTCATTTAGTCCCTCACCCCTCTGTCAGACTGTAGGCAGCATTCTTCATTATTGGTCCTCTGGAATCATGGTTGTTTATTCCATTGATCAGTTATTAAATTTTTCTTAGTTTTTTACTTTAGTGATGTTGTTATAATATATATATGTATGTTATATACATATATATAATATAATATAAATTGTTCTCCTGGTACTGCTTACTTCACTCTGCATTAGTTTTCAAAGACTCAGTAATAATACCTTCCAATTTAAAAAAAAATCCCTGCTATGTAACTTAATTAGTGACTTGATCTCTTTGAAAGTATTAATAGTGGTATTGCTGGCTCAAAAGAGATGCATGGTGTAGTAGTTCTCTGGGCATAATTCATACACCAACTTCTTAACCAGCTGTTCACTTCCCAAATCTAGAGCCCTTGGCTTCAAATGGCAGCAGTGATGAAACTACCACCTGTGGCCTTATGTGAATGTTTCTTTCCCAAGAATTCATCCCCACAGGCAACACTTTCTAGATTCCTTCTGGTAGTTATAATTTGTGCCCATTTGGATCACCAGATATACATAGCAGTAGTCCAATCTGAAAAGTCTTGGGAGGTTTTCTATTCAACCCTGATACATACCTCAGGAAGCCATCTGATTTCATTATTCCACTGAAACTATTCTCTCCAAATTGACCAATTAACTTACAGTCGACAAATCAAATGGCCTTTTCTCCATCCCCATTATCTTCAGGCTTTCTGTAGTCTTTAATACTATTGGTCACCTCCTCCTTAATTGCTGGGAGCCATCAGACCATGATGTCCTGACAGAGTCATGGGTGGTAGCTGAGGAGACTACAGAGTGGTCCTTGGTGAGATGTGATTGCCCACCCAGTTCCCCTTTACATGACTTCTTTCATCAATGCCCCTTACCTATAAATTGACAAGATTATTATTCCCCATAGTCTCAAAAGAAATAATGCAAGAGCAAAACACCTGTACCCTAATTCTCTAAAACATCACCAAAAGATCAGACCCTTAAACCCAATCCCAAAAAGACTATCATGGGTTAACTTTTACTTAGGTACATAATTCCCAGCAAAAACAAAGCTACAGGCCAAGCCCAAAACTTTCCCACTCACAGAAGCCTATTTTGATGAAGTGAGCACAGAAATCAATCATAGAGGCCCATACAATACGTACAGGTACAGTACAAGTACACTAAGCTTCAATATGCCTCAGTGACTCAAATACACAAATCGGTAACTCAGAAACTCCCTAGTAAGCCACCTGTGACAAAATCATTTATCTTATATTCTGTCTGTAATCACAATACAAAAATATAGAATGTTAATCAAGTGATTTGTTAAAAGTTAATGTATCACTTTTCCAATTATCTCTCTTTGAACATATATGCTAGGTAATGCAATCTGCATGCCAAGAAAATAGGTATAAAAATAAAAATCAAGCCTGGGAATGGTGGAGCAGCTGTCAAGATGCAAAGCAGTCCCATGGCCATAATGACTAAGCTGGCTTCCGTTTATTATTTATTTTGACTGATCGTTCGCCACCTGTTGGGAACCCTGGAGTCGCAAGTGAAGCTGGACCCTGACTGCAGCACTTAATATCATTCCTCTCTAGGTTTTGAGGATACAACTTTCTCCTGGTTCTTCTCCTACCCATGTGACCACTTTTTCTCAGGCTCCTTTGAGGAATCCTTCTCCAGATCACACCCTCTAATGATAAGTATCCCTCAAGGGTCTGTCCTGGGTCCTCTACTCTTCTCTTTTTGTACTACTTTACTTGACGATTTTATCAGCTCCACTGGTTTAATTACTACATCTACATGGATGGTTCTCAACTCTATCTATCCTCTGCTGAACTCCATCTCAAATGCCTTCTTAATATCTCATAGTAAGTGTTCAGGAGCCATCTTAAACTCAAGATATCCCAAACAGAAGTCATTATACCCCCCCCCCCCAAGCTTTTTTGCCTCTTTCCTGTTGAGGGCAACAGAATGCTCTCAGTCTCACAACCAAGACATCATCCTTGACTCCTCACTATCTCTCACCTGTCCTCCCCCATATTCAATCTGTTGCTAAGACTTGTCCATTTCATTTTTGCAACTTCAAAATCCCTCAAAAATACTGTATTCAAATTTTTCTTTTGACTCTACCACCATCTTATACCTGAACTATCGCAGAAGCCTTCTGCTAGGCTTGTCTGCCCCTAGTCTTTCCCCACTCTAGTCCTTTCATTCAGTCACAAGAGTGATTTTTCCTAAAGTGAAGGTATAACCATGTTACTCCTTTACTCAAAAAATTCCAGTGGTTCCTATTGTCATTCGAAGCCCTTTATAACCTAGCCCCTTCCTTACCCCCCCCCCCAAACTTTCTTATATCTGAATCTTTTTTTTTTTTGGTTGTTGTTAAATAGTTGTTTATTGGAAAAAGTAGACTGAGGATGGGATCACACACTCTTTGATCCAGTGACACTCCCTTTCAGGATGTTCCATAAACAAGATAATCCACATCTCAGCTCTGAGCATTTTCTCTGATTGTCATTCGTGCCTGGCATGCTCTCCCTCCTTATCACTACCTCCTGGCTTTCTTTAAAGCAAAGCTAAAATTGTATCTTCTACAGGAAGCCTTTCCCATCTCTCTTCATTGTAGTTCCTTCTCTCTTAATTATTTCCCATTTTCCTGCATAAATTTGTGCACTTGTATTGTTCCTTGTAAACTACTTGAGGGCAGAAACTGTCTTTTGCTTCTTTTTGTATCTCTAGAGCTTAGCACAGTGCCTGGCACATAGTAGTTACTTAATAAATGTTTACTGACTAAGTGATAACAATAGTTTCTGAATTTAATAGTAATATTAAGTCCCAAAATAACTGTATCAGTAACCATTGGAAGACAGTCACCAACTAATTGGTTAATCTCATCTTCCTCTGATCCCTGCTGGATGATCTTGGACCCACATCTATAGACCTACATCTCAGATAGATCTGTGATTTTACATCTTCATACCTTAAAGAAAAGTAGTTTCTCCCTCCTCAGAGGTTCTAGTTCCCTCCTCTCTGAGAAGTCTCATCAGTTACTTAGAATGAATTGCTTTCTTCTCTGTGACCTATTCTTCTTCTCTTAAACTTTTCAGCATAGGTCTGTATTCTCCCTCCCCTACTTTTCAGATGCTCTTTTTCCTTTGCTTTCACAACAAAACTCTTCTGTCTTTTTTTTTTTAAGGAACATTTGATTCTCTCTAACAATCTGGAGAAGCATTCCTTCAGCTCCCTTAACCTTTTCTTTGGGAAGGAAACCAACTTGGAGCATAAATCCCTAAGAGTCACTTAGTCATGGCAGAAAGACAAACCTCAGGTACTGCTCTGCACAGATCACTGCAAAATAAAGTTTTTATTTCTCTTTTCCCCAAATGACAAATACTACTGGAAAATATGCAATGAGATTCTCTTTGTACCACACATCTTCATCCCCTACATCTCAAGGAGCACCTTAATTAATTAAATATATTTTTTTAATGTTTGGAACTGCTCGTTGGCTATTGGAGTGGGGTGGGAGGAGGGGAGGGAAAGAACATGAATCACGTAGCCATGGAAAAATATTCTAAATCAATTAATTAAGTAAAAATTTTCAAATCAAGGAGTACCTTAATTTCCAGCAGAGCTCTATGCCATCCTCTCTCCAAGACCCTGAGGTGTGAAGGTGTCTGATAACATGGGTTACCTCAATAGATAACTAAAGAGAAAGACAATTTGCTCTCAAACTTGCAAAGACCTGATTTCAAGTTCTGTTTCTTATACATAAAGACTATGTAATCCTGAACAAGTGACTAGCACCTTCTGTTTACTTCTTTTTTATCTAGCTGCTTTGTATGTATGTATATATATGTATGTATGTATGTATGTACCCATCTGGTTTCCCCATTAGACTGCAAAATCCTTGAGGGTAGTGTCTGCCTTTTGCCACTTTATGCATACCTCCTGCCCGGATTATAGGTGCTTAATGTTTATTTATTGATTCAACTTCTTTGTGGCCCCAGGAAAAGAATTTAAGTTCAAAAGTACTACATAGGGGCAGCTAAGTGAGTCAGTGAATAGAGCACCAGGCCTGGAGATGGGAGGTCTTAGGTTCAAATGTAACCTCAGACACTTCTGAGAAGTGTGACCTTGATCAAATTATTTAACCTCAGTTGCCTAGCCCTTACCTGTCTTCTGCCTTGGAATCAATACTTAGTATCAAATAAAAAAAAAGAAAGGGTTAAAAAAAAGTACTACATAAATAATTATCTGAGCCCCCACCCTAGGATTTAAAAAAATAAAATAAAACAAACCAATTAAGAGCCTAGTTTAATTAAAAAGAAAGAAAATGGGAACCAAAAAATCTTGTAAATATTAACAAGTCTTATGTGTAGGAATCATGCGGAAAAAGAAAAGAAAAGAAAATTGGACTAGAGATGGCTCATGTGTCATTTACATACCACAAAAACAGACATTTTGAAATCAGACCTAAACAATCCATGTCTAAATGAAATACCTTATCCCTGTCTGATATACTAGCCCTGATTTATGCACAGAATGACTTATTCTTGGAGAGGGCTCAAAAGTCAATCGATACCCCTTTTCCAGTCCAAGAAGATAGGGAAAAGCTGCCAACTCTGTCTTCTGAGCTCCATGATCTCATATGTTTTCATCGTACAAACTCAAAAATATGAGGTGTTTTCACCCTATTAATAAAATCTCTGAGGCAAGAGGGTATGTCTAGCAATTTCACTTTATTTATTCTATTTTTCATATCCTTTCCATGGGATTTCTAGGTTTGGCAAAAGCTGCCTGAAATTCCTTACCCATATTAATTAGAAGGAGATGTCAGAAGGGGATTGTTGCTATTCACATGTTAAAGCGATTAACATTTTGATTCCCGGCAACCATGGAAAGAGGTTTTAATTTTCTGTCTGGTTTCAAGGTCTTCAGTGAAGGCATATTCCTTCCCTTCCAAGTCAGTGGAAGGAGATTCTGCTTTAAATTTGCATTTGTGATACTTGTCTTCTAGAATTTTGTCTTCTGGCCATACTGTTTTTAAGTGATTGTTCCTCAGACTGTATGCAATGAAATTTCCCATTTTTCTGGCCTCCCTCTGTCTCTTTCTAGTCAAAGAACTCGCCTGTGAAGCACTTTCCATTCCTTACAGTTCTGAGTTCGGAATATCATTAGGGTTCATCATCCACTTAAGATCACTGTCTTAGAGTTAGGAGGGAAATTTAGAGCTGAACCTTCGTGTCCATCTTGCAGGGGGGAAACAAAGGGAGAGGGATGTGTCTGAGGTCATTGGTGGCAAGCAACAGAGCCTGCGTTTCAACACAGGCCATATGGCTTAAAAACCCATGACTTTTTTATGATGTTGCATTTGCCAAGCAAAAAGCTCAGAGTGGCAGTGATAGAATTTCCAAGGGAGATTAATGGGAAAGGACAGATATAAAGCAATGATATTGGAAATAAGGGGAGAGTGAATAGTGGGCTGTATTGGAGAAATTAATGGATTTGGAGTAAGAGTACTGGATTCAAATTCCATGGTTCTGTTGATCATTTAGGGGATTATCTCTGAAGATAGTGCCCCTTACCCTCCCAAGTCACTTTTTCAAAAGACCTTTTTTCTTTCAGCTCAGCTCTGTTTTTTCCCTTCAAGACTCACTCCTCTTAAGACACACACTGTCACCCATACATTAACTCTGGAGTTCTGCTGTTTTGAGATTAATTAGCCAAATGAGTCTGCAGGGCTAAAAGTCATTTCTTGCCTTCTGCACAGCTGTCTTGGTAGATTGGGAAGGCCTAGGAATTTTACTGCTTAAGAAACACAATCAAGTGAAATTAGGACAAAAGAAGGATGGGGTTATAAAAGATTCTTGAGCCTGGGGCTCCCTGGGCCCTAGTCTCTCTGCTCTAGTTGCTACTTTGGTGAGATTTAGGCCTAAAACTGAAGATGGGATAAAAGGGAGTTTTCTCCCACTCGGAAGATATTGGCTGGAGGAGGGTACTTCTGAGGCAGAGAGATATGAAGGGTTAAAGAATACTTAAAGCTTAAAGTTGGGGCCAATCACAAAAGGCTCTCTAGAGCTGAATTTTGAATCAGATTTAGAAGAGGGGCTAATGTTGCTGGGCAAGTGACTATTATCATTTTTTAACCCTTACTTTCCTTCTTAGTAGTAATTCTAAGACAGAAAGGACAAGGGCTAAACATTGGGGGGTTAAGTGACTTGCCCAGCTAGGAAGTGTTTGAGGTCACATTTGAACCCAGATCCTCCTGACTCCAGTCAAACCCGGAAGACCTGGGTTTGAAATCTGCCCCACTTTTCAGTTGTGTGACCCAGGGCAATTCCTAAATCTCTCTGAGCCTCAGATTTCTCATTTGCAAAATGAGGTTAATAGCTCCTATCTCATAGGATTGTTGAGATGCTTAAACAAAAAAAGAATATCTTTACATTTTTGTTCTTTAGTGCTATCATACTCTTTGTGACCCTATTTGGGATATTGGTACTGGAGTGGCTTGCCCCTTCCTTCTCCAGTTCAGTTTATAGATGAGAAAATGGAGGCAAACAGAGTAGAATGACTTGTCTATGGTCATTCAGTTAGGAAGTTTATGAAGCTGGATTTGAATTTAGGTCTTCTTGACCGAAGGTTCATGCTCTATCCATTGCATCATCTAGCTGTCCCATCAATGGGTAAAAGCTCCCTGCAAACTTTAAAGCACTCTACAGTTAAATATAGATGAGCATTGGGGACATTGTCACTCTTTCAGACCCCTTGGTCTGAAACTTGCACAGCATCTTCTCCATACCTCATCCTCCTTATCCCCAATCAGGTGTCAGATCTCTTTGTTCTGCCTCCACAAATTTCTCACATCCATTTCCTTCTCTACACACAGACCCACCATCCTGATCCAGGCCCTCATCTCCTCTCATCTAGACTTCTACAATTCTACTCCAACTGGTCCTGCTGCCTCAAGTCTTTCCCCATGCTCCAGAGCTACCAAAGGGATTTTCCTAAAGATCAGGCCTGACTATGTTACTTCCCCATTCAATAATCTGCAGCATTTCCTTAATTAATGACTGTGGGTACAAACATTTTTCATCTTTATCTTAAACTTTAAAACATGCTAATTTTTACATAAGTTTTATAATGTATATAATTACTATTAGAGCGATGCATGGCTACATCTGTCTGGGGGAAGCTAGGGGAATAGGTTGAATGTTGCCCTTGGAATCAGAAAGATTTGAGTATGAATTCTGCCTTCAGAAACTTAGCATCTGTGTAACTCTGGGTCAAATCCCTTCATCTACCTCGGTCTCAGTTTCCACATCTGTAAAGTAGGGATGATCATAAAAGCACCTATCTCTCAGATTCTTATGAGGATCAAATGAGGTAACATGCAAAAAGTGCTTTGTATATCCTTAAAAGATACAACATACACACTGTGTACATGGAGCTGGGTGACTCAGTGGAGGGAATGCTACCATAAGGCAGTATTTCTGTGACCCTGGGCAAGTCATTTAACCCTGTTTGCTTCAATTTCCTCATCTGTAAAATGAACTGGCAAAGGAAATGGCAAACCACTGTAGTATCTTTGCCAAGAAAACCCCAGAAGGTGTCATAAGAGTTGGACATGACTGCAAATGACTAAGCAACAACAATATATACATGTACATATATATAATTTTCATTACATATCACATGTAATAAATGATATATAAATATATATAACATCTATTATGTATTTTATATATTTATATAAAATCACTTCAATATATCATATCTCTTCAAGACTTTCTGAAATGCATTTCATATATTATCTATGTTTATCTATTTATTTATTGTTATCAAGGCAGCTTAGTAGAACAACAAATAAAGTGTTGGACCAAGAGTCAGACAGACCTGAGTCCAAATACCGCCTTCAGATACTTACTAGCTGTACTACCATAGGTCAAGGCACTGAAACTTTCTCAGCCTCAGTTTCCTCTTCTGTAAAATGAAGGTAACATTAGCATCTTCTTCACAGGGTTGTTGGAAGGATCAAATGAGACAATAATAGCTATAGCATTTTACAAATCTTAAATAATTATGTAAATGTGAACTATCATGATTATTAGTTGTAAATAAGTCAATATACACATATTGGAGATACATGCTCATTTTTTTCAAACCAATATGCCTGATTAAAAATGAATATATTACCTGCCTTCTTGGGGAGGGGATAGAAAAAAAAAGGAGACATAGATTTTTGGATACAACTAATATAAAACTTTGTTTCTCTTGCATAAACATATTTGTTATAATTTATTATATGTTTATAACAAAATCATATGTATTACATTATTTTATTACATATTATATTATGTTTTATATTTAAAAATAAATTATAAGTCCAAAAAAAAAACTGTAAAGACATCACTGATTTAGTTCCATCAGGAAAGTGAGGGAAGATACGGCAGTCCAAGTTAACAGCAGAGCTAGCTCACAAAATCACTTCTCTTGACTCCCCTGGGCAATGTCTTCCCACTTCACTTCTAGGGCATTCATTCTCTCCTCTGCACAAGCAGGGTGCCAAGTTCTTCTTGGGACCATGGTACTAGTTGACACCTTTTGCTGTGAACAGATTTAGGTTGCTCTGATTCAGCCTGGTGCTGATTTTTCCCCCTTCCAAACTTTGGTGGGGCTTCATGATTGGCAGCTCTGTGTAACAGCTCTGTAATGGTTGGACGAATTCCACCTCCATCTTTCTGACAATCTGGAGTCTTGGCAGTTCCCCATCAGAAGACTTCCCAGGCCCATTTTCCACTGGCATGTGTTTCGATGGACTTGCAATTGCATGAATGTGGAGTGGCTAAATCTGGTGGGACCAGACATAAAACATGGGCCAGTTGGACAAACCCAGTGAGCTTGATTAACTGGAAACCCTGCTTCACTTCTCTTTAGGAACACTCTAAGCTCCCTTGGGTTCAAATTTGCTGACTCTGCACCTTCTGCTTCCCAGCATCTGGTTTATATAGGTCAGTAATTCCCAAGTGTGTGTGTGTGTGTGTGTGTGTGTGTGTGTGAGAGAGAGAGAGAGAGAGAGAGAGAGAGAGAGAGAGAGAGAGAGAGAGAGAGAGAATGAGAGAGCCAGCTCTGTGACACCCTATTGTTGTCCCACTTCCCAAGTATCTTTCCACATCCATCATACCATTTCCACTGGAAATTCTGCATAGCAATATTTATATTGAAAAATTGAACTTTTTTCCCTCCTATCAGACTTAGAAATGCTTGCTAATTTCACGATATCTTTAGGACTAATCAAATAATCAAAGATCTTCACAGCTGGAAGAAAAATCCAGGGATCATCTACAAGGGATATATCAGGGACCGCTTTGACAGTTTGGTGAAATCTAGGGATCCCTTCTCAGAATGTTTTTAAATGTAGAAAATAAAATACATAGGATTACAAAGAACACCAATTATATTAATTTTTCCCATTCAAATTTATAGATCACCTAAATATCTATAAACCCCTTATGCCTCTTGGGAGGGAAGTCTGTGAACCACTCAAGCTTAAGAGCTCTTGATTTAATCCAATCTCCTCACTTTTCAATCAAGAAAGCTGATCTCAGAGAAGGGAAATGCCTTGCTCAGGTCAGAAAGCTAGCTAGTAGCAGCACTAGGACAGAAACCAAGGTCTCCTACCTACTAATCTAACCATCAAATCAGATGCTTATGATAAATTAAATGTTTTCAAGGGGGTGAACTGCTGCCAAATTTTTAAAAATTTAAATTAAATAAACCCTGGAGATTGGGCTTGGGCTCAATGCCTTAAATTTACATTGGCTGATGTCAAACAAAACATCTGACCTAATCTGAGTAAATATTCGGTGAAGGCCAATTGAAGGTGATGGTGATGACAGGGGCCATCTTTCTATCACATCTGTTATACAAAGTGAAAAATCTACCACTGGGATGGAAGTGAATCAGAAAACTCGAATCTGTTTCAGGAGAGCTCTGTAGAGCTGTTTTATGTTAATGGTTGAGATTCTAAAATCCTATGCTAGTAGCATCTGTTAGCCTTTTGTGGGCAGGGTTTGGCCATACAATTGCTTAAGAAGGTCAAACCCCTGGATGACTAGAGAGAGCTAGAAGAGACCTTTGAGATAAAGGGATCCAACTCTCTCAATTTATAGATGAGGAAAGTGAATTCAAAGAAAGGTTGCTCATGGTCACACATAGCTTGTGTGGCAAAGGTGGGGTCTGAACCCAAGTTGCATGACTCCAAGTTCAACAGTTATTCCACTGTAGCATGCTGCCTCTCAGCCAATGCTAGGTTAGTCACTCCCATCCCTCTGAAGCTGGGGAATGAAAAAAAAATCCCTTGGAATGACTTAATAATGTCATTAACTGCCAAGGGAACTAGAAACAGATTGTGCTTTGTTATAAGAAAGAACTCATGCATGCCAAACAGTCCTGCAAATGACTGGTATTCTTTGTAAAGTGTTTTGCAAACCTTAAATTGCTATAGAAATGTCAATTTTTATAAAGCTTCTCTTCCTGGCCAGAGGATATGAAATAAGGCTTAAAACTATAAACAACCAAATGACCAGGACTTGCCAGAAAGGCAGTACTGTGAACCCAGTTGTGGCTTTGGGATCAGATAACCTGGATTTGAATCCCACCTCTGTCACTTCCTACCTGTGTGATCCTGCACAAGTCACCTCATCCCTCTGATGATAAGTTTCCTCATCTTCAAAATAAGGGAATTGGGCCAAATGATCTTAAAGAGTTCTAAATCTGTGAATTTATGACTGATTCCTGGAAAGTGAGTGGCTTTGGTTAATCACTGAATTTTCTTGAGCCTGTGGGAATGCTTGTGTTCTTCAGTATTTATAGCTCATTTTTTGTTATCCCTATCTGGAGGCAAGGGATATGGAACAGAGGTGCTGTAAATAATTGGGAGCAATTCCCCACTGTTGTCCTTTTCCTAAGAGATAGGGAGATTGAACCACAGATCATGACTTAGGCATAGAAATTGATGCACAAAGAAATAAATCTTGACAGTATTTTACCCCACCTATTCTAAGAAGTAGATGGCATGAAAATGACCTTGAACTCTAAAGTCATATTGGTGAAGCCCAAGTCCAGGCAAGTTTCAAATCTTACCAAGCTGTAAGAGGTTTAAGCAGTGGCATGGTGACAGACTATGAATCTGTCTTCTGGGGATCAGTCTAACTTAATGGAGAGACTCTCACCAGGAAGTTGGCCAACAGGTGACTTTTTTTTTTTAAGTATGGCTAACAATCCACAGAGAGGGACAAAAGCCCTGTGGAAGGAAAAGACACATCTTCATGAGTAGAACAGATAGAGCACATGGTATATAAGCTAACCAGATGTGTTTGTTAGATCAGTACCCTAGAATTCTCTATTCTACTCGATGCCAGAGCCAAAGGGCAACTGGGCTCTTCCCAGGCTTAACCAGCTACTACAAATGTAGATAAGTAAATGCCCATTGAAGAGCAAGATGGGGGAAGCAATGTTGTTTGGCTGTCCCTACTGAAAGCTCCATGAATTCTCCAGACATCAGCCTTGACATCCTCAAGAATAGCCTTCTCATCCTGGAGAAGCCTCTGTCCTGAGGCCCCTTCTCCTGACTGATGTGTTAACTTCTCTCCTGGCTCTACACATCCAGGACTTCTCATTTCTGTTTCAGACATCCTAATTCTTTCATACCCCTGATTTGCAAACAGCTTGTGTCATACCTACCCATCTATCAGACTGGGGAAGCTGAGTCTAAGACAGAAGGTACCTAATTACAGAATCAGAAATTTTTTATGTCAGGAAAGCACTTCAAAAAGATGATTTCCCATAGATTAAAAACTTTTTTGGAGCTAGGAAGCCTAAACCAATGATGGTGGACTTTTAGAGGCTGAATGCCCAATTTGCAACTTTTAAGCCACATGTGAGCTGCCCTCTTACCCTAGACAGGGGAGGGAGAAAGCTCTACCATTGGGCTGCTGGGCAGAAGGAGGGTGGGTGATGTGAAAAATGTCCTCAGGCTTGGTAGAGAAGGGGAAGGGAGCAGCCCTCTCTGGCATGCATGCCAGAGGTTCACCAACAGTGGCCTAGACATTCTCTAGTACACTCTCAAATCCAGTAAAGGAATTTCCTTTATATATATATATATATATATATATATATATATATATATGTATATATATATATATATGTATATATATATATATACATATATATATATATATATATGGGGTGCTCAGGGAGGGGTAGTATCTCTGGGATGGAGGGCTTGTTGTGCCCTCCTAGGGCAGCTCTCCAGCCTCTGACCCCCACCTGACACCCAGCTCTCACTTGTGGCTCCTAGTAGCTGCTAGCATGCGGCAGTGGCCACACCTCGGACAACGGCTTCAACAGGCCGGCTAAACCTTGTGAGGGTAGCCATCGGGTTGTTGTTGACCCCTGGTGAACCAGGGCTTTGCTCACCCAGCATGTGAAGACTGCTTTGGCCAAACAGATGGAAGAAACCAATAAGAAGGTTCAACGGCTGAGAGGGCAACACAGCAAAGCACTGTGGAGTGCTTAGGGTGTGCTGGAGCACAAAAGACAACAGGGCCATCCAATGCAGCTGAGGAAGTCTCCAGGTGTAATGACTTTTCATGCCAATGGACCCAGGCTTCCAATGCTGAGAGAGTGGGACTGTCTCTGTGCAATGACTTTTCCACTTAAATTTCCTTCACGCACAAGTGTTTTTGTGCACACTCATCTACATCACAGATGAAAGTGCACAAAGACAGTCGTCATCCTTGGTTACTGAGAGACTACTACTACTACTACCAGCAGACTTGCCTGGATGGCATCCTCCTTCCAACCCTTTCCAGCTCTCCTTTTGATACTGTCATATCCCATTAGGATATAAATTCCTTGAGGGTAGAGATTAACTTATTTAATATTCTCTTAATAAAAAGCTTTATCTTAATAGATTGATGAATCTATCTATCAAACTATCTATCTATTCATCATTCTATCTATCTATCTATCTATCTATCATCTATCTATCTCTCTATCTCTTTCTCTCTCTCTATTAATCATCTATCTATCTACCTACATACCTATGTATCTATCTACTTATCTATCTTTCTGTCTTTATCTATCTACTATCTTTCTATCATCTATCTTTCAAATCCCTAATGAATAGGAGACAATTATCTTCACTTCCAGTATCTTTTTTTTTAACCCTTACATTCTCTCTTAGATATATACTAAGAATTGGTTCAAGGCAAAAGAACAGTAAAGCGCTAGGCAACTGGGCTTAAGTGACTTGCTCAGAGTCATACAGCTAGGAAGTGTTTGAGGTCATATTTGAACCCAGGACCTCCTGTCTCCAGGCCTGGCTCTCTGTCTCCAGAGTCACCTACCTATCCCTCTCCCAATGTCTTTTTGATTAAACTACTAGAGTCCAGAGGGCTCTAGCCCAGAGGAGCAATTCCCAGAAACAGGACAGGCCAACGCGAAGGTCTGTGCCTTCCAGGTTGAGAAATTTAAACTTCGGAAAATGCTGGGCAGGATGACGATCCCTCCCAAACAGCAATGCACTCCAGCCTCTTCTTGCCAACTCGGGTCATAGTTTCTTCCTCACACATCTGGCCCCGGTAAGGCTGACGGGGAAATTTTAAATGGCAAGAAAAGATACTGGCAGCTGGCTTGTTCTATCTGCCTGAAACCAACCTGAAAGCCAGCTTTCTAGGAAAAACAGTAGTGCAGGCACTGAGGGAATCTGAGGGAGTCCCTTAATGGAGTCTTCACAAAGGCTGAAAGAGTCAGAAGAGAAAACAAGCTTAATATTTAAGATCAGGCAAAGAATTTCTCCACTTCTTAAGCCATTATTATTAAGTCCACAATCAGAGGACTAATCAACAATTTATTGAGGGCTAATTAGGATAAGTGCTCTGCTACAAATTGGGACAATGTGAGTATCAGAGAATCATAGCTAAAATCCTAAGGAAGTCATAGTGACACAGGAAGAAGTGACTTATTGATGATGGTCACACAACTAGTAATATAAAGTATTATATAATACATAGTCCCTGACTGAAAAATAATGAATATATTTTCATTTATCGAGGATAATTATTAGAGAATGATAAGCAGATAAATAAAAAAACACATGCAAAGACCTATTTGAAATGATGAGTGAAATGAGCAAAACCAAGGGAACATTATAAACAACAACAGAAATATTATTTATGGAATATATGTCTGCCTCCAGAGAAAGAACTGATAAACAGAAATAAGTAAGACATAGTTTTACATACACACTTATCTTTTTGTCATATCATGCCTTCTCTAGAGCAGGAGAAGGATGGAATGGAGGGAGATATTTGGGAACTTTAATGTAACAAACAAATAAAAAAATTTTAATGCTTACCATCTGCCTTAGAATCTAATGTGTATTGATTGATTCCCAACACAGAAGAACAGTAAGGGCTGGGCAATGGGGTTAAGTCACACAGCTAGTGTTTGAGACCAGAATTGAACTCATGAAGATAAGTCTTCCTGATTCTAGGCCCAGTGCTCTATCCACTGAGTCAAGAAGTCTAGTTCTCTTTCCATTAAATTATGATCTCTTTATATAAGGTTAAAAAGACAGAGTCATTGCTCTCAGATAATCTGTAATCTAACTGGGAAGATAGTCTATAGAATTTAAAGCTGGAAAATTTCTCAGAATCATCTAAAATCATCTCTTCATTTTAAAAGGAAATGGAAGCCCAGAAGAGTTTCTCCATGATGGTAAATAGGAGAGGCCAAAACAGATTCTGGTTCTATTACACCATCACTCTTCAATAGATTTGTTCTCTATGGTACTTTCCCCCCAAAACAGATCACAACCCAACCATGTCTTCTCAACCTGTGCAATTCTTGTTCATGTTTTCTCAGTAATCCTCCACAGGAGATCTACCCAGGAACAATTCCATTGTTATGCATTTTATGGATACCATGAAAGCACTCAAATGTCCCATTTGTCATCCTTCCCTCTTGCCACAAAGCCAGACCATCCCTTTTCTGGGCATATACCCAATCAATGTGATTTTTTAAAGACCATTTCTTGCAAAAACCCATGAAATAAAGTAAAAGACATCATATCCTGCCTTATATATAAAAATGTAAACAATAGCAAAGAATCAAATGAGAGACATAGTGGAGCCAAGAAAAATGTTCATTCTGGGCTAGTCAGTAAATGTTTCAAAGATGAAGGACTTTAAGTGAGCCTTGAAGGATAAGTAGGACTTTGACAAACAGAGAAGGGGGAATATACTCTAGGAAGGGATAATGAAGGATATAGGCAACCTGATAAAGTGGATGGAGAGCTGGTTTTGGAGTCAGAAATACCTGGGCTCAAGTATTACCTCTGACTCATAAAAGCTCTATGACACTGTGAAGACACAACTTCTTTAGGTGTTCTAGGACACCTTTAAAATATACATTGTACCCTTGGAGTTTGCTGGTAAGAGAGTTTCCTCATCAGGAGTGCCATATATCAATGAAATTATGTCTAGACAAGAAAAATTAGATTTCAGAGGGCATCCATCATCCCACCATTAAAGCTACAGTTTTCCTTGCCCTTATAAGGCAAGGATTAGCTTGCTACTAGTTTTTTTTTAACAGTTCTAGTTAAAGAAAAGCTCTAGTTTTACATTTTAAAAGACAAAAACTTTATTTAAACTTTCTTTTATTTACATTTTAATATCAAGGTTTTTTTTTTGTCTTTTAAGATGTAAAAAACATTCTTAACTCAAGTGAGGCAAAGAGTATGATTTGACCCTTTGCTATAGTTTGCCAACCCCTGCTCTAAGGAAATGCAAGCTACAAGGTGTTCCTCTTTGGGAACCTGATGATTGGTGTGGCCAGCTGCCCTCAATCTGATAGGACAACATGGGAGGAAGAAGAAATAAACAGCTGGAGTATGGAGAGTCCAAAGTAAACTAAAGCAGAGATAAGACACAGCACTTGGTCACTTTTACACTGAAACAGTTCCAGAAAATTAAAAAAAAAAGGAAACAGGGGCCTCTACTCACTTGAGTCTCAGAACCACTCACAGCTATTTCAACATATCTATTCACCCACTACCAACCTTCTCTAACCCCTACTCTCATACCTAGATATATCAATGCATGCGAAGTTCATAGATTTTTTGAAGTAGAAGGAACTTTAGAGTTCAACTAGTCTAGTCTAAACTCCTCATTTTATAGATGAGGAAACCAAGTCCAAGAAAGGTGATATAACTTGGCTACACAGTAAGTGGCAGAGCCAAGATTTGAAACCAGGTACTCAGACTCTAAATAGAAATTCTTCTTGGCATGTTACTGCTTCCTTATCATCCTGTCCAGCACAATACAAAGAAATCCACAGTTCTATCATGTAATCACAAATAATTATTGTTCTACTAATACATTCTATTCTTCATGTTTGAATGTGATACTACCTAGAGGGAACAAGCAATTATTAAGCACCCACTATGTTCCTGGCAGTGTGCTAAGCATTTAAAAAATATCTCATTGGATCTGTCCACCATAAACCAGCATGTGCTTTTAAAGTCTATCCTCTTATCCTGACATAAGACTACATAGAATGTTAGAGGAGAATCCTCATACTTGAGAAAGAACACTATCCACCTTCAGAGGAAGAACTGGGGGAGTAGAAACACAGACGAAAAACAACTGCTTGATCACATGGGTTGATGGGGTTATGATTGGGGATGTAGACTCTAAATGATCACCCTAGTGCAAATATTAATAATATAGAAATAGGTCTTGATCAATGATACATGTAAAACCCAGCGGAACTACACGTTGACTATGGGAGGGGGTGGGAAGAGGGGAGAGAAAGAACATAAATCATGTAACCATGGAAAAATATTCTAAATTAATTAAATAAATTTAATTTTAAAAAGAATTGCTACTATATTCTTATTAACTTAGATTCTATCATTGATCCAGACCTATTTCCATATTATTAATATTTGCACTAGGGTAATTGTTTAGAGTCTATAGTAGCAATTCTAAGGGGAAAAGCAAGAGAGGGAAAACTATTTAACCCACTGGAACTGTCCTGAAGCAGCATGATCTATCTGGACAGATACCTATTCACTGCAAGTCAGCAAAAGCTCAGGTGAGAGGCAGTTGGTGGCTCAGGAAAGAGAGTGCCAGGCCTGAAGATGGGAGGCCTGGAATTAAAATCTGGCCTCAGATACTCCTTAGATGTGTGACCCTCAGCAAGTCATTTAACCCCAATTCCCTAGCCCTTACAGGTCTTCCACCTTGTAACCAATTCCAGAGGTTCAAGAAAAGCTTAGACGAGCACTTGTTTGGGTGACATTATATATGTCAGTCATAGGTTGGGACAAATGTCTCTCTGATGACCTTCCATTTAAATAATCTCAAAGAGACTGACAGACAGATCAAGATAGTAAATTGGGTCATGGGAGAAGTTGAGCCCAAGAAACCAACATGGAGAAATGTTTCTTTCTCAGTTAAATAACAGGCATAGAGGTCAGGGGGAGACACACCAAAAAGGATGCAGAGAGTAGACAGACTTAGAATCCATAGTGATCATAATAGAGCTAAGAATGTGGGCATAGCAATGGTTGAGCTAGATAACAGGGCAGGGTAACTGGCTCAGCTCAAAATCAGTTTGAGTTTAAGGAGAAAGATAGCATGGCATAATGGATAAGATGCAGGATTAACAATCAAGATCTGGATTTGAATTCCATCTTGGATACATAATGTATAAATCATGCAATTCCCTTAAACTCTCTGAGCTATAGTTTTCTCATCTGAAAATGAGAAATTTGTTCTTCCATTTCTAAATCTATGATCTGATGATTGTAACACAACAAATATATGAAGAGAGTGGTAAACTCTTGGTGACCGAGAATGACAATTGTCTTTGTGCATTATCATCTATTGATGTACCCTCATGTGGCTTTGGAGTCCAAAGGCTGAGGCACACAGTGTGTGGCACATGGAGCATGGGACGCCAGTTGTTACGGGAGGTGCATTTGTGGCCTGGTGTCAGCGTTCACGTGCAGCAGCAAGACGTCGACGTCGCTCATCTTCAAAGGCGGTGGCGGCATGGTTAATGTGGGTTCGCCAGCTGCTTCTGTCAGAGGCAGCAAGTTCTAGTTGCTTTGGTGTAATGCCAGCCCACTTCAAGTTTGACTGTAGCTGATCCTTGAATCTTTTCTTTGGTCGGCCTTGTTTCCTGAGTCCAGCTGACAGTTCACCATAGAATACCTGTCTTGGTATTCGCTGTGGGTCCATGCGGATGATGTGTCCAGACCATCGTAGCTGGGTTTTGAGGACCATGACTTCAATGCTGGTGGAGTTGGCTCTGTCAAGGACTTCCTGGTTGGTGATACGGTCCTGCCATCAGATCCTCATGATTTACCAAAGAGAGTGTTGGTGGAATTGCTCCAGCTGTTTCATGTGCTTCTTTCTGGTACAGTGTCCATGTCTCACAACCATACAGGAGCAAGCTGAGGATCACTGTGTTGTACACTTTGAGCTTCGTCGCAGTGCTTACACCTCTGTGTTGGAGGACTTTGGAGCACAGCCGCCCGAGTGCCTGGCTGGCCTTTTGGATCCTGGCATTAATCTCATGGTCTAGGGACCCGTCTTGGCGATGGTGCTGCCCAGGTACTTGAAAATGTTGACGTTAGAAAGATGCATGCCATTGATTGTAATGCATGGTCTCCCTGGTGCAGGTTGGAACAGCACCTCTGTTTTGCTAAGGCTGATAGTCAGGCCAAACAGTTTTGTTGCTGTAGAGAACCTGTCCACAATGGTTTGGAGATGATTTTCTTGGTGGACCATGAGAGCACAGTCATCTGCAAAGAGAGCTTCCAGGATGAGTCTCTCTGTTGTCTTTGTTTTTGCAGTCAGGCGGCGAAGGTCGAATAGTGAGCCATCTAGTCGGTATTTGATGTAGACACCCAGGTCTAGATCCATCACAGCATGTCATAATACTTGGGTGAAGTATAGGTTGAATAGTACCAAAGCGAGGACACAACCTTGTTTCATGCCATTGGAGATGTTGAAGCGATCAGAAGTCTCTCCACCAGATAGGACTTCCCCTGTCATGTCGACATGAAAGAGCTGGATCAGTTTGATGAATTTTGAATTTTGCTGGGCAACCGAGCTTGCTAAGGATCACCCACAATTCGTCCCTGTTCATTGTGTCAAACGCCTTTGTCAGGTCTATGAAGACAATGTAGAGACTCAGGTTCTGCTCAAGGCATTTTTCCTGCATTTGCCTCACCTTGAAGACCATGTTGATGGTGCTACGATCTGGTCGGAAGCCACATTGTGATTCAGGCAGGTTCTGCACTGAAACAGATGACAGGAGTCTGTTGAGTATAACACAGGCAAGGATCTTTCCAGCAGTGGAGACTAGTGAGATGCCTCTGTAGTTGTCACAGGCTGCTCGTGAGCCTTTGTTCTTGTATAGGGCTACGATGGAGGCATCTCTGAGTTCTGGGGGCATGTCTTCCTCTTCCCATATGCTGGTCAGCACTATGTGGAATGCCTGGAGCGCCTTTCCATTTAAGGCTTTGTACTCCTCGGTTGGGATCCCATCTTTACCAGGTGCCTTGCCTGCACTCATTTGTTTAATGGCTTTTTGGACTTCCTCTATTGAAGGAGGGACGTCAAGTTGTTCAATGGAGCAGTTTTGGGGGATCTAGTCAAGGGCGCTTTGGTCGACTGAAGAGGGTCGGTTGAGAAGCTGACTGAAGTGTTCTTTCCACCTGTTGCTGATGCCTTTTTTATTTTTTATGAGAGTGTCACCATCAGAGGATAGCAAGGGAGTGGTGGTGGATTTTAATGGCCCATAGACAGTCTTGAGGGCACTGAAAAATTGTTTGTAGTTTTTTGTATCAGCAAAGCGCTGGATTTTTACTGCCTTTTTTTCCCACCATCGGTCTTGCATCTTCCTGATCTCACACTGTGCCGTGGCTTGGAGAGACTTGAATCTGTCCTTTTTAGAAGCAGAGTTTGGGTTATTTTGCCACTCCATAAAGGCTTTGTTATTTTTGCTCAATAGGTCTTCAATAGCAGTGTTGTTCTTATCGAACCAGTCCTGGTGGTTGCGTTGTTTGGGGCCTAGGACTGCCTTTGATGTTTCTTTCACTGCGTCTCTGAACTGGTTCCATTTCTCGGTTGAGCTTCCAGTGAGTGGTCCCTTGGCAGACAGCTTGTCATCCAGGCAGGACTGGAATGTTTGCAAATAAGATGGATCTCTAAGATGACTCACGTTGTAAAATATACAACAAATATATATTAAATGCCTATCTTGTATAAAGAATCAATTAAGTAGATACAAAATTCATGTCTTTTTTTCTCAAGAAGCTTGTAGGGAGAAATTGGTAAATCAGATACCAAAAGATGGCTATAATACATGATATATACTTAGCACATTAGAGAATTACAGAACAAAGGATATATGAAGTCTGAGGGGGAAAATGGTTGCTGGGGTATTTAGGTTAGAGAAAGTTTCACTGAATAGGTAACAGGAGTTGGGCATTAAAGGATGAATAGTAATTCAATAGGTGATCACAGAAGGAAGGGAAGGCATTCATAGGACTACAAATTTAGAATTGGAAGGGTCTTCAGAAACATCTAGTTCAAATTTCTTATTTTAAAGTTGAAGAAATGAAGGATCAATGAGGTTGAGAGTTTTCCAAAGTCATTTCCAAAGTCCAGATATTATGTTCTCTTTCTCTCAGGTATTATGTTCTCTCTCTCTCTCTCTCTCTTTCTCTCTCTCCCTCTCCCTCTCCCTCTCTCTTCTATCTTAGAATCAATACTATGTATTGGTTCCAAGGCAAAAGAAGAATAAGGGCTAGGCAATGGATGTAGATTTGTCCAGGGTCACACAACTAAGAAGTGTCTGAGGTCAAATTTGAACCCAGAACCTCTTTTCTCTAGGCCTGGCTCTCAATCCACTAAGCCATCTAGTTGCCCCAGAACCTAGTTCTTTTGATTTCATATACATTCTTTCTACTATACAATGCTACCCTGAAAGCATCTTCTTTGCTGGGAATGGGAAAAAGTATTAATGGGGGTAGGGGAGGTGGAGGTGGAGGTAGTGGTGGTGGTGGTGCTGAAAAGGTACAGCGACATATAAATTACTTGGGACAAACAATAAACTATGATAATGGTTTCATGTTTGTGACAACTGGGGTCAGGCATGTTTGCTACTGACCCTACAACAATTCAGAACTTCTAACCCTGTTCAGCTGAAACTATACTGAACTGGTTTGGCTACCTTTGTATAGCTCTCTAGACACCGAGAAGATTTCCTGTCATGTATAACAGTTTTGTTGGTTTCTCTCTCTCTCTCTTTCTCTCTCATTTCTGTTCTGTAGTCTTTAAGGATGGTCATTACTCTAAGGAAACATGGAATAATTATAGTTTTTGAGAAATACATTTCAATGACTTAATGATATTATAGCAGCTGTGCTGTGGAAATCAAGCATTTCTAGAATCACTCAAGCTCACAATAAAACAGGATCCAGTTATAAGAGAAAATGGGGTCACAAATGAAAACCAAGGCCAAGACTGACAAACTCCTGCTAGAAAGTAGTCTAAATCTTAGAAAACAAGAAAAGGCCTTCGGAGAGGCCTTGGCATTTGGAGAATGTGCTCCAAGTTAGAAGAATAGTGAAACCAGCAAAAACAAGAACAAAACAAAAATAGCTATACTGTTGCTATGAAGGAAAAAAAATGCTTGTAATGAGCAGGACAGTACAAAGACTGGAGTACTAAAGATGAGAAAAGAGTAATTTTAATGAACAAAACTCAATTTTTAATTCAAGATTATATCAAAATTATTGTGAAGACTAGGCAAGTCTGCAAGACCCAGGCATTCTTGTTAGACTACAAAACACCTCAAAAAATATTTGGGAAATTTTTTAAATTTCCAATGTATCTGGAAACCTTGTCCCAACTGAGGGAATGATGAACTTTTATTAACATATTTTTAAGTTGAGAAGTTTGTTATTTACTTATTTTAATCATATGTGACTGTGACCCCATTTGGAATTTTCTTTGCAAAGATACAGTAGTGCTTTGCCATTTCCTTCTCCAGCTCATTTTACAAATGAGGAAACTTGGGCAAAAACAGTAACTTCCCCAGGGTCATATAGTTAATAAGTTTCTGAAGCTGGATTTGAACTCAGGTCTTATTGACTCCAGTGCTCTATCCACTATGTCACCTAGCTGCACAAATTGAGAAACAGAATTATAAAAATTCCCAGATGGAAATGGGATACTGCAACATGACCTTGCCATATATCATAAAAAGTTAAGAAAATTATCTAAGAGAGGATATAAATGTGCTTTATTACCTGGAAACTTATCTCATTTAAACCCTATTGAAAATCTAGGCTATATAATCAAGGCAAAGATTTGAAATAATGAATTGTTCATCAAAAGTATGATTACTATCCAATGTGATAAAAGTGTGGTTTTATAACAAATTGAAGAATATGTGTCCAAATCTTGTGAACTCAGTGACATATTGCATAAAACAAGTGACAATAAAAGTCTTTAAAGATGCAAAAAATGGTAAAGTTAATTGAGTAAATTTATAATTTTAATTACTTCACTTTGTGCTAATCTGTACACCTCTTTGATGGGACCAGATTGTGAAGGGACATCAATATCAGTCAAAATCGGGAATTTGAATTTTATTCAACAGGTATTAGGGAGCTACTAAAGACCAGAACTGGAATCAGCAAACAAGTGGCTAAACTTCAAGTCAAAAAAAGTTTTAAAAAATCTTCAGAAGGAAAAATTAAAAACAGCTAAAAATTATCTCTACTCCCTGAAGCTCTTTGGAAAAGAGTATGGAAATTAGACTGTTGACCAGAGAGGCAAAAGTATATAGGAAAGATGACAATCAGTTATTTTTCCTGAGAAGACAGGGAAAGAGAATAGAAAGAATAGTGGCCTTGGAATCAGGTGACTTGGATTCAAAAATTGACTATGATATTTACTGCATCAATGGCCTTGGAAAAATAATTTAAACTCTCTGGGTCTCAGTATTCTCATTTGTAAAATGAAGGGGATTCAACTCAGCCTCTAAAGTCTTTTTCATTTCTAAAGCTCTATAGCCATGATAGGGGAGCAATAGCATAACCTGATGCTTCCTTTTTTCTTCCTCTTCACCCAGGAGCTACCAGGGGTCACAAACAATAAAATAAGAGTATCTGGACAGTGCTCCTAGAGACTGCCATGGGGGTGACACCAACAGCCCCTCAGAATTTTGTAGCATCTTTTTCATAACCTCGTGATATAGGTAATACCAGTATTATGATCCTCATTTTCAAAATGAAAACTCACTTGACCCAGGAACTTAAAACTCTAAGGCAGCTCTGGAGATGTAGGTTAAAAGCTAAAGGGAACCTGAATCCAAGGACCACTGCCCCAAGAGAGTTTTCATAGTTCAGTTAGTTATTAGTTTGCTTTTAGAAAGTGCTTTTTAAAAAGTTAGCTTTTAAATTGATGCCTTTTGTTTTACACCAGAGTCCAGTGCAGATAAGCCCATTTCTTCCTCGACCCCCAGGCTTTCCTTTTAACAAAAAAAAAATCCATTAGGCAAAAATCAACCCACATAGCAGCTACATCCAATAATATATTAACTTTCTACATCTATAGTTTCCCACCCTTCCAAAGAAAGAAAGAGGGGTGTGGGAATTTCCTTCTCTCTTCTCAGGAGCCAATAATGAGTTCATTGTTCTGGAGACTTCAAGAGAATGTTGCTTTTCTAGAACAACTCAAGGAGTAATGGGAAGGGTAGTATCCTAGAAAGATCCATTCCAGGCCAGACACATCCTCTTCTCCCCTAACCCCTAAGACATTTAGAATTAGAAGGGTAAAAGAGAGAAGAACCAAACCATTCCAGTCACCTAGATAAAATCTAAAGATGATATTCAAATTCTAGAACTAGCTTCTAGGATCCCCCAATATTGGAATCTAATTTCAGATAGCAAAGGTCCCTCCAAGCTACTGGTCAATCTCTAAATACCTCTTCATTCTTCCATTTCCTAACAATCATCCAATAAGTGAGCCAATAAACATTTATAAAATGCTTTCTCTATGCCAAGTGTAGGGGATACAAGGAAAGGGGAAAATAAGTTATCATCCCTCAAAAGAGGCCATCCTAGTAAGGAATTAAAAAATGAAAATGAAAAGTAATCATAGAAGGAAGGCACAAGCAACAGGAAGGATTTGGAAAGGGCTACGCTTGAAAGTGGGATTTAAGTTGAATCTTGAAGGAAGCCAAGGAAGTCAGAAGGTGATAAAGGAAGAGAATTACTGGCTTGGAAGACAGCCAGTGAAATGGAGAGTTATG
This sequence comes from Monodelphis domestica, assembly GCF_027887165.1. Lineage (NCBI taxonomy): Eukaryota > Metazoa > Chordata > Mammalia > Didelphimorphia > Didelphidae > Monodelphis > Monodelphis domestica. The sequence goes on from NC_077227.1 coordinate 378,984,592, forward strand.
TAAAAGGAAGAATAAGAAGATTGCTCTCTTGGATCATAGAATATTTTGTTTTTGAGTCATTTCAACTGAGTCTGACTCTTTGAGATCCCATTTAGGGCTTTCCTGGCAAGATACTGGAGTGGTATGCCATTTCCTTATCTAGTTATTTTTACAAATGAGGAAACTGAAGAAATTGCTCAGGATCACACAGCTAGTAAGTGTTGTGTTTGAACTCACGAAGATGAGTCTTTTTGACTTCAGGCTTGGCACTCTAGCCTCTGAGTCACATTGCTGCCCCTCATAGAATATATAAACATTTAATAGGCACCTATCAAAAGCTGGGCCTTGAAGTCTTAGACCTCCAGAAGCTTATGTTCTCTGAAAGAAAATAATATGTACACATATAATTATATATAAAATATTTTTAACATAATATAAGGTATCTTTTTTTTTTGGTGGGTAGAAAGAAAATACTAATACATAAAGGGATCAAGAAAGACCTCATATTGAAGTTGGCATTTGAGCTGCATATTGAAGGAAACAAGATTTTAAGAAGCAGAAGCAAGGAGGAAGTATATCTAGGCAAAGAGAGTTGGGGAAGGGAAGTAAGTGCAAAGGCACATAAATTTAAAGTTGATCAATGTGAAATTCAATTTGAAACTGAATCCCAGAGTACACAGAGTTAGGTATAATAAGGTTGAATATGGGGCAAAGTCATATCTTGAAAGGCTTTAAATCCTAAACATAAGAGTCTATACTTGACTGCAGAGGCAGTAGGAAGCCATTAGAATTTACTGAAGGGGAAGGAGGTGACATGGTTAGATCTGTGCTTTAGGAAAATCACTCTGTGCAATGTGTGGAAAATAAAATGGAGTGGGGAGACAAGACAGGGAGACTGTGGTAATAGTCTAAGAGTGAAGTGATAAGGGTCTAAACTAGAGTGGTGGTCACGTAAGTTGAGAAGGGGACATATGAGAAATATATTTTAGGAGCAAAATATATGGACTCAGTCAATCAACAGAAATTTATTAAACACCCAGTATGTGCCAGGGACTGTGCCAAGCACTGGGAATACAGGGGAAGGTAAAAGTTCCTTTTCTTGAGAAGCTTACCATTTAATGGGGAGAAACCATGCAAAAAGTTATGTACAATCAAGCTATATACAGGATAAACTGGAAATAATCATCAGAGGGAGGTCACTAGAATTATGGTGGATGAGGAGGGTGTAGATCAAGTAGAGGGTGAGATTTTAGCTCGGACTTGAAAACCAAAGATGAGGATGAAGAACATTCCAGAAATGGAACAGAGCCAGTGAAAATGCCCAGAGTCAAGAGATGGTGGAGAATAAAGTGTAAAAAGCCTGGAATACTGGCGGGGGGAGGGAGAGTCAGGCTATGAAGGGCTTTGAAAAACAAATACTTATATTTGATCCTGGAGGTGATAGAAACTCTCTGGAATTTATTGAGTAGGAGGTGGTGAGGACAAGATCAGATCTTTGGGGAAGATCACTTTGACAAGTAAATAGCTGATGGAATGGAGTGGGGACAAATTGGTGGCTGGAGACCAACAATAGTTCAGGAATAAGGTGAATAAGATTTGTATCAGAGTGGTGGCAGTGTCAGAGGAGAAAGTGAGGAGTCAGAAATGACTGGGATTGCAAACCAATGTGCCTGAGAATAAGTATGAGTTTGGGGGAAGAGGAAGATAATAAATCCTGTTTCAAATGCACTAATGTTTATGGGACATTCAGATACAAATGTTGAAGGTGATGCAGGGCTGGAGTTCAAGAGAAAGACTAGGGATAGATATTAAGGTCTGGGGGTCAACAACATAAGAGATCTTAATTCATCAGTCAATAACTGATGAGGTTACCAAGTAAGAATATAGAGAAAGAGAAGAAGGCCCAGGGAAGAGTCTCGAGATCACCCATAGATAGGAGATACAATATAAACGATGAGGTCGAAAAAGGAGATGAAAAAGGCCTGGTCAGTGTGAACTTAGAAATTACTCCACCCTAATTAGACATACTTTAGGGGAAGATAAAGTTGTAAACTCCTGATTGAACAATGAAGGTACTTAACTCGTACCTTATAGTGAAGCTAAAACTTAAGCTAAGTCTATTTTTAGATCTAATACAAAAGGGTGTTAAGTACCTATAAATGTTAAATTAATCACAAAAAGGTCAAGTAACTCACAAAAGGTAAGTTTAACAAAGAAGTGTGAAGTACCTCAGAAGATATAATCTAACCAGAGAAGGTGAGAACTAAAGAGTGGACAGTCCTGGAGAAAATCTAATCAAAGAAGGTGAGAACTAAAGAATAGGAAGTCCTGGAAAAAGTGTCTACTGTGATTGGTAGATGTGAAAATTTAGGGGAGGTGACATAAGAGAAAATTTCTTTAAAAGGAGACTAAAAAGTCAGTTCAAGCAATTGAATTCAGTTTGGAGTGCAATTAGATTCCAAGTGCAGTTCAGTGAGGACTGGAACTCAGCCTGGAGGATCCCCCTCAGACAGCTTCCTTGGAGACAGTCTCGTGGTGAGTGATAAGACTGACTCCCTTTCCCTTAGGTTTAACCTTTAACTACTGCCTGGCTCAGCCTGAGTCAGAGCAGTTTAAATTAACTCTTTCTCTCTCTCTCTCTCCTTTCTTTAATTCCTTCTCTCTCTCTTAATTAAAATCACTATAATTCCCAGCTGACTTGGGTATTTTATTATTTGGGAATTTTCCCTGGTGGTCAATTATTTAGATTTCAAGTCACAAAACTAAAATCATCTTTACATCAGACAGGTGAGAGAAAGTCCAAGAAAGAGCAGTGTGCTAAAAATCTAGAAAAGAGGGAGCAGCTGGGTTGAGAGCCAGGCCTAGAGACAGGAGGTCCTGGGTTTAAATCTGGCCTCAGATACTTCCCAGCTGTGTGACCCTGGGCAAGTCACTTAACCCTCATTGCCTAGCCCTTATCACTTGTCTGCCTTAGAACCAATATATAGTATTAATTCTAATACAGAAGGTAAGGGTTTAAAAAAATCTAGAGAAGAGAGAGAGAGCATCACAGCATTATGATGCAGAAAAGTAAAGATAGATGGGGTCTAGAAAAAAATGACCATTATATTTGGTCATTAAGAGATCCTTGGCAACTTTGTGGTACTTCCTTCTCTTCTCTTTTCTCTCTAATCCGGCTTACATATTCAATATGTACTCAAAGATTGATTAGAAGTTCTTAGAAGAGAGTGTCTATGCTGCTACAACTAACTTTCTTGGGGGGGTAACTGGTGTGGGGGAGCAATAATTCTACTGTTCATAACTATAGTTTCTGGGCACCCATAGATGTGCTTCCCATTCTATAAAACAACAAAGATGATGCCATTAACTCTAGTTAAATTTTTAAAAAATATTTTTTACCATTAACTTGTTTTGTTGGTTTTTTTTAAACCCTTATCTTCTGTCTTAGTATCAGTTCTAAGACATGAATGGCAAGGGCTTAGCAAACTGGAATTAAGTGAATTGCCCAAAGTTACACAGCCAGGAAGTATCTGAAGCCAGATTTGAACCTAGGACCTCCTGACTCCAGGCCTGGCGCTCTATCCACTATTCTCTAGAATTGCCCCACCATTAACTCTTTTTTTTTTTAAACCCTTACCTTCCGTCTTGGAGTCAATACTGTGTATTGGCTCCAAGGCAGAAGAGTGGTAAGGGCTAGGCAATGGGGGTCAAGTGACTTGCCCAGGGTCACACAGCTAGGAAGTGGCTGAAGCCAGATTTGAACCTAGGACCTCCCGTCTCTAGGACTGGCTCTTAATCCACTGAGCTACCCAGCTGCCCCCCATTAACTCTTAATTAGAAACATTCACTAAACAGAAAGCAATGCAAGATTAAATATAACATAACATTGTACCCATAAACTTGGGGCACATTCACTCACCAATGCTCAGTGTCCATGGAGGAGAGCAGGTAGAAACCTATAGAACAATAGATGAGAGGCCAAGAAGTAAGGAACACCTGTCCAGGGCAACTCACAGTTTTGGAATATGGGCCTTGATGTCCTTGCTTTTTTTTTTTTAGGGACAATATGTACCACAGATCACTGATGACAGGGTCTCTCTTCACTCCTGCTATACTAGGGCTACTCCTTTCCTGGGCTGCTGAGGCAATGTTAAGCTTTTTCAGTAAAACAGAACCTTTAGCTTGGACAGCAAAGCTTTTCAAGGTCAGCTTCCTGAGCTGGACCTTGAAGGGTTTCTACTTCTCAGGAAGCAGTTGGCAGTGCCTTTGCACTAGAAAAAGAAAGGTAGAAACTTTCTCTTCAAAGCTCTTTCTCAGCTCTTCAAAGCAGCAGAGGTTTTTCCTTCAATAAACTTTTCCAAGTCGCTGATAGATGGTAGCATAGACCCTGAGGTCTTACTGTGATGCTGCTCTGAGGTTCCTTCTTGGACCCAGCTCATCTTAGACCCTCCTGAAATGTCTGATTTTGACCAACTGACTTTTCACAGCATGTGAAAGAATTCATCTCTATCTTATGAGGAAATCCACATTTCTGTTAGTTAAGCTACAACTAAGCAATACATGGTTGTTCCATAGTCACCAAAATAATTCTAGGTATTGGGAATCTCCAACTATTGACTTAAAAATTCCTCATAGTGGTCTTATGGAGCTTAGGTACCACATGAAACTTTACCCATCTTTGCCTTGAGAAAGTACTTTTCTTTTGATGGACTGTTTTTCAGTATATCTCATGTAACTTTCTTCTTCCTTTCTATCAATAAAATCGTGCCAGTCAGAAAGGGATATCACTTTATACAAAGATAGGCCTTTTGAGGAGCAAAAAATTCAGCAAACTTTCTAATGATGCGGGGCAGGAGACAGGATGTAAAGAAATAAAATACAGAGGAGTAAATTAAGGAAAAAATCAAAGTGTTAAAATAAATTCAAAGATGAAGAAGTCACTTGGAGGAGGAAGGAGAGCCATAAAGGGGAAGATGGGACTTTTGTTAGATTTTGAAGGAAGGAAAGGACTTTAAAAGATAGAAATGAGAGAGGGAGCCCATTCCAGGCAGGGCAGACTGTATTAGTAACAACACTGAACTAGAAGATCAGGAGCTCTCAGAATGAAAATGAATGATAGAGAGTAATCCAGTTTGGGTAGAATATAAAAAATACAAAGGAAAATAGCATGAGACAAGGCTGAACAAGGAACAAAACTGTGGAGGGTCTTAAATACTACAATCAAGTATTTTATATACTATTCAGTAGACAGTGTAGGATCATTAAAGGTTTTTGAGTAGTGGATACATTATAATTATCTGGAAGTATCAAAATCCAGACATGAGACATAGCTATTTTTCACCTCTCGAGTTGGTAGAAATAAACTCTCAAGACACAGAGAAACTCTTTCAAAAGGAATTAATATTGATAGACTGGATCCAGAATAAGAGAAAAAATTCAGGTCAAGGAATATTGGAGCTTGAGATCAGTCTGCTCTATGACTAGAAAAAGTGTACCACAGTTATAATAGCTGTTCTACCTCATTCCCTATTCCAAATTCCTTCCATTTTCCTGCTTCATCACTGAGAACAAGGTATCCCTTCTCAGAATGAAGAACATGTCTAACAGAGAGGAGTCATCATGATAAAGTTGCTGATTCACTCCTTTCCTGGGAAGAGAGGAAGTTATTAACAATTGTTTTAGTTGAAAAGGACTTCTTTTCCAGTTCCTCCTAGACCAAGTGTACACACACAGACACAGACACAGACACAGACACACACACACATGCTATTTCTATTAACAAATAATTTAATTAAATTGGGTGAATGAAATCAATAAATATTTAAAACTACGGTTTTCTCTCAAAGGAATTGTGGGTGAGTTGAATGTTCAGCTGACTTACAAGCCACATTTAGACAGGAAGCAGTCTACAGCCCTTCCCTAAGTCCCTTTATATTTTTAAAGGTCTGTCTAACATTCAAGATCCTCCATGATCTGACTCCATCTGCCCTTCTATCTTTATCTTCTACTACTCTCAAATAGCCCCTTCATCCACTGAACAGACCATGTTTGTTCCTGCCTATTTACCCTTGAAAAAACAGCTTTATTGTTCCTTTTTCACATTAATCTTTCCCTCTTTACCAACCCTTTAATTCCCCTAATTCACCAAACAAAGAAAAACACCTGAAAGTAGCAGCCATGTCTGATGGCAAATATACCACCCTAAATCCATAGTCTTCCACCTCTGTCCTGAAAGAAGAGAGTTATATTTCATTACCAATTCTCTAAGACCATTTTGTTCATTACTATTAATCAGAGTTCCTGTCTACTTGCTTTTGCTCAGTGCTTTCCCTCCCACCCCATCCCTTGCATTCATCTTGGCCAGTTCATTTCCAACCTCCTACACAAAGCTTTCCTTTGATAACTACAGTTCCTGTTAATATTTTTCTTTTCTAAACTATTTTCACATTTTTTTCATTTCCACTGTACAATATAGTACTTCTTACAAGTCATCATGGTCATGGGATCCTATATCTAAAGCTGGAAAGTCCTTTCAAGGTCATCTAGTCTAACCTCCTCATTTAACAGATGAATTAACTGAAGCTCAGAAAAATTAAATGAATTTTTCTAAGGTCATGTAGGTAATAAGTATCAGAGTAGGATCTAACTGCAAGTCCTCTGACTGAATCCAGGAGACCACATAAACTGGAGCTAGAAGACTTAATTTTGAGACCTATCTCTTAGGAATTGTGTGATCTTGGGCAATTCACAGAGGCATAATGAGATCATTTGACTACTAACTTCTGATTCCCTTCCTACAATCTTGTCTGGTTCTCTAATCTTGCCTAGGAATCGGCCCTGCATATCCAATTATAGGAACTATAAGCTCTTTAAGGGCAAGGGCTTTGTCTTTTGACCTCCCATGAATCTTCCACAGTGCCCACTGAACACTTACTAGGTGCCTGGTGCTTAGTTAAATATTGGTTTATTAAATATAAACTCCATCCCAAGCCTTCCTAATAATGTTCCCATTCCTCTTTTATTTTCCTTTTGCTCTGGCTGGACACTGACTTCCGATCCTTCCCTCCAACTCTACTCCTACCCGAGGTACCCCAGAATCCCAGCTCCTCTCTGACTTGGAGTATCCACTGCCACCTTCTTGATAGTAGTGGGCCACTCTCTTCCAGCCTCCCTGCTTTGTTGCAGCAGACATCCCATTCTGGGTCTTAACATCCTGTCTTTAAGCTGAACTTGCCCTATATATGTTATCTTCCTCAATCACAGTTTGAGTTCCTTGAAAGCTAGGTCTTTCTTTATCTTCTATGAGTTTCTTTAGCACTTAGAATAGCCTTTGGTCACAATGTTTGGCACATAACACTTAAGTGCTCTTTCTTTCTTTCTTTCTTCCTTTCTCTCTTTCTTTCTTTCTTTTTCTTTCTTTCTTTCTTTCTTTCTTTCTTTCTTTCTTTCTTTCTTTCTTTCTTTCTTTCTTTCTTTCTTTCTTTCTTTCTTTCTTTCTTTCTTTCTTTCTTTCTTTCTTTCTTTCTTTCTTTCTCTCTTTCCCTCTTTCCCTCTTTCCCTCTTTCTCTCTTTCTCTCTTTCTCTCTTTCTCTCTTTCTTTCTTTCTTTCTTTCTTTCTTTCTTTCTTTCTTTCTTTCTTTCTTTCTTTCTTTCTTTCTTTCTTTCTTTCTTTCTTTCTTTCTTTCTTTCTTTCTTTCTCTTTCCTTCTTTCTTCCTTCCTTCCTTCCTTCCTTCCTTCCTTCCTTCCTTCCTTCCTTCCTTCCTTCCTTTCTTTTAACTCTTACCTTCCATCTCAGAATCAGTACTGTATATTGGTTCCAAGGCAGAAGAGCAGTAAAGGCTAGACAATGGAGGTTAAGTGATATGTTCAGGGTCACAAAGCTTGGAAGAACCTGCAGCCACATTTGAATCCAAGACCTCCCATTTCCAGAATAGGGTCTCCAGCTACAGAGCCACCTATCTGCCCCTCACTCATTTATTTCTTCAATTAAGTTAGAGAAATGTCTGTGAGTGGAAACTCTGAGACAGTGAGTTAATAGCAGAGAAGAAAGCTTACTTTCCTTCCAGGATACATTCCCTGGAGCCTTCTCCCTTTACCAACCAAAAGAAGGTCCTAGGTCTGGGATTCTGGCCCATTCTAAGTCCCGCCTTTAGGGTTTGCAGCTGGTTGGGTTAATGCAAGGAAAGCAGTTCAGTGTGGGGAATGGGGTAGAACATCTAATTTGTGGCAAAGCCCTGGCTCGCAGGATGCTGGCCAAGACACAGCCAAGGAGGGATGACTCAGCTATGCCTGCCCCTCTACCCAGCATCCTCTCTGATCATTGGAAATATTAAAGCGTTATGATTCCATATAATTAACAGCCTGTGTGACTCCCCTGGCTCCAAAGTGATGTAGGCAAATTGGCCTTGCCCAATTGGTCTAAGGACCAGAATGGGGCTCCTAATCAGCAGGAGAGGGTATTTGAGATGGATTCTATGGCTCTGCCTTCTCAGGGCATTATCCCAGGAGTAGAAAGAACTTAAAATGAAGCAATGATGTGTGGCTGTCACCATTCTCACAAACCTCCAGAAGGTCTTGTCCATGTACTCTTCATACTCTTCAACTCCAGGCTTATCAGATCAGTTCCAACGAGATAGCTCCCAAAGAGCCAAAGAGATGGCTCACCCATTCCTATAGTGACATAATTTTAGGCAGTTGAAAGTTCTCTGAGTTTCCAAGATTCCAGAGGACGAGGATGGGGAAGAAGGTAAATTTCAATTATGTGGCTTCAACAACCATCTTTTCTGTAGAATTGCAATTGCACTGAACTCTGAGTCACTGAAACTCTTATTCAAAGTAGGCAAACACTATAAACACTCTTGAAGATCCATCAACTTCAAGACTTCTGAATTCCCCTTGCTGGAAACAGCATTTTGACTCAATTCAACCAACCTTTTTAAAGCACTGACTATGTGCAAGGCCCTGCCAAAGGTGCCAAAGAGGCAAAGATAAAGAAGGACATTCTCTGCCTTCCAAGAGCTTCCAGTCTAATTGGAAAAAGGAATGGAAAACATATATATATGCACAACTAAATCTAATACAAGGAAGAATGTGACAAAGGTAAAAGAGTCAGGAAAAACAGAATGAGAAATTTGAGGAAAAGATCACTAATAGATAAATATGGTGGTGGTGGTGGCGGCGGGGTATATTGCAAGTTGAGTGAAGGCTTCATGGAGGAGATTGGGCCTTGAAGGAAGTAGGGAATTCTGACAGTAAGGGAGAAGGGGTTATAAACTGGAACAAACCTCATGAAAGAGAATGCTATTCCACAGAATGATAGACAAGTTAGAACTAAACCAGAAAGTATTGAATGCCAGACTTGGGAGTTAAAATCTTAATGAGGTATGCAATAATGGGGAGCAAGTAAAGGTTTTTGAGTAGAGGAAAGATGCAATCACAGCAATACATTAGAAAGAGTACTTAGGCAGGAGGAGGGGTAGGTTAGGGTTTTGGATGCCTCAGAAGCTCATTTAGTCAGTCATGACAAGTCAAGGGAAGAGCTAAAGGCCTGAACAAAGGCTGTTGCAGCGAAGTTATTGGACATGGGAGATACTGTGAAGATAGAAATAACAGGAACTGGCAACTGATTGGATGCAAGGAATAAGGAAAGGGGTGGGGGGGAATCAAAGAATTCTTTTTTGCTCTGATGAGCTATTCCTAATAGTTCCTGAGTTGATTAGCAGAGAAACATTAAAAGCATTTGTCTAGATTCCTCTTCTTTGTATTTTACATGCATCTCATTCCAAGAGAGAACAGGAATGTTCAGCCAAAGAAGCCACAGCCACAAGAATTACATATAGAGGGTCTCTGAGCTCACCCCATACTTGAATTGGAAAGTCACTGGACCTAGTAAGTTAGGGAGAGGACAGTTGCCCCTTTGTAAATCACAGTGAGGAAGCACAGATGGTTGAGAAGTGAAAGGTGAGAGATTTAATTCATCACCCCGAAGTTCCACAATGACTGAGGTCTACAAACAATAGTCAATGCCAGACCTGGCAGATGTCCACCCTTCCTCTCCCGCATCCAATCTGAGAAACCTTTATCTGCAAGGCCATGGATTACCATTCAATGCTCACTGAAGGCAGTCCAGGAAGGGAGTAAAATTGATAGTCTGCTTCTCTAGTAAGAATCAACCCTACTCTTTTAATACTAGTGGTCTTCCTTATTGGATCTGTCAAGATACCCATTCTTGTTTCTACATATGCCCTTCCAATATTATTTTTACTCTTTTAAGAAAGGGGTCCATTCAGGGGCAGCTAGATAGCTTGATGGATTGAGAGACAGGCCCTGAGTTCAAATCTAACCCCAGGCACTTCCTAGCTGTGTGACCCTGGGCAGACCACTTAACCCCCACCGACTCACCCTTATTTGCTCTTCTGCCTTGTAACCAATATAATATTGATTATAAGATGGAAGGTAAGAGTTATTTTTTAAAAAAGCAAAGACAGGGGGCAGCTGGGTAGCTCAGTGGATTGAGAACCAGGCCTAGACACAGGAGGTCCTAGGTTCAAATCAGGCCTCAGACACTTTCCAGCTGTGTGACCCTGGGCAAGTCACTTGACCCCCATTGCCTAGCCCTTACTACTCTTCTGCCTTGGAACCAACACATAATATTGATTCCAAGACAGAAGGTAAGGGTTAAAAAAAAAAAAGCAAAGGAATCCATTGAATATTAAATCACACTATAATATATATTATATAGGTGAAAATTAAAAGAACTAGATTTGGTAACTTTCAGAGCTATATCTGGAGGTCAAATTCTTAACTGAACAAGATATAGAATTAATCAAGAAAAGTAAAAAAATTTTAATTGATTAAATTAAATGGAATGTTTTTGTTTGAAGAAACTTAAACCAACTCAGATAGGAAAGGATGTGGTTTATTAGGAAACAAATTTATTTGCATTAAGTATCCCCTGATAAAGGTCTGATATCCAAGATACATAAGGAAGTAAAACAAAGACCAAGACATTTTACAAAGATTAGGTGGTTAAAAGATATGAAGTTTTCAAAAGAAGAACTACAAATTATTAACAACTACATGAAAACTTTGTTCCAAACAACTAGGAAGAAAAAGGGAAATCAAAACAACTCTGAGGGGGCAGCTAGATGGCTCAGTGGTCTAGAAAGCCAGAGCTGGAGATAGAAGATCCTGGGTTCAAATCTGACTTCAGATATTTAAGTCACTTAATTCCAATTGCCTATCCTTACAGCCTTGAAACTGACATTTAGTGCTGATTCTAAAACAAAATATAATGGTTGAAAAAACAAACAAACCACAACTCTGAGGTTGTTTGCACCCAAAACACTGGCAAGGATGAGAAAACATGGGAATAGTCATTGTTGGAGGGATTATGAAAATTCAGGTACACCGGTACACTTTTGGAGCTATGAATTGGTCTTAACCATTGTGGAAAGCAACTTGGAAATATTCTAAGAATGTGACTAAAATTTCCATACTCGTGGATGCAAGAGGTTGAAATGCCAGGCATATAGTCCAAGAAGATCAAGATAGAAAGGTTCCAGGTACACCCAAATATTTATAGTACTACTTATTTTAGTGGTAAAGAACTGGAAACAAAGCAGATGTCTATTGCCTGGGATATGGCTAACAAAATTGTAGGACAAGCATACAATAGAACACTCTACTATGATATAAGAAACAATAATTATGAAGAATCCAGTAAAGCAAATCTAGGAAACCTATACATCATGACTACCACAATGTATATGGAAAGAACAACAAAAACTGAAACTGAATGCTGTGAAATTCTGACCAAAGCTGACCCCAAAGAAGAGCAATGAGAAAGCATCTCTCTCCCTTTTTGGCAGAGACAGAGGAACATGGGTGTGGAGAACTACATATAATCTTAGATTTGTTTGGCAGGTCAATTCTGCAGGACTGTTTTTCAATGTCTTTTTTTATTCTTGTAAGGTTCTTTAGGAAAGGAAAGGGGAAGGATATATTGAGAAATGAAAATCATATTTTATAAAAGAGATCAATAAAATTTTCAAGGGGTCTAGCAATTCTTAGTTGATAACTGAACTTAAGATTCGATGATATCTGAAAGAGCATTTGTATAGGACTTGATAGTTTACAGACATATCTGTGTATGTGTGTGTATATATATATGTATGTATGTATATATATATATATATTCTTATGACAAATAGCTTAAAAAAACTAAATTTGGAGTTGGGGGTCCAGATTTGAATCTGTTGATTATCACCAGTGAGACCTTAGGTAAATCACTTCCCTCATCTGTATAATGAAGGAGTGCGTCAAGGGTGACTTTGAAGGTCATATAGAACTCTAAACCTATATAACTGTGCTCAACTCCATAGGTTAGGTAACACGGGTGAGATTACCTCATTTTACAGATAATTAAGCTGAGGCTCAGAAAGCTAGTAAGTGGCATAGCCAGGATCTGAACTCAGTTTCCTCTCACTAGAAATCCACTCTTTTCTCTGCCACATCACAGCTGCTTGCTAGATGATGTTAAACTGACAAACAATCCTGCCTTAAGTGAAGACCAATGACTACAAATCCATTGAGGTGTTTTTCTAGTAGTGAGAAGGAGTTGCACTGAACCATCCTGAAGTGGCTGGTGTCGAGAGGGCAGGGCATGGAATCAAAGACCTAATTTCACTTCCTAGATGTGTAACTCTGGGCAAGTCACTGGACCTCTCTGCCTCAGTTTTCCCAATTGTAAAATGAAGATAATAGCATCTCTCTCACAGAGTCATTGTAAGGATCCAATCAGCTAATATTTGTAAAAAAATGCTTGGCACAGTGCCTGGCACATAAAAGATACTACACATACATTTGTATTGTGTTCTCCTTCATTCCATTTCCTCCTCACCCTCTTAACTGGGATATCTTGTCCCTGATAGCACACATTCCCCACAGCACATATTTCCAACATGGAAGGTCTGATTAGGTATAAAGTTTATGGCTGTAAAACAGAGCCAAGGCTTGTGGATTGCGAATCCCTTACCTTAACTGGCTAGTTGGTCTCATTAACACTCTTCTAATCATTCGGGTTAAGTTCCCACAGAGAAGCTACTAACTGTAAAAGACAAGGAAGAATGAGAGATCTTCCAGTCATAAGAAATTCTACAGGAGCAGCTGGGTGATGCAGTAGATAGAATGGGATCAGGAAGACCTGAGTTCAAATCCAGCCTTAGACATTTAACTAGCTATGTGTCTCTGGGCAAGTCACTCAATCTTTGTCCAAATTTCCACAGTAGTAAAGTAAAGATAATAACAGAATCTCTCCTGCAGGATGTGGTGAGGATCAAAAGAGTTAATATTTATAGAGTACTTAACACAGGGCATGCCACATAGTAGGTGTTTATTTTTTCCACCCCCACTCCCATACTGCCTCCCTCCCACCTTTTGAAATCTCTTACCTCCTGTCTTGGAACTAATACTAAGTATGGATTCCAAAGAAAAATGGTGTTCAGGGCTGGTCAATGGGGGTTAAGTGACTTGCCCAGGGTCACACAGCTAGACTTGTCTGAGGTCATATTTGAACCCAGAATCTCCATTGTCCACCCATGGCTCTATGGCCAATGAGCTACCTGGCTGTCCCGGTCCCCCACTTTGAAGAGAACAAATTCTTACAGGGCTCAATCACAGAATACTAATTGCCCTCATCCTGGCAGCTTGCTAAGCCACTGCTTGCCTGTCTGCCTTTGACCCCAGAAACACAAACCAGTAAGTCTTTCAGCTCCAATTCCAGGAGCTAAAATAATTTTAGAACTGGAAGTGACTTCAGAGATCCCTCTGGAACTTTGTGCATAGTACGTGCTCCCAAAAATTTTGAATGAATAAATCACTTCGTCCCAAACCACTCATTTTACAAATGATGAAACCAAGGCCTAGAAAGCTACTCCAAAAGCCCAAGTTATTTCATGATATCTGGGAGTGGAACTCAGTCCCACAGACCCTAAGTGTGGTGTTTCTCCCCTTATAACATAAAGCCTCAAGGCTTTTCTTTCCATTTAAAGAGCTCAATATGAAAAGCTTTTGAAGGTCTACTTAACAAAAAAAAAAGCCTTGTTCATTATCAAACTACAAGGAAGTTGAGATTACTGAAATAAAGCCCCTAAATACCTACATCGATAAATCAATAAACATTTACTACTACTATATTCTGGCCCTCTGCTAAGTGCTAAGGATACAAAAACAAAACTGAATCAGTTCTGCCTTCAAGGTGTTTACATTTTAAAGGATGAGAAGCCACCCACACACTTAGGTATATACAGAATATCTACAACAGGAGTACAAGTACAAGGCAATTTAGGGAAGGAAAGCACTAGCATGGGGGGGAGTTGGGATGAGGGAAAATTAGGAAAGGCTTTACAAAGCAGCTTCTTTTATCATTCATAGAATTCTGGAGTGGGAAGTTTCTCTTCCTCTTTCTCTGGGAGTCACACTTGAAGAAGTCACTTGCAACACTCATTCAGACAACTCAGAGAACAAAGATTGTAAAGTAGTATAGGGAGCTGGAGGCAGTGAGCCCCAAATCTATCCATCACATTGTTTTGTTTTTTTTAATATTAAATTACATTTTTTCAATCAATGAAAATCTGACTTCTCTCCTTTCTCTCTCCTGCTATTGAGGAAGAAAGAAAACAAATCCCTCTTACAAACATGTAGAGTCAATTTAAAAAAATGTAATCATCCCCCCTTCACCAAAGTCTCAATCTTTAGTCTGAATCTATCACCCATCAAGAGGCAGGTAGCATGTTTCATCTTGGTTGGTCATTGCATTGATCAGAGTTCCTAAATCTTTCAAGTGTTTGTCTTTACAATACCATTATTACTTTATAAATTTGTCTTCTAGTTCTGCTTACTCTATTTTACATCAGTTCATACATGTCTTCCCAGATTTTTTTTGAAACCATTCTTTTCAGTTACTATGTTTTTATGTATGAATTTTTAAAAAACCCTTACCTTCCGTCTTAGAATCAATACTGTGTATTGGTTCCAAGGCAGAAGAGCAGTAAGGGCCATGCAATGGGGGTTAAGTGACTTGCCCAAGGTCACACTTCCAGGAAGTGTCTGAGGTCAAATTTGAACCCAGGACCTCCCATCTCTAGGCCTGGCTCTCAATCCACTGAGTCACCGAACTGCCCCCTGTGTGTATGTATTTTTAAAGCTCATATATTTAACGTTTTATTTTATTTTCCACAGATACAAGTCAATCTTGGACAAGCCCAGGACTCTCAGAGAAAAATAGTCCTTTGGGAGCATAAAGCATGCATGAGCCATCCTGAACTAGTGAGAGAGAACAGAACCCTTCTGTTTCTAAGTTTCTCTTTTTTTCCAAGTGTTTGGGTCACGGTCTGACAAATCTAGAAAAGGTATATTATTCCTGATTAAATCTGCTAAATTGTAATTTAAGATCTTAAACCAGCTCATTCTCCCTAGGGATCTCAGAAATTGAATTCACTGATTCTACAGCCTTCATTTAAAAAAAAAAACAACCTACAGAACATCAGAGCTGGAAGAACTCTGCAAGATTAATTAAGCAGTTGTAATTTTATTTAATTTGGAGTCAAATGACCCGAGTTCAAGATATGGTGGTGAAGAGAGCTAGACTTATAGCATAGAAGACCTGAGTTCAAAAGCTGCCTCATATTTATTGTGTGATCTTGGGCAAGTCACTTAATGTTTCTCAACCTCAGTTTCCTTATCTGTAAAATGGGTATAATAATAACATATCTATTACAGGTGAGCTTGAGAAGGAAATGTCAAACCACTCTCACATCTTTACCAAGAAAACCCCAAATGGGATCACACAAAGAGTCAGACATGATTGAATGACAATAACAATAATAACTCTTACATGGTAGTTGTGCAAAGCAGAAGAGATCATAGATATGATGCCTCTGAAAACTTTAAAGCCTCATATAAATGCTATCCATGTTTGAATTCTAGCTCTAACATTTACTATCTGTGTGACTTTGGCCAAATCACTTTATTTCTCTGGGTCTCAGTTTCCTTATCTGTAAAATGAGGAGGTTGTAGTAGATAATATTAAGGTCCCTTCAGTTTTTTAATCTATCATCCTATGAATCTAGTCCAGCTCTTCTCTTTATTTACAAATGAGGAAATAGAGGCCCAGAGATATTTCCAACTTTAGGAGACTTGTAACACTCTGAGTAGGAATTCTTCTACCATCTCCCCAAACCCATACACACATACAGCTAAGTCAGTGATGGTGAACCTTTGGCACCAGTGCCAGAGATGTTATGCATGTTATGTGGGCACTCGGGCACCTCCCCTCCCCCAGATTTTGTTACTAGAAAGGCAGAGGGACTCTGGTGGAGCTGCTCCCCTCCCCCACTCCATTGTGCCTGTTGACATGGTCTGCCCAGTAGCCAATGGGAGCACACAGGAGGTAAGGTGGAAGGCTCATAGGTGGCAAAGCTGGAGGGGAGCAGAGTGCTTGGGTCACTCCCCTACCCCTCTCTATACCTGCTGAGGACATTCATCACTTCACCTGCCCCTCTACCCAACAGCCCAATGGGAGCGCTTCCTCCCTCCCCTGTGTGGGGTAAGGAAGGGGAGGCAGGGCACACTGTCTCTAGTGGGGTCAGGTACAGCACTCAGTCTGTAGGGGGAGGGCAGGGCCTGGCACTCCATCTCTAAAAGGTTCATCATCACTGACCTAAGTGATGGATTGTAATTGGTATTGATGATTTCGTATAGGTGATTCATTGTGTATAGGTGATTCATTGTAATTTCATTCACATAGATAATACCCAGATAAACTCCCTCTATCAATATAGATGAGTGCTTTCTCTGCAATTTTTATAGTATTAGAGTGATGTAGGGCACAAGGAGGTTAAATGCACATTTTACTAGTGGCATATATTTAATACTTTTTAAATTATGTTAATAAGAAGGTATCAAACATTGGCCTCCATTACTCCAGACTTTGGCCCGAACCATATTAAACCAAATTGGGAAAAATTTAACAAAATAAATAAAAATATAATAAAATATAGATAATGTTAATCTGTGGTTTTCTTAGCCAATATGTGTCCACAGGGATCCTTGTGTATAATTTTGTAACCCCTATTTAAACTTGAAAGTACTGCCTTAATAAATTCATAATGTGGGTACTCCCTGCATCAGGGTAGATAACCACTCACTGAAAGCCTCCAACATACTGGGCACATCCTTTATGCAGGATTTATAGAAGGGTACAGACAAGAATCATACTTCTTAGATTAAGTGATTTTAAGGTATTATTTGTTTGGACCATTTTATAAAATCCAAATATATCACATGAAGATACTAGAGCCCACCAGGATATTGGGAGACAACAAAGAACAACTAACCTGAGGCTAAACTCCACTCTTGGGCTGGTTGTAAATGAGCACTCTTTCATCCCAGGCCACAGGAGGGAAGTCCCCACCCCACTTGGTACCAAACTTAAACTCTAGGAGGTTGGCCAGAACCAAACCAACCTCAGGAATATAACATGCAAAATAATACCCTACCTTTGGCTGTCTAGGGTGCTTCCTGCTCTAGCTTGTCTCCCCACCCCCCTAGTATACAGAGAACCATCATGGGGCATAGTTTTCCTTTCTCTTGGATACATGCTTCATTTGAAACCCAGTTCTCTTAATTGTCTCAACCTTGATTCTATAACCCAGTGGAGTACAATGAAAAGTTTAATGGCTTTGGATTAGAGAACCAGAGTTGAAATCCTACTTCTGCCACTACCTGTATGACCTTGGACAATTCATTTCCCCTTGTTAAGTTTTTATTTGGAAAATGAGTAGGTTGGACCAGATAGTCTCTAAGGTGCCTTCTAGAGCTAAAGCTAAGATTCTACAAACATAAGAGCCACTAAACCAAAATGCAGAAAGGCAAGCTCCAAATGACATACATGTCCATGATAGTTCTTGTGTGCATTAAGTCTCTATGCTGTGTGTGGATGTTAGCAACACCCTAAAGGGCAAATCTGAGATAGAAACTGAGATCTTTCCCAAGTGAATGATAACAGATAAATTGACTTAGGAAAAGGACTCTATTTAATTGATCAAATATCATCAATGAGGCTGGAGGAACTTGGCAAAACACTAAAACCAGAAATCCCTTTGCTTCTGGGTAGAAGATGATGTCATAAAGGAACAGAATCTCTAAGCGGGTTTCTAAAAGACTTAGCTAGGACTAGGAACCAAGGCTGATTGTTTTATGAATTGATGAGAGGGAAAGGCAAAGCAAGGAACAATGGAAGTGCTGGAATTTCACCCTGCTCTGACCAGGGAAAAAACAACAGGGAGAATTAAAGTGGCTAGGTTGATCCAAATAGCCATACAGTCCAAATAAGCAATTACTAGGCCAGCGGTTAATCCAAGTATATATACCAATATTTGATTTTTTTTTTTAAGGCGATTCAATTTGAAACTGGAAGCAGAAGTCCAAAATCTATTTAAAGATTCCACAGGTCCAGGAAGTAGCTACTCACTACCCTTGAGGGCAGAGATTGTTGAGGTTTTTGTCTTGGTATCTGCAAGGCTTTAGCCATAAAACTTATTCCTAGTAGGCTCTTAAATAAATATTCTCCGAATTGAACTGAATTACCTAGAGACCAAATTGTTTTTGTAGCCAATACTAACAGAATTATCTTCACTCCAAAAAGCTCAAAGCACATTCACCTACCTTTTCCTCTCTGAATCTTCTGCAAATTTAAAGGTACTCTCATTACAAATATAGGTATCATATACATATTGGCAAAAAATGTATACATTCACTCAGAAAACATAGCTAAATTTATTCAGCCAACGCCCTTCTCTATTCTATAGCCCATTGTTTCCCTGTCTTTGTCACTCTGTCTCTCTCTCCTCAACTTAATACCTAATACATTCAACTTAATGTGTGTTGTCTTCTTTTAAAAATTCCTAGATAGTATCTATTCCAATACTACTATGTTTCATTCTTATGCTAGTCCATTGTCCTTCCCGGGGAATATAGAACCTGTAGATTGATGATAGAACCTGTAGCCCCTTCTACTCCATCTGTCCCTATCAAGTAGAGTCCACACAAGGCCTCCAATCTCAGCCTATCCCTAATCCTGTCTCAAATATATCTAAGGTTCTTGCTACCAAACATTAGGATACATACATACATACATACATACATACATATATATATACTTGTATATACACACATGGGTGAGGGGGGGTAGTCTTTGAAGATCTTTAGTGTTTCTACACTCAGACCTACAATACCCGTCTTTCCCTAATATCCAAACTTAAATTGCCCCTTTACCAGCCATGCTGTGCAAGCCTCACACTGCATCAAAATGAGGCAAAGGAAAGAGCATCAAATTGAGAGTCTAGAGACCAGGATTCTAGTTCTGGTTCTTTTAAAAACTGCACAGCTGTGGGACCTTGATTAAGTCATTTCCTTTTCCTGGACCTCAGTTTCCAGTTCTCTAAAACACTGATTGAGCTAGACAATCTGGCTGATCCTTCCTTGTTCTAATATTCTATGAATCTATGTTTCCATAGATCAGCCCTATTTTATAGATCAGGAAATTAGTTGCTGGACAGGTTTCTACTTTAAATAAAACCAAAAGTGGTGAATCTGTCTTTCCTTTTTGGAAAAGCTAATACCTCAATGCCAGAAATCTCCTTCATAACAGGGGATTGAATCCTCCAAAACCCTAAGGAACCAAACTTTCTGTGGAGAGGAAACTTGCTGTCCTGAGAGTCCCTAGACAATAAAGAGGCATATATATGAAAGCTAACACACGGATCTGCTCAGGACAACGACGTTATAAATATTCTCTCTCACTCAGTAGACAGTGAGTGAAATCAGGGGCCTTCCCCGCCCCTTTTTCTTCCCTTTCTTTTTTAAAATAGTGACAATGATGTTAAAAACAGCACCAGCCCGAGCCCCAGCCAAACTTCTTGTGTAATGTTCAGCACACGGGCAGTAAAACAAAAGGCCACTCACCGCCAGAGAGGCAGGGTGATAGAGGGACACAAACAGAGGGCAGAGGGCAGAAGAAGTTTTAAACCCCTAAAGGAAAAGAGGGAAGCATTGGGCATATTTTACAGCCCCCAGGGCCAAGCGCTCTGGGAACAGTCCGCCAGCCCGACGGGTGCAGTGTTTTTTTCCCCTTACATCTCGGCTGGGCTGGCTCCTCACAACTGGAGAGGGCTGACCACCCACTCGTGTGAGGTGGAAGAAAAGGGAGAAATCACACTGGATCCAGAGGTGGCCAGTCCAGCTGCCAGAGGCGCGGGGAGGGGAGAGGAGGGAAGGAAGACGAGGGGAGGGCAGGGGTCTCCCGGAGAAAGGACAATGTCGCTAGCTCGCTCACTCACATAATGCTTGTTGGGCACTCGCCGCTTCTGCACGTCCAGGACTTTCACCTCCACAATACTCCTTCGGGGCATGGCTCCCTCGGTCCGGACCGGCCCCCGGGACAAAGCACCGATTGCCCCTGGTCCACCTCCTCGGGCAGCTGTGCACGGGAGGGAGCGAGATCTGGAGCTGGACACGGTGCGCGGGGCAGAGATCAGCTCGGCGCACGGGCCACATGCAAGGCTCTGCCGGGCCCAGGGAAGCTGGAGGGAACCCAGGAAACGACGCGAGTGGCTCTCAGGTTGCGGCTAGCCAGGAGAGAAGGCGCAGCAGAGGCAGCCAGCGGTCGCGGGCCCCAGCGCCCCCGTCCCCACGCTAGCCCTCCCCTCTCTGGCGCTGCCCAGCCCAACCGAGCCCTCCCCTCCACCACAGTCCGCTCCAGCTCCAGCGCGCTCTCCCCTCTAATTCCTCCTCCTTTCCCTCTCCCTCTCCCGGTCCCGAGACTGCTGATGGAGGACGACTCCAGCCCTCCCTCGCCAGCTGAGTAGCCTATCCCACCCCAGCGAGGCGGTAAGTTACGAGCTTAGAGCCAGCCCAGTTCTTAAAGGGGCCGGCTAGGCGACTGCTGCTCAGAGACCCAGAGGAAGAAGAGGAGCCCCAACCTTTGCAGGCGCTCCCCCCTTCCCCTCCCCGCCATTCCGACACGGCTCCAAATGATTCCTCTCTCCCTGGACTCTTCCTTTACATCAAAGCGTCTCTGGCCCCTCTAGCCCGCACTGTCCCGTTCTTTTCCCAAAACAAGCGTCTTGGCCACTTGGGCTCCCCCCCCCCCCCTATGATGGGACCAGACTGGAGGTAGGAGCTCGCTTCTCCCTCCTGGCTGGAGGAACGCCATCCCCGTCCCATGCGATGTGGATCCTGCAGCCGCACACTTCCTTTGTCCCCACACCCTCTTCAGGTGGCACGTGCCAGCCCTCGAAGGCGAAGCAGTAAATGGTTCCCCGATCACCTGGACTTGGAAAAAAGAGGGAGAGGGGAGCAAGTCCGTTGGGCAAAGTCTCCTGGAGTGAATATTGTTGGGGCGGTTTTAAATGGAGCCGGGAATTGAACCTAGGGTTTCCAGGCACCTTTTAATCCAGCAAGCCTTGGAAATGGGAGCCCTCTTAAAGGTCAGAATCTGGATGACAGAACTGTTTGGGTGAATTTGAACCTTAGACCCACTGCACCTTTCCCTCTGGACCCTTTTGGGAAATCTGGTAGCTCAGGGTCACTTGTTTCCCTATCTCATTGTGGGGCCTCTTAGTCCTGAAAAGGGAAAGTCTGCTAGCCAGCCCTTTCCCCTTCCCCCATTTTCTTCAGTCAGTAGTAGTAAGATAATATTCTAAATTGAAAATGACTACCACACAGAGGGCAATGCGCAGGCACATAATGGGTGTGAGCAGGCTTCAGTGTATAATCAATAAGAAACTTCAAAGGAGAACTGGAATAAGATGCCATCAGGGAAATGTATAATGGGAAGAGATGGGTGGGTCAAATAGTGAAGGATGACAGATGAATAGCCAATGTACTCCGCTGTTATTCTGGTATTAGGAGAAAGTGAGTAATGTGCCTAGCAAGTTGGGCAAATCCTCTGTGGCAGACATTTAGGGAGGACATAGACAAGGGCGCCATAGGATGGACAGGCACGGATGGGTTTGGTAGAAATGAGATCACAGGTCCATGAGAATATTTGAATAGCCAAGCTTGCCCCTAATTTATTCTAATCTTTAGAGGTTCAGCTCTGGCATTTCAAAGACACTGGCATATCTGATAACTAAACAGTACTTTAGGCCTGAGGTTCTCTACCTCTTATAATGAGATGGTTGGACCAAGTGATCTCTAAAATTCAGGCCAGCTTTAGACTCCCAAAGAACTAACTCTCTGACCTCTAATCCATGGAAATCAGTTGATTTTTGGTGGGTTAATCTATCATGCCTTCCAGGTAATACACTCCTGTGGATGAAAGAATTACTCAAAAGGCTTATCTTAAATATATGGCAGATTAAGGTTAGGGTGGGGGAACATGTAAGGGAACATGTAAAGGAACTGTTTAGAACTCCTCAATTCTCACTATGAAACCTCAGCCCTTGAGTATGAATAAGGTCTCTTTTGAGTCCTTGAAATGGCCCAGTATGCTAAATATCCTCCTGTTTGGACAAAGTTCAACCCTTTTATTGTATTCTTCCTAGCTCCAGCTAAGCCCTTTGATAAAGATGAGGCAGGGTCTTAAATTATTTTAGGTGAATATTCTGTATCTTCTGTAAAATGTAAATCCCTCAAAAGCAAGACCATTTTGTTTTGGGGCTCCTGGTAATTAGCACAGAACCTAGTATCCATAGTGCCTTTCACACTTTTTAGGGGGGAGGGTCTAGACTTGTGATTTCATTGCTGTAGGCAGCTCTAGGTAAGCAAATTCCTTCTACCCATGCATTTGGACAACTGAACTGCAATTTAATTTAGAGCAAGGACTCTTAACCTGGACATATAGCACAATATCAGATAGTCTATGGACTTGAATGGGAAAATAATTATGTCTTTTTTCACTATAACTGATTTCCTTTGTAATTCCATTTTATGCATTAAAATGTGATTATCAGAAGGGAGGTCATTAGGCTTTACCAGACTGCCAAAGGGATCTATGACACAACAAAAAGTTAAGAAACTCTGTTTCAGACTGTTGACTAGCAAACTAAGAAGATAAGTGACTTTTCGAAAGTGACACACACAGTGTCATAGATGGTTCTTGAACCCAGGTCATCCTAAATTATGTTTTAAATTCTTAGCCTCTTGGTATCAGTTCTAAGACAGAAGAGCAGCAAGAGCTAGGCAGTTGTGTTTAAGTGACCTGCTCAGAGTTGTACATCTATGAAGGGTCTGGGGTCATATTTGAACCCAGGTCCTTCTGACTAAGTCTGGCACTATTCATTGTGCTACCTAGCAGCCCTAGCTGGCTATCCTAACTTGAGTGTAATTGTCCATTACATCATGCTATTTCTGGTATTTATTAAAAGAATGAGTGGGAAAAAAGCAGGTTTAAAAAAAAGCATAGATTTGTTTTTATTTTTAATATATAACATATCAATAACATAATACATATACTTTATTTTAAATCTGTAACAAATTATAATAAGGGCTTACAATTTGTTACAGTCTAAAGTTGCAAATAAAAAAGCAAGGCAGTCCCTGATCTCAAAAAGCTCCTGTCTTTATGCAGGATACAACACATAGAGGAGGTTTTAAATGCAAGTCAAATGGAAAGGCTCAGTAGTCATTAGGCAAACAGATGGTATTGCATCTTTTAATATTTGAATTGAATTGAATTGGGGGCCAGCCAAACTTTAGTCCCTAGGCTTTAGCAGAAGATGCTAAAATTTATGCATCCTCAAAGATCCTGGGATCCAAATCTGGAAAGGATCTTAGGATGGTTCAACCCTCTTATATTATAGGTGAGAAAATAACAGACCAAAGAATTGAATGTTGATTTTAAGGTAATACAGATAGGAAGAAGCTAGATTTTGAACCCACATCTTCAACTGTGCTTCCCAATATACTTAAATTTTCTCCTGTGTCAATATATTAATTTGGGCATAGGAGAAATAAAACTGAATACATATGTAAGTTCTAATTCTTATTCTATCACTAGTTGGCTATGCAATCTTTACCTTGATTTCTTTTATCTGTTAAATGAGAGTCATAGATGAGATGGCATCTACAGTGGCTAAGTGATATCATAGGTTGTTCAGTCTGGCATCAGAAGACCTGTATTCAAAATCAGACTCAGGCACTAACCCTGTGATCCCAGATAAATCACTTAAAAACCTCCATCTGCCTCAGACTCCTCAACTATAAGCACCTATCTCCTGGGACTGTTGTAAGGATCAGCTGAGCTTTCTAAAGCTCTTAGCGTAAGGCCTGGCACATAATAAATGCTTAATAAATGCTTATTTCCTTCTTTCTACCTTGGAAATTCTATGTTCTAATATTTATTTAGAACACTCATTGTCTGTTTATTGGCATCACCCCATCTTAATAATATTTGTATAGCCTTTAGATGTTCTTAAACATTTTTTCTTAAGTTTTTTCAATAAAATTTTTAATTCATTATATCCCATTATATAATTACTTTATCCATTCCATCTAATTTCTTCTTCTTGGGCAATTGCTTGTAGCTTGGCACCCTAATGTTCATACCTCACCTGACTCTTAGTCATGTCCTTAGTTCTTGTCCTCTCTTCTGGGGATCACAGTGTCTTAGCTACAGCAAACAGTCATACCCTTACAGACTTTTCCTTTCTTCCTTCCTTTTCTCTTTGAGTCTAGAACTGAGCTATCAGAATTGGAGACCTTTCTCTGTCCTTTTCTTCACATGGACTAGAAACTACCCAAATCCCAAATCCTAGGATGATGCTGAACTGTAGAGGTCTGTAGAGCTTATAAGTTTTATGCTCCAAAATTTCTATTCCTTATGTCAATGATTACTTCATTTCTTCAAAAGATAACCTGATGAGGTAAATAAAGCACATATTGTTATTCCTGTTTTATTGATGAAGAAAGGCAGATATGGAGAAGTTGAAAATTTTACCGAAGATGTTAGCCAGTGCTTTGCCCTACACATAACTAATATAAGCACTACTCCAAATCTAAATTCCAAGTTCCTAATTTTAAAGAAAGAGGTTTACCTTTGATTCTAATTTTAAATCTAACATTAGAAGAGAATTGAATTGAAATCCTAACCTTTTTTTCACTACACTAGTAATCTGAATTCAAATTCTTATGCTTACCATAAGCCTAAACTTAACCCTAAATCATCATATAAATCTTAACCCAGACCAATCCTAACTATAACCCTTACCTTAAAACTCCAGTTTGACAAAGCCACTCACCTGCTTAAGAAGTAATGGCTCTTTATTATCTCTAGGATAAAGTACAAATTCTTCTGTTTGTTATACAAAGTCCTACACAATCTACCCCCAACCTACCTTTCCCAATTGATATTATTCCTTCTCTTTATTTCAACTAAAATTAAGGATTTACTATTTCTCTGATATGACTCTTCCTATCTTACTGTGGGCTATTTGTTTCTATGCCTTCAACAAGGCACACTTTTTTTTAAAGACATGGTTTAACTTTATTTTTACTCAGTTAAAGCAAGAATTTACAAGAAAAAAAACAAACCCATCCCAACTCCCTAACTTTTCTTTTTCTAATAGATTTTAAGTACAAAATACTTCAAAGAAAAATAAATTAACACATAAAGATAATTTAGGCATAACAATTTTTGTATAAAGTCAAGTTTAGCTCATTCTGTGCATGATGAGGGTTGGAATTAGCTGTTGGAAAGTCATGGGGAGAATCCCTCTGTACATTTTTTTGGAGGGAGGAATGAGAGAGAGAGGAAAGAATGAGGAATTCCCACCCCACCCCCACCCCCCATCCTCCTTGTTGGAGTGGTTCTGTGCACAGGCTTCTGACCACACAGAAGCTTGGGCTTAGAAAAGTTTGGGTGCTTGGTCCAGGGCACACAAAGAGGGAGCAGTGAGGTAGCACAAAGGAAGACAGAATAATTTTATCATGGAATTCTCTGGCTCCTCTGCAACACTCCAGAGCTTGCTTTTCTGGTGTGCTGATGGAAATTTACTCTCTCTTTTTCTTCATGCCTTAGAATCCATAGCATTCTTCATGACTCTCTTCAAGGGTCATTTGCTACATGGAACCTTTCCAGATGCTTCCCATTGCTAGTTACCTCCCTAAACACTATTCATTTTGTATGCATTCTAAATTTGCCCGTCAGTCTACATGTTTTCTATACCCCTTCCCCAAATTAAGAGGATTATAAGCTTTATGCCAGCAAGGCCTGCTTCTTTTCTTTTCTTTTTGTCTTTATATCACCAGTACCTAGCATAGTACCTGTCTTCTTAATCTCTCTGAATTCTAATAATTTACCTCTGTTGATTCTCATTTATCTTGTATATACCTTGTTTGTACATTGTTATTTGCATACTGTTTCCCTCATTAGAATGTGAGCTCCCCTGGACAGGGACTATCTTTTACCTTCCATCTCCTGGGTTTAGCACAGTACTATGCTTGATAGACAGTAGGTACTTAATAAATGTTGATTGCCTGACTGACACCTGGTAGACACTTAATAAATGCTTATTGAATAATGGTTGAATTAGTTCCTAATCTTAACCTGCTTCTAACCTTAAAATATTTCTTAATTTTGCTTGCAGACTAGCCACAGGAACTCTTTTTGTCCCTCTGACACTCTTTCATTGGTCCAAAGAGCTGGGGAATAGGAGGAGAGAAGGCAAGAAAAAATACCACTTCAGCTTATTTTATTTTGTTAAAACTCCTTTTTCCAAAGTCAGTTTTGCAACATAGGTATTTGTACACTAAAAAGAAAATTCTCCTGAGTGCAATCCTAAAGCAGCTTGATTACAGAATCCCATTTGCTGGATATGCAGATTTAATGTGGTGATGGGGAATGTGGTTGATGGAGTTGAGATCATCCTGACCTAACCTCTGGAAAATTTCAGATTTTGCTATTTCTGTCTGCCCTCCAAACTTCATTTCCCTCAGAGTCCTATAGCTAGGATAGAGCTCTGTGGTCCTGCCCTAGGAAACAAGAACCCATTCCCTTTTCCCTTCTGCCTTTTCACATCTTCTGTGAGGTAGGGCCAGACTCCTAGCCAATACAAACAGACATGATGGAGCAGAGGATGAACTAGGTGCTCTTTTTTCCCCAAGAGACTGCAATCTAATTGTTGGCATCAAAAGATGTTCATAATTATTTTGGACAACCACTGCAAATGCTGAGGAAGCACTGGGCATAATTCTGAGAGGAAACTCAATAGAATTGAACAGACTTGCACTGTCTTCCTCCAGCAGACCAAACAGATTCCCATGACCTCCAGCCATTGAGTGGAGCTTCTGTGTGCTACTACTAGAGGGATTAAAGGAAAGGAAAGTGAAGAATTTCAGGGACTAGCTGAGACTGAGTCTCCCTTCTGACCACACCTCTCCTAAAGTATCAGATGTAGAGTTGGAAAAGATTTGAATAACATTCAGTCCAACACTCCCATTCTCCACATGCAGGAACTGAAGTTACATATACAGGTGCAACCACACACACATATAAACCTTCTGAAGTACTTGAAACAGAAATACCAAAGTATATAATAAGAATTACTAGGCAAAGTACAAACTTAATAAGCTCTTGCTTGATGAACGAATGAATGCAGCCTTAGAGTACACATGAAAAGCAATCCTGGGAAATTCTCTTGATGTTTACTAGACTGAGACCAAAGGTGCATCTTTTCTATCTCTCCTTCCCCCTCAAAATGCTAAATAAATATAGGTTGTTCCTATAACCACCAACACAGTTTTCCTACAGAGACTTGCCTGTCCTTGTTTAAGTCTCATTTTTAAAAAACTTTTTGTGTTTGGATCATTTGTAATTCAATAGGATCTGAGCATTTTTAAAAATTGTAGAAATTAGATTTAGACCTTAGATTTTAGCCAATCCAACCCCCTAATCATACAGATGTATAAATTGGGATCTAGAAGGATTAAAATTTATCCAAAACCCCTTAAGTAGGAAGCAACAGAGCCAGCATTCACTCCCAGGTTGTCTTGTTCCAGTGTTCTTCCCATTCTACTGGGCAGAAACATCAGCCTAGAAATATGATAACTATCCTAGTTGCAGAGAGCTATCTTGGGATATGCCTTTATATTTATCCACAGATCTCAAATCAAACAAGTATTCATGGAGAGCCCATTTTGTGCTGACCCCAGTGTTAATATCCCTGCCAAAGCTTTGTCCCAGGGAAGGGAGACCAAGCAAACTTATTGCATTGAGCCAATTAATTAACAGGTATTTATTGAACATTGATTATATGTGAGACACTGGGCTGGAGCAGTAGGAGACACAAAGAT
Organism: Monodelphis domestica; assembly: GCF_027887165.1. Classification (NCBI taxonomy): domain Eukaryota; kingdom Metazoa; phylum Chordata; class Mammalia; order Didelphimorphia; family Didelphidae; genus Monodelphis; species Monodelphis domestica. The sequence goes on from NC_077227.1 coordinate 379,012,925, forward strand.
GAATGGCACAGAGCTCTGCCCTTCAGGAACTCAGAATCTAATTATGATAGCAATAGGAGCAGAATATGTTAAGGAACTAATTAACATTATATTTAGTTTCATTTTAGTAAGCACACTGACAAGCGGGAGCCCAGGGAAACCAGGATGGTGAAGGGGCTACTGACTCCATGCCAAGTGAGGATCGATTTAAGGAACTGGAAATGCTTAGCGCAGAGAGGGGAAATAGGGTGATGCCGGACAGGGACAAGATAGGTGGCTTCAAGTGTTTGAAGGGCTCTCATGTGGAAAAGGAATCAGACTTGCTCTAATTGGGCCCATAGGGCAGAATAAGGAGCAGTGTGGGGAAATTGAAGAGGGCCAAATCTTGACATAAAGGAAAAAGCAATGAACTATTGAAAAGGTATAATAATAGCCAGCATTTATATAGGGCTTTAAAGTATGCAAAGCATTCTATGTATATTATCTCCTTTGATCTTCACAGAGATCCTGTGATGTAGCTGCTAGAATTCTCTCCACTTTATAGATGAGGAACCTAAGGTTGAATGCATTTAAGTGACTTAGACAAGGCAAGGGGAGAGGATAAGCATATTTTAAGCTTCTACTGGATGCCAGGCATCATGCTGAGTATCTTTACAAATATTTTATTTGACCTTCATAGCCTTGAGAAGCAGGTGCTATAATTATCCCCATTTTTTGTAGCTGAAAAAACTGAGGCAGAAAGACACAAGTTAGGTGACTTTCCCAAGGTCAGACAGCTAGTAAGTATATGAGACCAGATGTAAACTTATCTTCCTGAATGCAGGCCCAGCACTATGCCACCCAGCTAGCTGCCTTTAGTCTGGGGTTAAGGTGGGGTGGTAATGGGTCTTATGCTAGAATGATCCAGGCAGATACTGGGTAGTTGCTTGTGGTGTTGAAGGGAAGAGTTCTGTCCAGATATTGTTAGCTTCTGAGGTATCTTCAATTCTCAGATTCTGTGATTCTATGGGCAGCAGATAATAAGTGCTTCCGAAATTGAGTAAATTGAGGGACCTCAGTAGATTGAGATAGTTCTAGAGCTTTCCAAAAAAGAAGTGGAATTTGAGCTTAGAGAACTTCTAGGATGGAGAGATTTTGATAGATGAAGAGGAGGGGAAAGAGTAAGGGAGAGGAGGGAGGGGAAAACAGTAGAGCCCTTAATTTGCAATTCTGACAACTGGAAGAGCAGCATAAAACCCACAGAGATGGGTTATCTAGGTGGCTCAGTGTATTGAGAACCAGGCCTGGAGTCAGGAGGTCCTGGATTCAAATCTAGCCTCAGATACTTCCTAGCTGTGTGACCCTGGGCAAGTCACTTGACCCCCATTGCCTAGCCCTTATTGCTCTTCTGCCTTGGAACTAATACACAGTATCAATTCTAAGACAGAAGGTAGGAGTTTAAAACACACACACTTATAGAGCAGGTTAATACAAATGGCATTCTAAAATCAGTTAAGATAGGGGAATAGAAATATAGACTAATGGGACATAAACTCAGGAAGGTAGAGGCTCCAGAATACTGCTGCATGAGGAGGGGGACACTAAGGCTTGTCCTTAGAGTTTGCCATTGTGTCCTCAGCCTCTTCAACCTCTTCCTTTGATAGGAGAGTTCCTCCGAGAGCCTCTAGCTTAAGGGAAGTAACCAGGCCAACTATGACTTCATTTCTCTCTGGGGTCCACTCCTGACTCTCTCTCTCTCAGGACTTTCTCTACCACACCCTCTCCTTAACTTCCTTACCCCTTTTAAATTTTCTTTTATGTATTTTCTTTCCCCTTTAGAATGTAAGCTCCTCAAGGGCCCAGGGACTGTCTTTCTGCTTATTTGTATTATTAATTCTTAACAGACTGCTTGGCACAAAGTAAACACCTAATAAATATTCATTGACTTGTGTGAATTTTAAAACTACTCCACCCTACTCAGACCTTTAGAAGATTTGATTTAGCTATCTCCTGATTATAACAATGAAGACACTCTCTTTAACAGAATCAGAAATGTCTTGTAGTACTTTACATTACTCCACCCTACTTAGACATATTTTAGGGGAAGATAAAGTTGTAATCTCCTAATTCAACAACTAAGGTACTTAGTTCTCACCTTATAGTGAAGCTAGAACTTTAAGCTAAGTCTATTTTTAGACCTTAATACAAAAAGGTGTTAAGTAACTATGAAGGTTAAATTTATCACAAAAAGATCAAGTAACTAACAAAAGATGAACTTAAGGAAGAAGTATGAAGTAGCTCAAAAGATATAAACTAATCAAAGAAGGTGAGTACTAAAACTATGGGCAGTCCTGGAGAAAGCCTTTGATGTGATTGGTAGATGTGAAAATTTAGAGGTGGAGACACAAGGGTGAAAGGTCTATATATTTGGGATTTTTTCATCTCTCAAAAACTCTTTCCCCAGAAAGTGGGATCTGGCTGATCACTTCCTGTGAGCAGCCTGGGCACCAGTTCTATCCTGGAACTCAGCCTGGAGGAGCTCACTCAGACAGCTTCACTCAGACAGGTGAGTGATAAGACTGACTTCCTTTTCCCTTGGGCTCAGGGAGGCCCCTTTGGCCAAGGCTTTTAACTCCTTCCTGGTTCAACCTGAGCCAGAGCAGTTTAAATTAACTCGTTTTTTCCTCTCCCTCTCTCTTCTCCTTAAATTCCTTCCCTCTATATTAATTAAATTACCATAAATTTCCAGACTGACTTGGGAATTTTATTTGGTGACCATTTAAATCTAGATTTAAAGTCACAACTCTAAATTCATCTTTACACTTGGGAGAGGGAGAAAAGTAGGGCCCATTTGGGGAAGAATTCTCTTAGGATGCCAGGAACAAAAGTTGCCATATGATAGTTTCCTATTTTAACCAATTTTTGTTAATGCTACAGTAATTCTACAGTCACTTTTCTGACCTCTACTCTCACTAGAACAATAATGGCAAATCTTTTAGAGACAGAATGCTGGGCCCTACCCCCAGCACCATCCCCCAGACTGAGTGCCATGCCCCTTCTCCCCCCACTGAGTGTTGGATATACCCTACTCTCCCCCTTACCCCACTTAGGGGAGGGAGAAAGCACTCCAGTGGGCTGCTGGGTGGAGGGGCAGGTGAAGTGAGGAATGGGGGAAAGGAGTGACCCAAGTGCTCTGCTCACCTCCAGCTCTGCTGCCTGTGAGCCTCCCACTTACCCCCTATGTACTCTCATTGAGCTGCTGGGCAGAGGGGTGGGTGATGTGAAAAAATGTCATCAGGCATGGTGGAGAGGGGGTGGGGAACAGATCCATCTGAGTCACTCTGCCTTTCTAGTAATGAACTGGGGGGAGGGGTAACCATGTGCCCACAGAGAGGCCTTCTTTGTATGCTATCTTTGGCATCCATGTCATAGGTTCACCATCACTGCACTAGAAGGTCATGTCCCCAGAGTGCCGCTGGCTCCATCTTCTTTTAGGATGCTAGAGATGATCATGAGGGTTGGTGAGCTTTCTAATACTATCTCTCCAATGTGTTTCTCTCCTGTCCCCTTCCTCCTCCCCTACCATATCAACCAACTTGTTAATGTATCCCTAATATAATTTTTAAAAATAACATTAATTAGCTTTTAGAAAGGGAAATTGACAGAGAAGGCATAATTAAAACTAAAGAACAATCTCTTGAGCCAGGAGCACACCCTCCTCTAACTTGGAAATTTTGGGGAAGAGGAAATGCAAACTTCACATGGTAGTTGCAAAGCACCCTCTTCTACCAAGTCTCCATCGGAATGTGGTATAGCCAGTGGACAGACAAGTCATTGCCTTGCTTTCAAGACTTGATGTCTTAGCTGATAGGTTGAATGATTACCAGGCTGCATCAAACAAGTTGTTCAGGACTAGCTCAATGGCCTTGGCTTCTGCAGCCACTAGACAGCTCTGCATTGGACCCTAGTTGTTGGATATATGGTGGTTCTTTTGACACTGGTGAGGTCATAACTAGGTTTGTTCCATCTCTGATATTTTTTCTTTTTTAAAAAATCCTTACCTTCCATCTTAGATACAATACTCTGTATTGGTTCCAAGGCAGAAGAGTGGTAAGGGGTAGTCAGTGGGGGTTAAGTGACTTGCCCAGGGTCACACAGCTAGGAAGGGTCTGAGGTCAGATTTGCACCCAGGTCCTCCTGACTCCAGACCTGGCTCTCAATCCACTGAACCACATAACTGCCCTTCTGATACTCCTTTTCCAAAGATCAAGGAAGAATACACAAAAAAGGGACAGAAATAGAAGTAGCCCACCATGTGTTCCCAGCCACATGGCCACAGGCTAGGGAGAAAAGGCATTGGGAGGCAAGTGGCAGTCCACCACTGTTAACTTCTTCCCTGACTTGTAGTCTTACAGTACTTCTTTTCACTCCAAAGCCACTGTGGGGGATGGAGGGAGGGAGGGAGAGAGAGATTTTGTTTGAGCCTTTTGTATTTTCATTCAGTTCTGGCTCCATGTAATAAGTCAAATAGGAAACAGAAGATCTGTACATTTTCTGAAGTGGGGAGGGAAAGGATCCCTCTGGCACACTTTTTTGGAAGCAGAGTATCTAAACCCCGACATGAGTTGGAACTGGGCAGAGTGGGTTGCACATGCTGTAGGGATTGTGCCCTTATTGACCAGTCTCTCCTGTTCTATAAACCAGGTGCTAAACTCACTTATTTCTATGTTGCTAAAGGAATACAAATGTCATGGGAACTTTCCAAACTTCAGTCCACTGGGGCAAAGCCCATTTGTTCCCACCTTGTTTCAGCTCTGGAGAACAGTGTTCTCAGAGGTTCAAGAATCAGAAAATGAAGTTGATGTTTTATTGCATATATATTACACGTACTTTAAAAGATCTTAGTAGGGTTATTCCTACTGCTAATGCAGATCACAGCTTTTCTATACATTAAGGATAGGAACTAGATCTATGATTTTATTGATATAGGAAATTTGGGTGAGGAAACTGTCTCTTCTAATTCAGGGTAGAACTGTTAGAGACAGCTAGATGACTCAGTGGATAGAATGCTGGGTCTGAACTCAGGAAGTTGTTGTTCAATCATTTTTCAGTCATGTCTGTAAAAAATAGACTCAAATACAGGACTACAATCCCCACGAGCCTTTGCTCCACTTCCCCAGAATGCCTTGTAATCTCACCTGGGCCGAGATCGAGAAGGTATTTAAGCTGATTCAAAGGCTTTTGAGGGCTCTTGGCTCTTTTTGGACTTCCGTTTTGGAGCAGGCGGTCTCTTGCGTGATGTGAGGTTATTTTGTCTAGGCCTCTGGCCTAGGCACATGTTTCTTACTTGTATATTCTTTAATCTTTAACCTTTAATAAACCTCTAAAAAATATAATACTTCTTGCAGAGAGAAACTAATTTCTACCTGCCTCAGTCTCCCCATCTCCCCTAAATTTTAACTGTTACATGTCACACTCTTTGCACTCATATTTGGAGTTTCCTTCACAAAGATACTGAAGTGATTTGCTATTTCCTGTTCTAGTTCATTTTACAGATGAGGAAACTGAAGCAAACAGTGTTAAGTGACTTGCCTAGTGTCACATAGCTATTAACTGTATGAGGTCAGATTTGAACTCAGGAGGATATTCCTGACTCCAAGCCTAGCATACTATCCATTGCCCAACTAATTTCCCCAGGCTCAAGGAAACTTGAGTTCAAATATACCATCAGACATTTAGTAGCTGTGTGACCCTGGGCAAGTCACTTAACCTGTTTGCCTCTGTTTCTTCAACTGTAAAATGGGAGTACCTAAAATAGGACTTGCCATGGCAGCAAGATGGCTCAGTGGATAGAGACCCAGACCTGGAGATGAGATACTTCTTAGCTATGTGACTGTGGGCAAGTTACTTAATCCCAATTGCCTAGTCTTTACAGTTTTTCTTTATACATACATACATATATATATATATATGTGTGTGTATATTTCTTTATACATATATACAGCTTTATAACTGATACTTAGTATCAATTCTAAGATAAAATCAAATAATTTAAAATAAAATAAAATAGCTCCTACATCTCAGAATTGTTGTGAGAATGGAATAAGATAACGGTAAAGCACTTACTTAGCATAGTGCCCAACACATAGTGCAATATAATGTTTTTTGTTATTCAGTCATTTTTCAATTCTTTGTGACATTATCTGGGGGTTTCTTGGCAAGGCTACTGGAGTAATTTGCCATTTCCTTCTCCAGCTCATTTGATAGATGAGGAAACTGAGGCAAACAGGGTTAAGTGATTTGCCCAGGGTCACTCAGTTTGGAAGTGTCTGAGGCCAGATTTGAACTCATTTGAATTCAGTCTTCCTCATTCCAAGCCCAATGCTCTCTCCACTGCTCTACCTAACTGCTCATATATAATAGAATATAAATGTTAGCTATTTTTATTAACTTATGGTCTCAGAGAACTGTCTAGAGCACTAAGAGGTTAGTACTTGCCCACAGTCACCCAGCTAATGTGTATCTGAGGTGACACTTGAACCCAGGTATTCCTGACTTCCTGTCCTAAGCCTTGTGGTTTCTCTCCGCCATGATCTTCTAGATAATAGTAATAAAATCTGACATTTATATAGTGTTTCAAGGTGCATAAAGTATTTTTTTGCATTATCTTATTTGATCTTCACAATAAGCCTACAAGATAGATGCTTCAGTGTACTATCTACATTTATACAGGAGTAAACTGACTCCGAGAACTTAATTATGATTGCAGAGCTAGTAAGAGCCAGCAATAGGATTCACACCTGAATCTCTCCTAGTTCCAACCATGCTTTCCACAGCACCATCCTACCACTTCCCACATGGCTCTGAGCTTAGAGATCTATCACCTGGTCATCAATCTTATGGAGATGAAGCCTCTCTTTGGATGATGTAACCATGAGCTATATCATCCAAAGTTTCTCCAGCTTGGTAGGACCAGCTAGAGCTGGTGACCTTTGAGAACTTAAGGTCACTCCTCTATTGGAGGGGTGCATGATAATAACTCCCATTTCTGGGATGTATAGTTGTATAAAGCACTATTTTCATGTTCCTATGGTATAAGGGATTGCGGAATTTTGATTTCTTTGTTTTACAGTTGAAGAATTTAAAGCTCAGGGACATCATATAGTCCTTAAGGATCAGATTCAGAATTCAAACTCAAGTTTCCTTCATTCATGTCTTTATGGTATATCATGTCCAGACAGCAGAAGAGTTTTATTAAAGGAAACATGTGTTATGTTATATGGACATATTTAATGGAAGTGCTGGTGGGGAAGGTTACTTCTGGAACAGCTGATATTCAGTAACACATTTAGGGATGAACTGAAGATCTAGGCAGATAGTAACTATATATGTAACAATATGGCTGTGAGCCCGGCTGTTTTCTATAACTACATTTTAAAAAGGACTTCAGGCTCTCTCTCCTTCTGGCCACTAGCATTAATCAAGCTTTATTCAAAAACAGCATCACTTGCTGTTTCTTTTAATTTTCACAATGTTTTATGATCCATAAATCATGACATTCATACATGGAAATAATCATATACAAATTTAGATCTGGAAGATACTTTAGAGGGCATCTAGTCCAACTGCAGAGTATATAGGGTGTTCCAAGAGGAATAGCACCTCTAATGTGAGAGTTTGTGCCAAGTCCTTTTCAGAGCTGCACATTCACTTTTGGTACCCACCTTCCACCCAACTCTCACTCTGACTCCAAGAAGCCCTAGCATGTACAACAGCCATGCCCCAGTCAAAATTACTCAGTAGCCAGGCTAAACCAGATTGAGAGTAACCAAATCCATTGGTGAAAAGGGGGGGATGTCTACCCCAAGCAAGTGAAGGCTGTCTCTGGGGGAATGAGTAGATCAGATGTTCTAGTAGCCATGAAGGTGGCTGAAGCATGCTCTGTGGATCTCTTAGAGCTTGGTTGGACATCGAAGACACCAAGATCATTCACTGTATTCTGGGCCATCACCAGTGATCTTGATTGTTGTGCTGCCACTGGACTTCATGATGACTCTGGAAGAGAGTGAGACTGATGGCTTTGTGCAACTCTGCCTCACTTAAATCCAATTCACAAGTGAATTAAGACATTACTATGAAAAATGGGACATAATTCTACAGGGGGGGAAATAGATTTTTGAATGAAATAGAGGTCTTCCAAACATTTCTGATGAAAAGACTAGAGTTGAGTAGGAACTTAGAAATATAAACATAAAGGTTCAGAAAGACCAAGAAAGCTAAACTTATTTGAATAATTGCAAGGGGTTGTATGATGATGTCATGTTAACATTCTAATAGGAAGAGGAGTCCCTTCAGAACCTTAATGTTTGCAAAAGGTATTGAAGGAATTTTTTAAAAAGAAGAAAAATAATAGAGGATTGATAGGTGGATTGGTTCTGTTCTGAGGTTTTGAAAAGGGGAAAGGAGAAGAAGGGTAAGGATTATATTAGTGTAGAAAGGTGGAAGACAGGAGTGTAACTAGCTATATAATAGTGGTTCATGAAAAGAAAATACAAACATAGAGAAAAAAGTGTAGTGAACAGATGTCAAATGAATGCCATTTTTATTTCATATGGATGAAGAGGGGCTCACCATACAAACAAATAGTTTGGTTTAGAGGTATATCAAATTCAATAGGAAAACAAGAAGGGATGGGGTGGGGTGGGGTTTAGGAGAGAAGATAATATTAGAGAGGAAATGGTCACAAACAAAATAAATTTCCTGGTCCTGAAAGGGGAGGATTAAAAGGGATTGGGAACTAAGGAATACCTTAGATTGTGTCTTTACCATTTGGGTAATAGCCCAACAAATTATGATATATGAAGCTAGTGGAATATTATTGTACTGTAAAAATGATAAAAAGAGGTCATGTCAGATAATCCTGGATAGAATGAAGTGATGCAGAGTGAAGTGAGCAGAATTAGGGAAACAGTTTATACAAGAACAATAACACTATAAAGAAAAGCAACCTTGAAAGCCTTAAGAACTCTGATCAATGAATACGATGACAAACCATGTTTCCACAGTACCTATCATGAAGCATGCTGCCCACCTCTTGACAAAGAAGTGATGGACACCATATGCAGAAAGAAACATGCATTTTTTTGGACTTGACTACTATGTGGATTCTTCTTGCTCACAACAATATATTTTACCAGAGTTCTCCCCCCCTTCCTTTTTATTTTTAAATTGGGAAGAGGAAGTTGATGGGGGTTAGAGGGATTAACAATAATAATACCAAAGAAGGCTATTGAAACTTTTTTTAATGTACAGAAGAAGATGAAAGCAAACAGAGACAGGCAATATAGTTCTGAAAGTAACTTGCAGAATTTTATAGAAAGATAGATATACCTATACCTATACAGATATAGATATATACACACACATCTATCTATATCTATCTTTATACAGAAGCAGTATGAAATTGAGATTCACAGTTTCTTTTTGTGTCTGTTAAAAAAAGTATTTAATAGAAAACAATTTCAAGGGTGACAGATGGGATGATCAATAAAGGTCTAATATAGGAGGTTAGTAAGGATTTCTATAAGACAGAGGTGAAGGAGTTTAATTCAGATATAAAGGCAACTTGTGTAAAGGAAAAAAGGCAGGATATAGAATGTTGTTGATGGGAAATAGTTTAGTTGTCTGGTTAATTTCAAAGACAGTGGAAAAGCCCTATACCCAGGCAAAACCTTTCCTTCTTGCTGGCAGAAGCCAAGAGGACTCTCCAGGACTGTCACTGACATATACTTGGAATCCAGGGGTAAGGGTCTTGAGCACAATAGAAAACTTTCACAAAAAGAAATAGGAAAATGAATGGACAATGATTAAATAATTTTACATGAATATTGAAACAATAATGGAAGATTTTTTTCCTTAAGACGTGAAATTATATTTAAAACAACTCATGGTGGTACAAAGAACATCATATATTACATTCTTTTCTACCAAAATAACTAAGTAGAAACTGCTTTATATGTCAGTCATCTATAAGTGGTACTCAGCCTAGTTCAGTCAATCATAGGATCATGAATTTTGGACTGGAAAGCTAGCAAGTTCAGTCCCCTCATTTTGTAGATGAGGAAGGAAAGGAGAGGGAGGGAGAGAAGGAAGAAGGAAGAGTGGGTAGGAGGAAGGAAGGAAGGGAGGAAAAAAAAGAAGGAAATAAATATTTGTTAAGCACTTACTGTGTACCAGACATTATGCCAAATACCTTACAAATATTATCTCATTTGATTAAGAGAGGATAAAGAAGATTAAGTAACTTACTTAGTCACACAATTAGTAAATGTCTGAGGCAGGATTTGATTTCAAGCCTTCTTGACTCCAAGCTCAGAGCTCTCTCCACTGTGCCAGCTAGCTACCTGAATCAATTAATTATGAATCAACATTTATTAAATATTATGTATATGATAACTAAGAAACAAATACAAAGTGGGATATTTCTGATCCTCAAGGACTTATTATTCTACCAGGATAATATGTATTCCCAGATCACTATGAACAGGATAGATACAGAATAAACACATAGTCATTTGGAGAAGGGAGTACCAATGACTTGGGAATCAGGAAGAACTCTTGAAGCAGGTGACATTTGTGCTGACCTTTGAAAGAAACTGGTAGTTCTAGGTGGTAGAGGCAGAAGAGGGTTCTAGGCATGGGGACTGTGCAAAAGCAGAGATGAGAAGTGGAATGTCTTCTATGAAGAATAACAAATAAGCCCATTTGGCTGAAATGTATAGCATGTGAGAAGAAAGGCTCATATTGATAACTACTATTTCACCTTCCTGGGAGGTTGATACTTAAAACATCAAAATGTAAAACATTTTGTAAGATTGCAGGAAAAGCATTTCAGCATCTCCTCTGCTCTCTACTGTCCAAACAGTTCTCTAAAGACAAATGTCTTCTGGCAGTCCATGACAGGGGTGGAATCTTCCTTCCAATGATCATTGCCTTCTCTAAAAAGTATTGTAGAAACTCTAAAGAGTATCTCCTGTATTGTAGATGGTACCAGCTGGGGCAGTAGCTCCCTGGGTGGTTCTGAGGCAAACTATACTCAAAATATACTGCTGTGGGGTCATTTGGTATGAATTGTCAGGTTCCTGATTTATGTCCCTAGGATTATTATCAGTCCTAAAATTACGATTCCTGAAATCACCGTTATAATTATCATTCCTATAATTGTTCCTATAATAATTTCTCCAGTTGGTATAGTTCATCAGTACTGGGGAAAAATTCCTACAGTTCGTCATTATGTAACTAACCCTTCTTATGACAGAATTGGCAGGTAAGGGACTGATAGGTTCTTGGAGAGGGGCTAGGGCCATTGGTTGATTAGGGTCTTGGAGAGGGGCTCATGCCATTGGTTGATCATCATTTCCTTTGTTTTGTTTATTAATCTTTTCCTCCAAAAATTTGATGTGTTTTCTGAAGGTTTCTATGATATTATTAGCCTCTTCCTGGTTTTTCTTTTGGCTTTTAAAGACATAAGAAGCAGTGTTTTGCAACTCTTCAAGGTCCATCTGAGGCCAACATGGGCAATGCATCTTAAAATAATATTGGACCACCCTTCAAGAGTTGTTGACAAAATGTCTCCTTATTTGCTTAATATCTTTATCTTTAGAAATATCAAGGCCTAGATATTGACCCCCAAGCTCAATGAGATTATCCATGAATTGTGAGGGTGTCTCATTTTCTGATTGTCTAAGCCTTTCACATTTTGAACATACTTCTATGTCCTTAGAGCATTCTCCCATAGCTGTTATAATGGCATCCCTACAACGATGTAATTGCAACCAGTTCACGGTACTGTTATAATCCCATGCAGGATCCTGAGCTGGCCAGTGTGGTGCACTATGCCCCAGGCCTTGTTAACATGAGATGATTTTATTTTTCTTGCATTCCTTTAGAAAAAAACATTGAACAAATTCTCAACATCCTTATAGGATAGGTCATATTGATAAAAAATTTCAGCCATCTTCTTGGTCACCACCAAAGGTTCAGATTCAAATGAAGGTATATTATGTTTCAGTTCTCTAATTTCTTGGGGAGTAAAAGGAATATGGTGTCTTAGGGTCACCACATCCCCATTGCGTCCTATTTCAGGCACTTCCCTTAATGGTAAAAGGCCTTCATAGTAGTCATATGATGTCTGTGATTCCTTAGAAATTGACTGTGGGGATGCTGAGGCAACATTGGTAGGAACAGGTATGGGAGCAGAATAAGATTTCTTTGGAGTTGCGGCTGGTCGTGAGGTGGGAAGAAAGGGCAGGAGAGGATGGGGGGTTAGAAGAAAGATCAGGGGAGGTAAGATCAGCCAGGAGTTTCAGAGCATGAGAGAGATGCTGCAGAGTACGAGAGAGAAGGGTCTGCACCTGATGTATATGAGAGGAGTGTCTCATCTCCATTTTGGGAGAAAAAGGTTCATCCTCTATTTGTGGTTCAGGAGCAGGCTCACAAAATTCAGACTTGTTTTGGGTGGAATCGGTATTTTTCAATAGGTCATGTAAGTGTTTGAAATTTTTTTATTGAATTTTCCCTTTGGCCTGCATTTCTGCTTTAATCTCTCATATAGAGGTATCTTTTGTCTTAAGAATGAAGATCAGAAAAATAAAATGTCCTAGGATTACAAGGAGGAGGAGGGAATTAGAATTTTACATGCTTCTAATTGGGCAAAAAGCAAAATACTTTCATGCATGGTAGCATTTATGCTGCTTAGCATTTTGATCAAGAAAGGAGGAAAAAATGTATATTTATTTTTTATTGATTTATTTTTTTAATTGTTATTATTATAAGGGGCGGGGTAGAAGGTGAGGGTATTTAGCTTATTTAATTTTTTTATTTTATTGGATTTTTATTTTTTTAAAAAAGGGAGAAAATTATTTTTAAATTTTTTCAATTTATTTATTTGTTTATTTATTTATTGCTTCAATCTAGTGGCAGCAAACAACCACTGTAGCTAAGCAGGAAAAGGGAAAAAAATAAGAGAAGAGAAAGAAAGAAAAAAAAAGAAAAGGAAGAAGAGAAGAAAAAACCAATGCTCAATATAGACCTCTAGTGGCCAAGAGGCAGCACTACAACTGGGAGGGGTTAGGGGAGTGGTTAGTGTGGTTTAAAAAAAAAAAGGGCTAGGACTTTCCTAGCTAAGGCAAAGATCCTGGTGAAGCCTAAGGGGCAATCAGCTGTCTATCAGGGAAAGGAGCTTCCCTTTGAGCTGGCTGGGGAAAGGGAAGCTTATGCTCACCAGCTGGAGTGGAGATCAGGGCAGCAGAAGCTGCAGAAGTGGCAGCAACATGGGGGCCAGGCTAGAACTAGCTCTGGCTAAGGGAAAAAAACCCAACAGAGGCTTTGGGCTGCAGGAAGGAGAAGCCAAGCCTGGTGTGACTAGGCTTCAGCAGCTTGAGGGCATAGCAGCACCAGGGCAGTCCCGGGTGCTGCAGCTGAGGTAGTAGCTTGAGGCAGCGGTAGCCAGGGTTTGGCCAAGCTGCAGGCAAGAATGGTCAATCAGGCTGATTGGATTGCTCCCCAGGCCTGGCAGGGAGCGGCTTCTCCACCAAGTCCCCTAAATTAAGGCAGCTGGGCATGGCAGGATGGCCAGGATGTAAAAATACTCAAATCCTCACAGCTGCCACAGGCTTGGAAGGTGGAAGGAGAGCTAGAGGAATGAGCCACTCTGGGTGGTTGGAGAAGGGGTTTGAAAACTACCAGTAGAAAAGTAGCTTTGGTTGCAAACCAGTAGCAGTTTTAAACTGCCAAGTTGCTTAGCTGTAACCATGCTGCTGGCTTTAAAGAAAAGGAAAAAGAAAAGCCAAGTTCTAGAATCTCTTCGTGGTTGCCAAAAATGTAAAGATTAAAATTAATATCCAGTACTCCAAGTATTATATTTAATAATATTTATTAAATATTTATCTAGAGATGCACAAACAAGAAAAGGAAAAGGTGATTGTGGGAAATGTAGTCTCTAGGATTCAATATTCTAAATCAATACAGGACCCCAGGAGCTCCTGACTTCTCAAACTCACCATTTTGCCTCAAAGGTTGGAAATACTCTTCTCAGGATCACTATTCAGTCACCTGTGCTCTGAGAAAGGAACACAAAGCAGATGAGGGAGCCAGAGGCCTCTAATCAAGCTCACTTAGCATATTCTCTTCTGGCTATGGGTAACCCATGGCCTTCCCTGTCCCTCATAGGAAATCACAGTCCGAGTTGATTGCTATACATTCTGGTGAATTAAAGAAGAGAGAGACAGAGATAGACATGCGGACAGAGACAGAGATACAAAGAAAGACAGATACAGAAAAAGACAGAGAGACAGGCTAACAAGTACATAAAGGCACAGAGAGTTAGATGGAGGGGGGGGTTAGAAGGGGAGGTAGAGATTGAGAGGGAGAATGATGGAAGGCATAATGACTCCTTTCCAGTCTACTAAATTGATAGATCTTCCTGGGTGAATGGTCACTATTCGTTTTTAAGGAGGTGTTAGGGTTGACCAGAGGACCACCCAGAATTTACTGAGTCATCTCAAAGCACCAAGTTCTTTAGGGATGAACACATGACCATGAAAGTGGTCAGGGTGCAAGATCAACATTTCATGGTAAATTCTGCAGCAAGAACATATACATCACTGGAAGTAGTTGATTCCTAGGTCTAACATGATGAATAATCTCTTTTAAAAATTTTATTTAATTGCTTAAGAGAATTTTTCCATGGTTACATGATTCATGTTCTTTTCCTCCTCTCTTCCCCTGTAAAGGTTAAAATTAAGGTTGACACTGAATATAATAATTATTTTGGTCACCAAGGATTTTATTTATAAAAAACTAATGAAACACTCAAGTCAGCTGGAAATTTTATATGTTTTTATAGAAATTTAATTGATAGTGGAGGAGATTTTTTTTTTTAATAGTATTTTATTTGATCATTTCCATGCATTTTTCATTAAAGACAAAGATCATTTTCTTTTCCTCCCTCCCACCCCCCGTGGCCGACGTGTGATTCCACTGGTATCATATGTGTTCTTGACTTGAACCCATTGCCATGTTGTTAGTATTTGCATCAGAGTGTTCGCTCCGAGTCTTTCCTCTGTCATGTCCCCTCAGCCATTGTAGTCAGGCAGTTGCTTTTCCTTGGTGTTTCTATTCCCTCAGTTTGTCCTCTGCTTTTGGATAGTGTTTTTTTCTCCTTGATCCCTGCAGATTGTGCAGGGACATTACACCACCACTAATGGAGAAGTCCATTACGTTCGATGATACCACAGTGTGTTTGTCTCTGTGTACAATGTTCTCCTGGTTCTGCTCCTCTCGCTCTGCATCACTTCCTGGAGGTTGTTCCAGTTCACATGGAAATCCTCCGATAGTGGAGGAGATTAAGGAGAAGGAAGAAGGAAAGGAGTAGCTTCCCCACACCCCCACCCCCACACCTGACTATAACTGAGCAGAGAGATTGGGAGATAAGGTTTTGGAGTATGAAGGAGGAAGGAGTGAGCTTGAACTCCAAAAAGGAAAGGGCTAAGCCAAGATGCCTGAACCTGAAATCAGCTCCAGGGCAAACTCACCGCCAAACCCAAACAAAATACCTGCCACCACTCCAAGATTGTTGGAACACCTAGCAAGCTGCCAGCCAGAGTTGCCTCTCTAGGGAAAAAAAAAGAGAGTCGAAGTGGCATGCCTTATATAGACGGTTTTATGTCACTTTCCTGTGTCTCATCTGTACCAATGATAGCTTAGCTTGACTTAGGACAGCCCAGAGGTCTGTCTGCTTTTTCTGCACATGTCTGTTGAAGGCCATTTCCTCAGATAATTAAATCTTGAGTTTGGTGCAGACCTTCCTAATCTTGTTAAACTAAGGAGGGTAGAGAAATGCAGGGTTCCCAAGACCTGATTCTGTTAGTCTAAGTATCTCTATTGTTATTTATTAGGAAATAGCTAAATCAGATCTTGTAAAGTATGGTCTGATTAGGGTGGAATAGTTTTAAAATTCACACCTCCCACCCCCATCCCATAGCCAATGAGAAATTCCACTAGGTTTTACATGTGTCATTGATCAAGACTTATTTCCATACTTTTGATATTTGCACTAGAATGATTGTTTAGAGCAATAATGGGCAACCTTTTGAGCTTGGTGTGTCAAAATTCATCAAAAAACTGAGCATAACTTGAGTGGTGTGTCACTTTGAGAAAAAAACCATAATTTTGTGATATTTATTTATAGTTTAAATAACAAAAATGTCTAATTGTAATATATAACTAATTTTAATAAAACAAAAACTATTTCACTTACCTGCTTAGTGACTTCTTTGTTCATCTGTCATTTGGTTTCTTTTGCTGGTCTTGATATTATTTAAGTTGTTTGGGGTGCCATGAACTAAGATAAGTGAGGGGGAGGGAGAATTCTTTATCCTGCCTATTAGTGACGTTTTTGTTGTTGAATTTCATTGACTAAATCTTCAATTGAAGTTTGGTATTTTGTATACTTCCAGCCCAAGCAAGTGCTACTAACTTCATCTGTCAATCTGCTTCTTTTGTTGGTTTTGATTAATGCTAGAGTATAAGGTCTCACAAAAGTACATAGAGGAAAAAATTGTGAGTAAAGCCATTGCTATATTTTTTAGGGAGCTAAAAGTGTCTGGTAATTCCAGTTCCAGGTACTCCAAATTTCCGGTTTGTAGTGGCACTCCTCTTGATTCTCCAAGTGGAACCTTTTCAGATTCTCAAGCTTTGACCTCAAGTTGACAAACACCTGAGCCCAGATGTTGTATTGAAATTCTGCAAGTTGCTTCTTCAAATCATCAATTTGCATCCATAAGAAACCATTTAATTCCAAACTACCGTAGACTACTATATCAGGATGCTTAATTATTTTCATGGTCTGTTCTAGGCTTCTAAGTTGATTAAATCTATCACTGAACTGGTTAAGTAATGAATCTAAAACATGCTGGTACTTTATATGCAAGGGTTCCATTTCATTTTGTACAGATACACTGGCCTTCTCAAAATACTTTGTTACTCGAGGAAAATACTTATAAGTTTTAGTTTCTACATCTTGCTTGAAAATTAAGCCTTTATGTATCCAAATATAACGTCAATACTTTTGCCAAAACCTTGTAACTTTAAGTTCAGTTCATTAATATAAACAGAGAGATCTGTAAAAAACTTCAGACTGTTGAACCGCTTATCATCATTGAGCTGAGGAAAGTTTCCCAGATCCTTATCCTCAAGAAATATTTTGATTTCTTCAAAGCACTCCACAAAGCACTCAAGAACTTTGCCTTGGCTCAGCCATATTACATTATTGTACATCAGCAGTCCACTGCAGAAAATTCTTGCTTGTGAAGGGGGCAAGCAACTATTAAATTAACTATTTTTGTAACTGACATTAAGTCATTTAAGTCGTTGAATCCTGCCTTGGCACATAAAGCACATAAAGGCACAATCAGATGTCCAATAGCTTCCTTAAACAATTTGACAAATCCAAGTTTTATCCCCACCATGTGTGGTGCCCCATCTATTGTCACTGACACAACTTTAGAGATATCAATGCTTAGGTCACAGAATGTTTGTATAACAACCTTACATATTTTGCTTCCTGATGTATTTATTGGCACTGATACTAACTTTATCAATTCTTCTCTCATTGTGAGACCATCAGACTATCGATCAATAGTGGTCAACCGAGTATGTGATGTGACATCAGTAGTTTCATCTGAGAGATGGAAAAATATTTACAATTACTTATGTCTCTCTTTATTTGATGTTGTATGTTTGTGTTCAGTCTCATTGTTTGGTCTTTTGTGATATTTCTACTGAGTGGTAACTCAAATATTCTCTTAATAAATGCATATTTATTCTGCAAATCATGAAATAGAACTGGTGCACATCTCAGGAGAGTTTCTTTAATAAATTCTCCCTCACTGAGTGCTTTTCCATGGTGAGCTATGGAGTGAGCAATGCTCAAGCTTGCAGATGTTAAATTTGTAGAGCCTTTTACAAATTTAAGGATGGAATTAGATTGGCTTATATAAAGGTGTAGCTGCCTGAAAATGTATTCCTTCCTTTCATCCTCACTTTTTTTTCAAGAGCTGGGAATGATTAGTTTCAAAATGTCTATTTATTTTCCACATTCTGCTTACTACCGTTTCAGTACATAGAATGCAAAATGATCTGCCATTTTTTTTCTATAATGCCATACATCTTGGTCCATGTCTCTTGAAAGGATCAGCTACTGCTACTACCACTTCCTTTACTTAACCTTGGTTTTTTATTTTTTGGGTTCTCCATCCAGGGGCAGTGACAGAAGATAGAATTATAGATAGCCTATTAGCCCTACAGGCAACTAGGGGTTAACTAGCTTAACTGATCACAAGATGGCACATGTAACTGTCTTTTAGGAAAGGGCAGGATTAATAAGCAGAAATAGGGGTTAATAAAGATGCACAATAATAATAGTGGTGAAATGGAGTCTGCACTATGCTACAAGATGGCGTTCCTTATGTAAACTAAGATGGCTGCCGCTATTTCTAATGGCGGGAAAGAGCACCCATAGCACAGGCCCTTGCCTCTCCCAGCCTCCCCCTCACTTATCTCAGTAATGATGGGCAATTAGAAATCCATGACAACCCAGAACAATAGATTGGATGATGGTTGCTATGGTTATGTGGTTGCTGGTAATGGAGATCACAGGGCCCCCAGAGATGCGTCCTGTATTGGAGGGGTTGTTTATTTGTATTATAGGGGTTAAGACTTTCAGTATAGAGAGGGGGAAATAGAGGAGAACCTCCATTCTCAAAGTGGGGTTCAGGGGGACAGCTGATGTTTAAGGTTGTCTCAGAGAGAGAAGAGGGGGTTTGAAGACGTTCCCTCTTCTGCTTTCCCTCCTTAGCTAAGGCTGCTCTCTCAAATTTGCTCATAACCCTCTTGTTCCCCCTCCACTACTCCAGACCAAAGGGTCTCCCTTTGATCTGTTCACTCACACACAGCTTGGAAAAAAAGATAATTATTTTAATGTCAACTCAATCAGGGTATACAAAGGAATAACTAGCAGGGAAAGAATGGGAGAGGAAAATAGGGGAAAGGGGGTCCCTGTTTCTAAAACCGTTTTCCCTCCCTCCTCAAGTTTGGGGGGAACTCAGGCCTTGGCATCCTGAGTCCCCTGAGAGAAAATCAGGTTGACTCACCCTAGGTTTGGCCCCTTGGCCACACAGTTCAGACTCAGGGCAACAGGAGCTGAAGTAAAGTCGGACAGAGATTTAAAATGTCTTTCTCGGGTTTCCTCTTCAATAATCTTTTCAATTGGGAAATGTTGGGGGGAAAGATTTCCAGTCACCAGCAGGAAAAGTGGGTAACCCTCAGGAGAAAGTTTTTTCCCACTTTCTCTCTTCAGCTTCTCAAGACTGAGAGAGCCTCACTGCTCTACCAGCCAGAATCTTCTCCTCCTCAAGATTCCAATCTCCTGGGGCCCCTGCCCTGTCAAGGTGATCAGTTCCTCACACTCTTCAGCCTGACACTTTTCTTATGTACCAGCCTCTGTCACAGTCCCCTGCAGCATTCCACTGCCCCCTGCTCTGCCGGCTGAAAGTGAGGTCAAAGATCCCTTAATGGTGTAAAAAATAGACTCGAATACAGGACTACAATCCCCACAAGCCTTTGCTCCACTTCCCCAGAATACCTTGTAATCTCACCTGGGCCGAGATCGAGAAGGTATTTAAGTTGATTCAAAGGCTTTTGAGGGGCTCTCTTGGACTTCCATTTGGGGCAGATGTGGCTCTTTCCATAATGTAGGTGAGGTTGTGTCCAGGCCAGAGAGAAACTAATTTCTACCTGCCTCAGTCTCCCCATATTCCCTAATTTTAATCTTTACAATGGCCTAACTGGAAGTCCCAGGACTAGACACTCTGTGCTGGAGTTCTGTTGTTTTGGCCTACAGACCTCCAGCACAGAGTGTTTACACTACACTACAACAAATGTTTTATCCTCAGCTCCTGCACATGGCTCTGCAGGAGCCAAGGATGAAATGTCCTTTTCGGCATAAGGTCCCTTACTTCTCTGAATGTGACTGCATGTGGTCGTATGTCATAAAAATGGCTATACGTGTCAGTGCTGACACACATGTCATAGGTTCACCATCACAGGTTTAGAGTCTCCATCCCCAATCATATCCCCCTCGACCCATGTGATCAAGCAGTTGTTTTTCTTCTGTATTTCTGCTCGCACAGTTTTCCTCAGGATGTGGATAGTGTTCTTTCTCATAAGTCCCTCAGAATTTCCTGGATCATTGCATTGCTGCTACTAGAGAAGTCCATTATATTATATTGTGCTACAGTATATCAGTCTCTGCGTATAATGTTCTGGGTATGCTCCTTTTGCTCTGCATCAATTCCTGGAGGTTGTTCCAGTTCACATGGAATTCCTCCACTTTATTATTCTTATTAGCACAATAGTATTCCATCACCAATAGATACTACAATTTGTTCAGCCATTCCCCAATTGGAGGGCATCTCCTCATTTTGCAATTTTTTGCCACCACAAAGAACCCAGCTATGAATATTTTTGTATATGTGTTTTTCCTTATTATCTCTTTGGGGTATAAATGCAGCAATGGTATGACTGGATCAAAGGGCAGACAGTCTTTTAGCACCCTTTGGGCATAGTTCCAAATTGCCTTCCAAAATGGTTGGATCAATTCACAACTCCACCAACAATGCATTAATATCCCAATTTTGCCACAATCCCTCCAACATTTATTACTTTCCATTGCTGTCATGTTGGCCAACCTACTAGGTGTGAGGTGATACCTCAGAGTTGTTTTGATTTGCATCTTTCTGATTATAAGAGTTTTAGAACACTTTTTCATGTGCTTATTAATAGTTTTGATTTCTTTAACTGAAAATTGCCTATTCATGTCCCTTGCCCATTTATCAATTGGAGAATAGCTTGATTTTTTTTGTACAATTGATTTAGCTCTTTATAAATTTAAGTAGTTAGACCTTTGTCAGAGGTTTTTGTTATAAAGAATAAATAAATAAACAATTTGTTGTTTCCCTTCTAATTTTGGTTACCTTGGTTTTGTTTGTATGAAATTTTTAATTTGGTGTAATCAAAATTATTTATTTTACATTTGGTAATTTTTTCTAACTCTTGGTTGGTCTTAAAATCTTTCATAGGTCTGATAGGTAAACTATTCTGAGTTCACCTAATTTACTTATAGTTTCCTTCTTTGTATTCAAGTCATTCACCCATTCTAAATTTATCTTGGTGTAAAGTGTGAGATGTTGACGTATACCTAATCTCTCCCATACTTTTCTAATTTTCCCAGCATTTTTTGTCAAATAGTGGATTTTTGTCCCAAAAGCTGGGATCTTTGGGTTTATCATAGACTGTTTTGCTGAGGTCACTTACCCCAAGTCTATTCTAATGATCCTCCTTTCTGTCTCTTAGCCAGTACCATATTATTTTGATGACCACTGCTTTATTGTACAGTTTAAGATCTGGTACTGCTAGGTCCCCATCCTTCACATTTTTTCATTTTTTCTCTTGATATTCTTGATCTTTTGTTCTTCCAAATAAACTTTGTTATTTTTTTTTCTAATTCAGTAAAAAAAAAAGTTTGTTGGTAGTTCGATGAGTATGGCGATAAATAAGTAAATTAATTTGGTTAGGATTGTCATTTTTATTATGTTAGCTTGTCCTACCCATGGGCAATTACTGTTTTTCTAATTGTTTAGATCTAGTTCTAATTGTGTGGAGAGTCTTTTGTAGTTGTGTTCATATAGTTCCTGTGTTTGTCTTGGCAGATAGATTCCTAAGTATTTTATATTGTCTAGGGTGATATTAAATGGAATTTCTCTTTCTAACGTTTGCTCCCAGAATGTGTTGGAAATATATAGAAGTGCTGATGATTTGTCTGGGTTTATTTTGTATCCTACAACTTTGCTAAAGTTGTTGATTATTTCCACTAGCTTTTTAGTTGATTCTCTAGGATTCCTTAAGTACACCATCATATCATCTGCAAAGAGGGATAGCTTGGTCTCCTCACTGCCTATTTTAATACCTTCAATTTCTTTTTCTCCTCTAATTGCTACAGCTAGTGTTTCTAGTACAATGTTAAATAATAGAGATGATAATGGGCATCCTTGTTTCACTCCTGATCTTATTGGGAAGGCTTCTAATTTATTCCCCATTGCAGATGATGTTTGCTGATCCTTTTAGATATAAATTGTTTTTTTTTTTTTAAGGAAAGGCCCTTCTATTCCTATACTTTCTAGTGTTTTCAATAGGAATGGGTGTTGTATTTTGTCAAAGGCTTTTTCTGCATCTATTGAGATAATCATGAGATCTCTGTTGGTTTGATTATTGATATGGCCAATTATGCTGATAATTTTTAAAAGATTGAACCATCCTTGCATTCCTGGTATAAATTCCACCTGATCATAATGAATAACCCTCATGATCACTTACTGGAGTCTTTTTGCTAGTATTCTATTTTTTGCATCTATGTTCATTAAGGAGATTGGCCTGTGGTTTTCTTTCTCTGTTTTTGACCTACCTGGCTTCAAGATCAGTACATGGTGAATAATCTATGGAAGAGAGACTATTAAACAAAGAAAGGAGTTTGAGTTTTCTCCAAAAAGAATCTCTAACTTCTTGAGCTGAAGATTGATTGGCAGGGTCAGATTTCCACTTTATTAATAACAGTTTGGTAACTGTATGGAGGAGGGATTAGAGATCCCTTTAATATGGCATTTGTGACCCCATAGCCTTATTATAGAGCCTCAGAGTTTTATTCCTTTATTTTAAGACTCTGATGGATAATAGCTTAATTTCTCTATTTGCACTTTAATATCAGTAATTATATCTTATCTAAGATGAGTAAAACCTTGAAGAGATTTTGACAAAATCATTAAGTACAGTTTGGGGAGAAACAGGAAAACAGACCAAGGACTCAATCTGGAAAGTAGAGGACTCTTAAAATTTATCTATTTGACAGTTTTACCAAAAAATGACCTTTTTCTGCCATAAGCTCAGAGGCCTTGGGCCTCTCACATTTCACATCTGGGCTTCAGTTTCTTCATCATGAGAGAGTTCGACTAGATAATTTCTGAATTCCCTTCTAGCTCCAACATGAAGATAAACAGAATAAGCATCAATTTTGGAGCTATTTTGTGGACAGGGAGAGAGAAGCCTAGAGAGGTAACAGCTGGGATACTGACTGAGTTGGGAACAGTGCCATGATTAACAACTCCTCTGCCTTTGTTGAGCTAATCCCTCATTTGAAGGAAAAATGAATGAGTGAGAAAATAGAGAGCTTAAAGAATGGATGGATGAAGTGTAAACATAGATAACTGCCTGAAGAAAAGACAGTTGAATAAACATTTGGAACTTTAAGAAATGAGGGACTTGTATTAAATGATCTCTAAGATCTCTTACTAGGTGGCACATTAGGTAGAGTGCCTGGCATGAAGTCAGGAAGACCTCTTCCAGAGTTCGTCTTTGACCTCAGAAACTTGCTGTGTGACTCTGGGCATGTCATTTAACCCATTTGCCTTAGTTTCCCGATCTGTCAAATGACCTGGAAAAGGAAATGGCAGACCACTTAAGTAATTTTGCCAAAAAAAAAAGCCCAGGTGACTTAATGAAGAGTAAGATCTGACTGAAAATGACTGAACAACATAAGGTTTATTATAGTCTCCACATTCAGTGACTCTGATTCTAAGACATAAAATAGAAACCAAGTAGAAGTAATATCAGAAAAGAAATATAGGTATAATATATAACAAATATAATTTTATATGTATACATAAGAGTCCAGAAATATGTCTGTTTGCATGTATTTCTGTCTAATGTACATTTATATTATATATTTTTCTGGAAATGAGTACTTTTTTTAAAGGGGGAAAAGTTCAGAGATTGACTTACAACTAAAATAGATTTTGGAAGGAGCAAGTGAAGGAAGCAGTTAAAATAACACAAAAGAACTAGATGAAGAATTGAAAAATGTCTAGTAGTAAGTTTACGGATAAAAGGAAGTTCAGAAAGAAATAATCTCAGAAAAAGAATCTATGCCCAACTAATCAAGGATAAAGAAAGACAGACTTTTTTTTTTTTAATGGCTGTAAAACTGGCTGGTTGCTGACTACATATACATAATAAAGACAGGAATGAGGTTAGGCAGGAGGACAAAGACTGTGCTTCCTGGGCTTAGCTGGGCTCCTATGCCTTTCTCCCTACTATTCATTTGTGTGGGAGACCAAAGAATTTTAGGTGCCCCTCCAGTAATATGTAATAGTTATATTGCCTCTCAGATCCTGGATGCTACATTTGCTTCTCGGGGTACCAGAGGTAATCCTGAGTGTTTTGAGGACAGTCTTTACTCTCATCATTTGAGTTCACACCATATGTATTCCTCTCATTGCAAGGTATTCTGGGAAATGTTTTAAAGACTAGCTCTTTGAAAAAAGTGTGAGGACACATGTTGAAGTTTAGTCTGCAATATTAAAATATCCTCTATCACTTTCTTAAGTCTCCGAAGTAGCGAGGTGGCACATTGGATAGAGTACTGGACTTGAATTTAAGAAGACTTGAGTTCAAATCGCTTACTTAACCATGTGACCTTGGGCAAGTCACTTAAGTTCTATTTGTTTCAGTTTCAACTCTAAAATGAGGATAATAATAGCAACTACTTCTCAAGGTTTCGTGAGGATCAGATGAGATATTTGTAAAAAATGCTTATAACAATAACTGGCACATAATAGGTACTATTTTAATGCTTATCTCTCCACACCCCTTCCACCTTAAGTCTAGGCAATCAAACAACAAAACAATAAATTCCAGCATTTGCTTGTTTCCAAGATGTAAAATGGTCACTGTGAAAATTTAACAACCTGTTTCCAGAGCTTGTTCAAGCTGGTTGCAAAATATTCCTGCCCCAGTGACTGGCACACCAGATCCATTTAACCATTTAGCCTTGGATATTTTCAACATGGAATCTAGAAGTCCCCAAAGTTGTAGCTTAGAGGGATTTGGTGATCCCCAGTTTATTTAGTTTGGAGGTGAAAGCCTCAGGTTTGAGCCTGTTCCTGTGAGAATCCACCCCAAGGGGAATCTCAGACTTAACAATACTGTGCCAAAGAGTCACTGGATTTTGGCTAGCACTTAGTCCCAGTCTGAAGTGGATTGTTAAATCCACAAATTTGGGAACTTCTAGATTCCATGTTGACAGTATCTTTCACAAAGAGAAATATACTTCAAATATATGAAAGAATAAAGGTATAAAATTTCTTCCAATACCTCCTAGGCCTACTCTTCCCTCTGTACCACCTTGGACTCTAAAGGGAGTAGGCTCATGATTTAGATCAGTTTATACATGGTATCTATCCCATAAAAATCATGTCCAGATGCAGCAACTGCTGGATGAGTCCTTGTCTCAACTACCACTTTCTAGAGTCCCCCAAATCATTCATTGCTCCTGGGATCACCAGTGCTTCCCTGGCTACTGAACAGCATGGCATGCTGGGGCTCTGAAGTGCCTTCTGGACACGTAATGCCACAATGCCAAGCCACCCTACTGACCTTTTAAAACTCATAAGTTCAGTGGTTCCACTCCCTTCACCTAGGATGGAAAAGAATAAATAAGAGCAGCTAAGGATGGAGGCCCTTCCTTTCATGGGGCCCCCAGACCTCAAAAGGGAGATGGCCTCTAGGTCTTCCTCCTTTCAGTATTCTCTCTTAAAAGATGCTGCAAGCAATGGAGCCACTGAGATTTCCTAAGAGGGAAGAGACTAGACCACTGCTGACTCAGGTCCTTTGGAATGCATTTAATTGAAAAAGGCTCTGCGCACATGCTCTGTGGTCTCTTGGAGACACCTTTGCAGTGTTACAATTCTTTTGGAAGTAGACTTCTTGTCTTGTCCACTTTGAGAGAAGCCCTCTGAGGCACTTTGTAAATATGCCAGATCCCATCACATTATGTAATTCTTTTTTGACATACTGTTATCTAGTCTCTCCAGCTAGGTTGTCGATTTGTTTTGATTGCCAGTTGCAGTGTTCTCACTTCTGTGCCTCTGGGACCAAATATACAGTGGGGGAATGTGTTTGATAGATACTTCATAATGAATCTATAATTTCATCAATGCTGATACTCTACTCCTTGACAAAGCTCACAGCCCATCCATGCCTACTCATCCTGTGTGATTCCTGCTCACATCCTCCTGGGAATCATCCATTGGGGTTCTGCCCTAAACTCTGGGGACCCTCCACTGATCTAGATCTCTTGACCTTGTCAGGGTAGCTACCTAAGGAGAACATGGGTTCTCTTTCTGTTATCCATTATTCTTTCTTCTTTTTAAAATAAACTTATCTTTTATTTAATAAATTTATGAAAGATGAAGAAATATTTGGTTTTAACAGTATTTGCAATCATGACATCACATTTAAATTCACAAAAAGTACAAAATGATTTAGTGTCAACATAGGATCCCTTATTCTTTTTACATGATCCTTCTGATCTCTTTTATGCTGCTTTTCCTGAGCATTTGTTTAATGTGATGTGCTACTATCTAACTGTCACTGATCACTGGGCAAAATGTAAATATAATTGTTTAGCAGCCACAATACCTCACACTGGATAGAATACTGGATCTGAATTCAGAAGATGCGAGTTCAAAGCTCACCTTAGACTCTTCTTGGCTTTTTTTCACTTAATCTCTGTTTGCCTCAGTTTCTTTTATATGTAAAATAGGGTTAATAATAGTATCTATCTCCCAGGGTTATTGTGATGTTAAAATGAGTGCATATTCATAAAGTGCTTTACAAACATTAAAGCTCTTTATAAATGTTAGCTATTATTATTAGCTATTATTTCATGTCTCATAACATCATCCAAAGAAATATGGAGGTTAAGTGATATGTAGATACATAAATAAATATATAGACACATATAGGGCTAAAATTAGGTCTTGGTAAAATAAAATGAAAGAAAGGAATGTTAGCTATTATTATTATTATTAGCTATTATTTAATGTCCCTTAGTTTCATTCAAAGAATATGGGGGCTAAATAATATGTAGATGTGTAAATAAATATATAGACACATGTCAGGTTAAAATTAAGTCTTAGTGAAATAACATGAAAGAAAGGAATGTTACCTATTATTATTATTATCTATAATTTCATGTCTTTAAGATTAATTCAAAGAATATGGGGGTTAGATGATATGTTGATGCATAAATAAATATATAGACACATGTGGGTCTAAAATTAGGTCTTGGCAAAATAAAAGTAAAAAGCCATGTTAGCTAGCTATTATTATTATTACTATTATTTTGTGTCAGCTTCATTCAAAGAATATGGGGGTTAGATGATAAGTCGATCCATAAATAAATATATAAACACATGTAGGGTTAAAACTAGGTCTTGGCAAAATAAATGAAAATGAAATGAAAAAGAAAAAATCATCTATTTTTCATGAATGTTGGAAAATAGCATTCATTTATCTGAAACTTACTTAATGAATTAGCTAGTTAATTAATTAATTAAAACCCTTACTTTCTGTCTTAGAATCACTACTGTGTATTGGTTCCAAGGCAGAAGAGTGGTAAGGACTAGGCAATGGGGGTGAAGTGACTTGCCCAGGGTCACACAGCAAGGAAGTGTTGGAGGTCAAATTTGAACCCAGGACCTCCTGTCTCTAGGCCTGGCTCTCAATTCACTGAGCCAGCCAGCCAGCTGCCCCTCAAAACTGACTTTAAAGAAAACTTTTCTGGAATATAATTTCATCAAGTGAGGGATTTTTGTATAACAATAATAGCTAACATTCATAAAGCATTGTAAGGTTTCCATATATTATCTCACTTGATCCTCACAACAACCCTGTGAGGTAGGTATTGCTATAATCTTCAATTTACAGATAAGGAAACTGAGCCCAAGAGTGGCTCAGAACCTCACTGGGAGTTATACAGGTAAGTAATTGAGGTAGAATCTGGACTTGGGCCTTCCTGACTCCAGATTCAATACTCTGTGCCACCTAGTTGCTTAGAACATTGAGAGAGAAGCCAGAAAGAAGTCCAAAGGAAAGAGTGGAAGAAAAGAGGATATTGAAAGGAGATACAATAAATAAAATTAGCAGTCATGAAAGTGGTCTTAATGACTCATGAAGAAGGAAGTAAATGAACAATAGGAAATGTTTGGCAGGGAAGTAGAATAAACAAAGAATATGTTTTCACCATTATTTGTTCAATGAACTTTTATTTAGAACCTACAATGCTCTAGGTATCAAGGATGAGGTGTGATTGTGACCTTCTTTTTAAAAAAGTATTTACAGTCCATTCTCTACTAGCAGCAGTGCAATGATCTAGAACAAATCTGAGGGACTTATGAGAAAGAACACTATCCATGTCTAGAGAAAGAACTGTGGGAGTAGAAACACAGAAGAAAAACAACTGCTTGATCACATGGGTTGAGGGGGATATGATTGGGGATGGAGACTCTAAATGATCACCTAGTGCAAATATTAATAATATGGAAATGGGTCCCATGGAAAAATATTCAAAATTAATTAATTAAATAAAAATTTCAATTAAAAATAATAAAATTTTAAAAAAAATTTAGAGAAGTATTTACAGTCCAATAAGTAACCCGGCAGGAACTGAGATAAAGCGACTGGGCTGAGTTTCAAAAGAGAAGTATAAAAGGCTGTAGGTAGGCAGGTATCCAGAGTGATCACTTGCTCTAAGATGATAGGGAAACAAAATAAGCAGAATCAACATTTTTTGATGAAAAACCCTAACGTGATGAGAAAATACATAATTAAGATCTTTGGATATATTAAAATTTAGCTTCCCATTTAAATTCAAGATAGTGGCCAGATGAGGGCAGTCTACGCATTTCTATTTTCAGTAGCAATCAAGAATCCCCCAGTCACATTTGAGCTATTTCTTTCCAGCTCCGTGATGCTACAGTTTACCACTAGAGGACTTCATCATTCATTAATCAACTTGAAAAAATGATATTTTTTTCCCCTGAGGGTTGTCTATGTCTGGGGATAGCTATTTCCTCTTCTATAAAGCTCTGGGAATTGAACTAGATACCCAAGTCCCCTTTCAACATTCCTTGATTCTAAGAGCCCATGTAAGTTCTTTGTAGAGACCCTTATATTCTAGAAAGAATGATATACAGGCCACAGATTCTGAGGACTTACACATACCATTCAGGACCAGAGGATCTCACCAACATACTTACTACTTGTGGAAATTTGGATAAGTTGCTTAAATCTTTTTTTTTTTTTTTGTGGTTCAGTTATTTCAATCATTTCTGATTCTTCGTGACCCTACTTGGGATTTTCTTGGTAAACAAACTGCAGTGGCTTGCCATTTCCTTCTCCAACTTATTTTTATAGATGCAATGAGCTGCCCAAGGTCACACAGCTAGTGAGTCTATATCTGAACTTAGGTCTTCCTGACTCCAGGCTTAAAGTTCCTGGATCTTGATTACCTCATTCATAAAATGCTCAGAGGGTCAGTCTTGATGATTCTATGGCCCTGAGATTTGAGATGAAAGAGAAGTTAGAGGTCATTGATACCAATCCCATTAGCTTATTTATACAAAGAAGGAATCTGAGACCCAGAGACACCAAGTTGTGTTTTCTTTTTTTAGCATAGTATGCCTGGCACCCACAAGTCACTTAATAACTGTCTACTTGATTAATAGTTGCCCAAAGTAACATAGATAGTAATGGAAAAGGCAGGATTTGAAATCAGGTGCTCTGTGACTCCAATGCTAGCATTTTTTCCCATTAGATTCAATTTTTTCATTATTATATAGGAAGCTTCTAATGTGTGAGTTAGATATTTTAAATTTTATGAAAATAATAATAAAGGAAGGTAGCTTCTTTAGAACTTAAAAACTTCTATCCCAAATTTCTGTTTCCAGAGATGAGACAGGAGGACATCATCCATTTGGTTTTCAATAATCTAGATTCATAATAATTCATCTGTTGTATAATGGTAATATTTCATTAATTATAACCATGCTGCTTCATAATTTGTGACCATTCAGACAAAAGTTTCTAATTTATACATTCAACAAACATAACCTTTATTAAGTCATTATTAAGGACCAGATCCTAGGAGAGATGCCAAGATAGAGAATTGAAGAATGGATGTCTGAGTTAGAAGGTGCCCCAGAAGCACTTATTCAACCCATTTCTGAACAAGTATCTTTGCTACAACATACCTGATAAGTAGTTGTCCACCCTTTGCTGCCAGAGGAGGAACTACTATCTCCTGAGGGAGGCCATTCCACTCATGGATAGCTCAAGCCTAATTTTTCCTGACTAGGTGGTGAAATTAATGCCCAGGTCTGGAGTCAGAAATATTCCCCTTCCTGAATTCAAATCTGGCCTCAGATACTTACTGGCTCTGTGACCCTGGGCAAGTCACTTAACACCATTTGTCTCAGTTTCCTCATTTATAAAATGAATGGGAGAAGGAAGTGGCAAACCACTCTAATATCTTTGCCAAGAAAACACTAAACACCATAACAAAGAGCCAGACAACTGTAAAACAATTTAACAACAACAATAACAATGATTTTTCCTTTGCAACTTCCTTTTGTTCTAGACCCATAAAGAATTAATCCAACTCTTGTGATAACATTTTAAAAACTTGAATATAACTAGCATGTTCACCCCCCCCTCCCCATCCTCCTCTTTTCTAAGACAAACATCTCAATTTCCTTTACAGGGTGAACATATGGTATGCCTCCAAAGTCCTTCACCATCCCAAATGACCCCTTGCTAGTCAGCAGTGTTCTTCCTAAAATACGGTACTTAGAACCAGTCCCTGCCATCCAAGAATTTCATGACTCCTTGAGGAGATAAAACTAACAGCATGTGAAACAACCCTAGGAAAATAAGCATAAATTAGGAAATGCTGATTTTGAATCTGATAAGAAATTTTATATCATATTCATTTCCAATTATAGTCCCACCACCAAAATAGATCAAAATTCCAATTCAAAGATTTTGTCTGATAATGGAAGCAACATTCTATAGTTGGCCACTTCTCTACCAAAAGGAGGAAGAAATATTTCATTATCTGTGCTCTGGGACCAAAACTGATTATTACATCTTCTTAGAGCTCAACTCTCTTTTAGCCGCTATTTCATTTACATTATTGAGGTCATAATGTATATTGGTTTTCTCCTTTGGTTCACTTTGGTCTGTCTCAGTTTGTAAAAGTCTTTCAGTGGAATGTTTTTCAAAGAAGTGGTTCAACAACATTAAGAATTCCTTCTGCTTATCTTATCACCATATCTCTTGATTCTTAAGTCATATGTATGTACTTGTAGTTATAGACTGCAATGTTTTCATTGGAAACCCTTTTTGGCACAAGGTTGGGTAAAATTTTTGGATGGATCTTAGTATTTGGGAGTGGGGGTTGGTTATTAAATTGTGATTCACTTTCTCCTGTTTCCTTAGCCTTAGTTCATTGCTGTCTTGGAAATTTCCAGGGAGGCAAGGAAGAAGTACTTTTAGTTACTTAAGGAAACCTCGAAATCTCTTTACTTTTAGGACAAAATAGAACCCATAGTAGACTCACCAGAGGCTTGAAGTCACTATGACTTCATTTATTCATTCATTCAATTGGTATTTATTGAAATTCCCTTAGTACAGTGGTGGGAGTACCAAAAGAAATGTATGACGCAGCTTCTTTTTTTTTTTTATGAGCTTACAATTACATTATAGGTGTAGGAAAAATAAAAAAAATTCCTCTAGCTTTAAAGTTCATCCTAGCTTTAACAGTTTGATTCCAATCAAATCTCAAAGAAATAGCTCTCACATCTCTATAGAACATCGCCCCCTCTACTTTAAACAGAGTGAAGTCTGTAGCTTGGAACTCAAATAAGATTTTTCTAAGAAAGACATTATTAGATAGATAAAACATTTATTAAATGCTTTCTACATGTCAGCACTGTGTTGAATGCTAAGGATAAAAATAAAAAGCAGGTAAGACAATTTCTACCATCAAGGAACTTACATACTAATGGGGGAAGATGGCATATAGAGAAGAGCTGGTAAAGGTGGGGATAATACATGCCTGATGACATGGCTGAAAAGATCCAGAAAGTGCAGTGGAGGCCTAGAACTGAGCAAGATAAAGCTAAAGCTGTCCTGTCAAAGCTCAGTGTGGCTCCAGGGTCAGAGTCATATTCTTAAGTGGAGAAGGAGTAGCGATGATGGCCAGAAGTTTCTGAAGAGATCCATGTAAAAGGATTGGTTTCTAGGGCAGGTAGACCTATATAGATAACTAATAAAACTAATATATTAATATAATCATTTATGTAATACTTTAGGTTTTCAAAGTTATCTCTTACCTTTGCTCATATTCATGTTCAGTTGTTTTCAGTCATGTCTGACTCTTCATGACACCATTTAGGGTTTTCTTGGCAAAGATACTGTAGTGTAGTGGTGTGCTATTTCCTTCTCCAGGTCATTTTACAGATGAGGAAACTGAGGCAAACAGAGTTAAGTGACTTGCCTAGGATCACACAGCTAGTAAGTGTCTAAGGCTAGATTTGAACTCAAGAAGAAGAGTCTTCCTGACATCTATCCCTTGCACCACTTAGCTACCTGGTCATATCTTACCAAATGCTATTCCATTGTTCCTTACAATGACTCTGAAAAGTAGGTGCTACAAACCCCATTTTATAGATGAGGAAAATGAGCTTAAGGAAGACTGAGTTCCATGCTCAGTTACCAAGTGTCTGCGATGAGATCTTCCTGAGTCCGAGTGCATTGATTTTACCCACTGTGCTACCCAAGTTGGGACTCAGGTTAGGCCAAGGTTGGTGCCAGCCTAGGTATAATATGCAGAGGTGATAGGAGGGTACAGTGAAGTACACTGCTCAATATTAGTTTAAAAAATTTAATGCCAGAACATTCTTTCTCCGTAGCATATTGGTATTTATTTTTTGATAATTCAGATGTGGTGACTTGAAGGTTACTGTGAATGTTTGGTAAACAAGGTGTAATTTCTGACAAATTTCTACAAAGATGGAGAAAACTTAAAGGTACAAGTTGGAAGACTGTGTCTGCCATCTCTATATCAAATATTGAAGGGAACCATCTTAGGGTTCATCCTTGGAACATTGGCCATCAGGTTATAAACTTTCTTAGCCCTCCTTTAAAAGTAGTCATTGTGGCCCAGTGGAAAGAGTTCTGACTTTGAGTCAGGATTTAGGGGTACATGCTGGCTGGCCCTTCTGCTTATAACCTGTGGAACTTTGGACAACCCACTCGCTATCTCTGGGCATCAGTTTCCTCCACAGTGAAATGAGTGGGATGCCCTTAGTTATCTCCAAAACTTCTTCTAATTTCAGATCCATGGGTTCCTGTTCTCAGAGATTTTATATTCCAGTGGAGGAAATGTATACACAAAGAAGGGAACAGTAAATATGTACAAAATAGTTTGGGAGAAACACTTACATTTTAGGGAAGGACCCACTTAGAAGGAGGCATTGGATCCTAGCCTTAAATTGAGCTCAGGACTCTAAGAGGCAGAGGTAAAGAGGGAGAGAGTTCCAGGCACAGGGGAGGATCCTATAAGAAGATATAGAAGTGGGATATGGAATATCATGTATATGCAGCAAGTCGCCAGGTTTGACTGGAACCTGGAGTATATGAGGGAAAGTAACATGAAAAAAGTCCAGAAAGAAAGGAAAGAATTAAAAATGTATTAAGCACCTTCTATGTTCCAGGCACAGCTAGAAAATATTCATGGTCAAATTTAAATTCAGATCTTTCTGACTATAGACCCACATTCTAGCCCCATAACCCCTTACCTGCCTCTTGGTCTTCCTAACTCCAACTCCAGTGATTTTATTACCTGCTCCCACCCAGAAAGACAGTTTGGAGCCAGGCTGTGAAAGGATTTAAATGATAAACAAAGGATTTTATATTTTATCCTAGAGGCAATAGGGTAGGATGGCAGTAAAGCTTTTTGAGCAGGGATGTGATCAGACCTGTGCTCTATGAATATCATTTTGCCAGTTGTATGGAGGATGGATTGGATCAGGGAGATCAAATAGGAGGGTATTGAAATAGTCCAAGAAAAAAGTGATGAATGACTGAAGAGGAAGGACTCATGAATGGAGAGAAAAGGATGGATGTTAGAAATGTGGAGGTAAAATGGATAGGATTTGACAACTGATTGGATATGCGATGTGAAAAAAAATGAAGAGTTGAGGATGACACTGGTGACTGGAAGGATATTGGTGTCTTTGTCAGAATTAGGAAAGTTTGAAAGAAGAAGTGGGGTTTTGGGAGAAAGATAATGAGTTCTGCTTTAGACATATTGAATTTGAGCTGGCTATAGGATATTCACTTGGAAATGTCCAATGGGCAGTTGGTATTGAGGACCCAGTAATCAAGAGAAAGACTAGATATGCAATTCTGGGAGTCATATGCCTAGAGATAATTGAGATACTTGGTATATAATAAGAGAAGAGGATATGGAGAAAGAAGATAGTCTCTCCAAGAGAGAAGATATATGGGGTGAAAAAAATCCATGATTTCTTTTATGTATACATTCCCTCCACTGTTGAAAATAATTTCTCCGTGCTTTAATAGATGACTTTCAGGAATTACCATAGCCCAAAACATTTATCACCAGCTGACTTACTAATAACAAGCCCCTCCAAATGTAGCTCAGACAACAGATATCCAGTCTATTCTACGTTTGTCTCAAAGTCTTTCCTTATTGGTGGGATCTGCCAAAATATACCTTTAAGAACCAAGGACAGTAGGGGGAAGCTGGGTAGCTCAGTGGATTGAGAGCCAGGCCTAGAGAAGGGAGGTCCTAGGTTCAAATCTGGCCTCAGATACTTCCTAGCTGTGTGACCCTGGGCAAGTCACTTGACCCCCATTGCCTAGCCCTTACCACTCTTTTGTCTTGGAACCAATACACACATATTGCTTCCAAGACAGAAGGTAAGGGTTAAAAAAAAAAGAACCAAGGGCAGTGATGGCAAACCTTTGAGGGACCCCGTGAAGGCCCCACTCTGCCCCCAGACTGCATGTTGTATCCTGCAGAACCCTTGCATCTAGTTGCATGGGAAGAGGGCAGAGTGAGGGGGCTGCTGCTAAAGAAGACTGGGGGGAGGAAGCTTAGAGACGGAGTACCTTCTCCTAGCTGGGAGCTGGCCCACCCTGGAGCTCGGGGAAGGGAGCACTTGGTCTCTAAACTTCCTCCCCTGAGCTCCAGGGTGCATCAGCTCCCAGCTGGCTTACTCCTGCACAGGGGGAAGCCACCTCCTGCAGACACAGGGACTTGTCCCTGCATCCAGCTCCCCACCTTCTGCCTATTAGACTATGGTCCACATGGAGATGGGAGCAGGGGGCAGAAGGAGCGCAGTTAGCCTTTGGAAGACAAGGTCACCTCCCAGACTGGCTGCTGGCTGGGAAGGAAGGAAGAAAGTAGAAATATTTTGGGGCATGGGGCTGGGCTGGGTGGTGGGAGAGGAGACCCCACCACCACCACTGCCCTCCTGCAGTGCCTCATCCTGGACAGGGGAGGGAGAAAAGGAGTAGTATGGCCTGAGGGCTCCACTCAGGGAAAGGAGTAAGCCCAGAGGGGTGGGGAGGCACAGGGAGGCTCAACTACTGGGAGGGGTGTTGGTGTGTCCACAGAGACATCTCTGCAAGCCAGCATGTCTTTGGCACACATGCCATAGGTTCACCATCAAGACCCTAGGGCTTTTATATCATACTGAGGCATTAAAGAAAATGTTTAGTGAGAGATGCACTCAAAGTGTTCTTATCACATGTTGTTACAAACTTTCTTTGGCACATATCTTTTTAATAACCTTTACCTTCCATCTTAGAATTAATACAAAGTATTGGTTCCAAGGTAGAAGAGTAGTAAAGGCTAGGCAGTGAGGGTTAAGTGACTTGCCAAGAGTCATACAACTAGGAAGTGCCTGAGGCCAGTTTGGAACCCAAGACATCTCTAGACCTGACTATCAACTGAGCCACCTAGTTTCCCTCCTTTTACACATTTCCTATCCCCCTAACTCTTTTTTTCATTTTTCCTCTCCCTCAAGATCTAGCATGGTACTTTGTACACTAGATAGGTTTGTTGAATTGAATTAATGTTAAATACTTCTTCAAGGATGATTCCTTAGGAAGATAGGTTCCTGGAGCCTTGGTTGAAACCTTGAAAGAGTTCTCATAGAAATATTGTTACATGTGACAGGTACGATTTATAGTATTAATATAATAGGCAGAACTGGAGTAAGGAAGTTGTGTTCACTAAGCAAGATTTAAAACTCACTCTACCCCTAAGTACATATGAACACAGTTTTCCTTCTGAAAAGAGATGTGTTCTTCACTGAAGGACTGACATTTTCACCAAAGCACATAGAACTTAACTTTCTTCAAACCTTCCACAAATCTATCATTTCCTCAATGTATCTGGATATCAGCTCCACCATTACAGGTTACAACTTCTTAGAAAGCATGGTAGATGGTCTTTGGAATTTATCAAAGCCTTTTCTGATCCTCCCCAATTGCTCATCCTGCCCCTCCCATTTCCTTTTATTTTGGGGGAGTACACATCCTCTAGTTATCTGTGTATGTTGTTTTCCCCAGTAGAATGTAGAGCAGGAATTGTTTAATTTTTTGTTTGTTTGTTTTTATATCCCCAGTGCTTACCATTGAGCTGGCATATAAAAAGGTACTTAGTAAGTATTTGTTCATTGATAGATTGATGCTTGAAACATTAAAGTAAGTGATACAGGCAAAGGAGGAGTGGTATGATAGGGTACTATGAGAAATCTGAGAAATAAGAGATCAGTTTCCAGCTTGGAGGACTGGGAAGAGATACTGAAAAACTTCATGAAGAAGGCAATGCTAAAATTAGACCTTGAGTGATGGGAGGGATTTTGATGGACATAAATTTGATGGTCGTGGTGATGGTGGTAGTGGTGATTGTGTGTGTGTGTGTGTGTGTGTGTGTGTGTGTGTGTGTGTGTGTGTGTGTGTGTACCTTTAGGGGAGGTAAGTCCATTTCAGGCATAGAGAATAGTGTAAGCCATTTAGAGAGAGGAAATAGAAGGATAACAACAACTGATGGCTTAGATGGCTTTATCCCTTGTTCTTATTTCTCTATATGCTCTATATGGTAGCAGATACAAGTCCATGCCAATGTCTGCAGCTAATGTGGTTTGTAGAAGATGATTAAGAGTAAGAAAGGGAGACATGAAATACTGGGGGTGGAAATGAAAAGTTGTGGGAGGCTAGGGTCTCTCACCAGTGTAATACCTGGGATTCTTCTTGTTCTTAAGGTCAGTTTCTTAGTCCTCTTTCTTTTCTTCTCAGATTCTTAGGGATTGAATGGCATCCTTGTTCCCCTTTCCACTGCCACTCTCTGAAGGAATATAAAGAGCTTTAATTAGGAGCTATCTATAACTTTATCTCTAATACCTGTTTTCTGAACTAAAAATGATAGAAATATCTGAATGGGGCCCTAGAGAACCCCTCATTTTATTGGGGAGGAAATAGCATTCATTGACTTAGAATTAGCCATAGAATCTTGGGTAAAATGTTTCTATTCCTGGGCTTCAAATTTCTCTCATATTTACATTGAATTTCTTTATGATACCATGGAACACCTGCCCTGTTTTCTATGGCTAGATACCTTGAATATTTGAGTTGGCTTAAAACTTTAGCTAGTGATACTTTCATCCTTCTTGTCTTTCCCTTGCAAAGACTGATCTCCTGGATGCAAGTCTATCTTTGGCCTCATGCCACCATGTACTTATGTATCCCTTATATATCAACTCCTTGATCTGGCTCTCCTGTTTTTAACCTTTAGTCTTGATCTGACTCCCCTGTACCCACCTGGATTCTCATCCCTGGCCTTCCCAAGTCTGACCTATCCCTCTGCTACTCAAGTACCATGTCTGCAAGGGTATTAGCATGAGCAAAAGTTTGGAATCCAGAGTGAATCTGGTCTGTTTAGAGGACAATGAGTAGAAAAATCTGACTGGAGCAAAGGATTTATATATAGAAGAGAATAGGATATGAAAACAGAATGATAGATTGGGCCCAGATTCTGGAGGAACTTGAATGCCATCCCAAGTGGTCTATATGTTAAATCAGCAAAGACTCCCTACTGCCTACAAGATAAAATTCAAAAAAGGCATTTCAAGAATATTATTCATTTATCATTTATTCCCTCATTTATTCACCTACTCAACAATTGTTTATTACATCTGTAATAGGACTCCAAAGCAAAGAAAGTGATAAGTGATGGCTTGATCTGGCAGTAATATTTAGGATGGACTGAAGTAGAGAGAAGCTTGTGTTCTCCCAGGTCTACATGCACAGGGACCTCATGCCCCTGCGTGATTTCTGTGGTGTATTTTAGGGATACAAAGTTAACCTGGCAGACCTAGTTTGGGATAATCAGCCCAAGTTCAGCTGTCTCAGAGGTGCTAGCATTTTGGGAGGGTACAGAACCTGCAGTTCCTGTTTAAAAAGCTGTTGAGCTTTAGCTTTCCCCTAGTTCTCCATCCTGAAGATAGTTGTTTATCTTGTCCCTTTGGTCCAGAATAGCATATTTGCTTCTTCTGTAGTGTGCCTTAGCTAAGACTAAACATCTTCCACTGCTTTGCACTGGGAACACTGCTTCCAACCAATGCACGGATGGCAAATACTTCACACATCTTGGGTCTGTTGGATGTACAAATGACAAAAGAATTTAGGAACTCTTCCCTGCCTTCTTTATCTCTGAAACTCATTAGCTTTTAAGGTTTTCAGTCAGTGTCTACTGTGTGATCTTATTATTTTGCTTCTGATAAAAAAATCTGTAATGGTTTCCTATTTTTTGATTATGCATTTGGATAGAAGGACAATGTCAAAGGTTAGGAAATCAAAGGATCTGGCTTCAAATCCTGATTCTTTCATTGACTAGCTGATCTAGAAAAAAATCAGTTAATCTCTTTGACCCTCAGTATTCTCAGCTACAAAATAGAGGCTGTACTAGATAACCTCGAAAGGTCCCTTCTAGCTTTAAAAAAATTCTTACCTTCTGTCTTAGAATGGATATTAAGTATCAGTTCTGAGGCAGAAGAGTGGTAAGGGCTAGGTAATTAGGATTAAGGGTATACAGATAGGAAGTGTCTGCGGCCATATTTGAACCCAGGACACCCCCTTCTCCATCTTTGGGCCTGGTTCTCCATCCCCTGAGCCACCTAGTTGCTCTTCCATGTCTAAATCTGTGTTCCTATAACAATATCCAGCCAGAATTCTTCAAGATCCTGCCTATCCTATCCCTAAGCTACTCATCCAAACTTATTTCCCCTCCTCACCAGTGTCATATTTTGTTCCAGTCAGACTGATTTTCTCATTGTTCAATCCAGACAATTCTCATTAATTACCCAGACGTTTTCATTAATATTCTGTGCTTTTCATCTCTCCTCTACCTAAGCCCTACCCACCTTTAATTCCTATTTCATCCATGAAATCTTTCCTTCAGCCCACACATATCTGTTCTCAACTCCCCTAGCACCAGTCTGTACCATACAATTTAGCTCTTAATTATATACTATCTCATTTATTCTCTAATTTGTTCAGCTGCTAGTTTCTCCTCAACTACATTATGAACTCCTCAAGGGCAGAGAATATTTTCCTCCATTTTTGTAACCCCCACAGTGCAAGATACACAATAGATATACAATATGTGGGTTGATTGATGGTAAAGAGACTTTTGGACAAGTTATTTCTAGTCTTTGAGTCTTGTCCATAATCTGATCTAGATGAGCTCAAAAGTCCCATTCATCTCTCAAGTTTTATGATTCTAGCCAAAATTCTATTTATTTGTTTGCTCCTCCATCCTCTGTAAATAAGGTAGGGAGGATTACTTAGCTGTTCTCTTGAGTCCCCTACAGGTGATGTTTCAGTGGTGGAAGTGGCAAAGGCAAGGCCTGAGTGGGACAACATAAAGTTAACAGGATAAAAAGACACAGATTTCAACAGGCACCCAGATGTCTCTCACATCTCAAATCCACTCTGTCTATAGATACTATACTTTGTAGTTTTCATTATTTTAATAACCTGCTTAAAAGTGTTTAATAGCTCTCTGTGCCTATAGCTATCAGGTCCAACTTTGTTCACTGGTTTTTGGGGTCATCTATGCTCTGACTTCATCCTACATAATTAATTTTACTGCCTATGAATCGCCCAGGCAATGATTTCTAATTAGGCTGACCTTCTAGAGTCCCAGATTCCTTCCCAGGTAGGCAAAATGGTAGATAGAAGGATGGAGTTGGGAAGAGATAGATTCAAATCTTGTCTTAGATACTCATTACCTGTGTGACCTTGGGTAAGTTAGTTAGCCTATATATAACTCAGTTCCCTCCTCTGTAAAAGGAGAGTAATTAGGGCTACAGTACTCCCCCCCCCCCCAGGGTTGTAAACAGTAAATGAGATAATGGACATAGAGTACTTTGTATAATTTAAAGCATATTAGTAGTTATTATTGTTGAGATAATTTAAAATCCTTGCTATCCACTTACCACCTCTGATTATTATTTCCTTCTTCAATACATTTTTTTATTGAATTAGTTTATTTAGTCAATTTAGAACATTATTCCTTGGTTACAATAATCACATTATTTCCTTCCCTCCCCTCCACCCACCCTTCCCACAGACCACGTACAATTTCATTGGGTATTGCTTGTGTCCTTGATCAGACCCTATTTCCATGTTGTTGTTTGCACTAGGATGTTCATTTAAAGTCTACATCCCCAACCATGTCCCTTCGATCCATATATTCAAGCAGTTGTTTTCCTTCAGTGATTTTACTCCCACAGTGTTTCCTCTGAATGTGGATAGTGGTTTTTCTTGTAGATTCCTCCAAGTTTTTCAGGATCACTGCATTGCCACTAATGGAGAAGTCCATTATATTCAATTGTACCACAGTGTATCAGTCTCTGTGTACAATGTTCTACTGGTTCTGCTCCTCTCACTCTGCATCACTTCCTGAAGGTTGTTCCAGTTCCCATGGAATTCCTCCACTTTATTATTCCTTTGAGCACAATAGTATTCCATCACCAACGTATACCACAATTAGTTCATCCATTCCCCAATTGAAGGGCATCTCCTCATTTTCCAATTTTTTGCCACTACAAAGAGTGCAGCTATGAATATTTTTGTACATGTCTTTTTCCTTATCTCTTTGGGGTACAAACCCAGCAGTGCTATGGCTGGATCAAAGGGCAGACATTTATCACCCTTTGGGCATAGTTCCAAATTGCCCTCCAGAACGGTTGGATCACTTCACACTCCACCAGCAATGCGTTAATGTCCCAACTTTGCCACATCCCCTCCAGCATTCATTACTTTCTTTTGCTGTCATGTTAACCAATCTGTTAGGTATAAAGTGATACCTCAGAGTTGCTTTGATTTGCATTTCTCTGATTATAAGAGATTTAGAACACTTTTTCATGTGCTTTTTAATAGTTTTTATTTCTTTAGCTGAAAATTGCCTATTCATGTCCCTTCCCCATTTATCAATTGGAGAATGGCTTGATTTTTTGTATAATTGGTTTAGCTCTTTATAAATTTGAGTAATTAGACCTTTGTCAGAAGTTTTTGTAATGAAGATTGTTTCCCAATTTGTTGCTTCCCTTCTAATTTTGGATGCATTAGTTTTGTTTGTACAAAAACTTTTTAATTTGATGTAATCAAAATTATTGATTTTACATTTTGTGATTTTTTTCTAGTTCTTGCTTGGTTTTAAAGTCTTTCCTTTCCCATAGATCTGACAAGTATACTATTCTGTGTTCACCTAATTTGCTTATAGTTTCCTTCTTTATATTCAGGTCATTCACCCATTCTGAGTTTATATTGGTGTAGGGTGTGAGATATTTATCCAGACCTAATCTCTCCCATACTATCTTCCAATTTTCCCAGCAGTTTTTATCAAATACGGGGTTTTGGTCCCAAAAGCTGGGATGTTTGGGCTTATCATAGACTGTCTTGCTGAGGTCATTTACCCCAAGTCTATTCCACTGATCCTCCTTTCTGTCTCTTAGCCAGTACCAACTTGTTTTGATAACCATGGCTTTGTAATATAGTTTGAGATCTGGGACTGCAAGGCCACCTTCCTTTGCATTTTGTTTTCATTATTTCCCTGGATATCCTTGATCTTTTGTTCTTCCAAATGAACTTTGTTATGTTTTTTTCTAATTGAGTAAAAAATTTTTTTGGTAGTTCAAATAAGTAAATTAATTTGGGAAGGATTGTCATTTTTATTATGTTAACTCGTCCCACACATGAGCAATCAATGTTTTTTCCAATTGTTTAGGTCTAGTTTTAATTGTGTGGAGAGTGTTTTGTAGTTGTGTTCATATAATTCCTGTGTTTATCTCGGCAGATAGATTCCTAAGTATTTTATATTGTCTAGGGTGATTTTTAATGGAATTTATCTTTCTAATTCTTGCTGCTGATGTGGGTTGGAGATACATAGAAATGTTGATGACTTATGTGGGTTTATTTTGTATCCTGCAACTTTGCTAAAGTTGTTGATTATTTCGACTAGCTTTTTGGTTGATTCTCTAGGATTCTTTAAGTAGACCATCATATCTTCCACAAAGAGTCATAGCTTGGTCTCATTGCCTTTTTTAATACCTTCAATTTCTTTTTCTTCTCTAATTGCTACTGCTAGTGTTTCTAGTTTAAATAATAGAGGTGATAATGGGCATCCTTGTTTCACTCCTGATCTTATTGGGAAGGCTTCTAGTTTATCCCCATTGCAGATGATGTTTGCTGATGGTTTTAGATATATACTGTTTATTATTTTTAGGAATGACCCTTCTATTCCTATGCTTTCCAGTGTTTTTAATAGGAATGGGTGTTGTATTTTATCAAAGGCTTTTTCTGCATCTATTGAGATAATCATGTGGTTTTTGTTGCTTTACTTGTTAATATGGTCAATTATGTGGATGGTTTTCCTAATATTGAACCATCCTTGCATTCCTGGTATGAATCCTACCTGGTCATAGTAAATAACCCTTGTGATGACTTGCTGGAGTCTTTTTGCTAGTATTCTATTTAGAATTTTTGCATCTATGTTCATTAAGGAGATTGCCCTGTGGTTTTCTTTCTCTGTTTTTGACCTGCCTGGCTTTGGGATCAGTACCATATTTGTGTAGTAAAAAGAATTTGGTAGAACTCCTTCTTTGCTTATTCCATCAAATAGTTTGTATAATATTGGGATTAGTTGTTCTTTGAATATTTGATAGAATTCATTTGTGAATCCATCAGGACCTGGGAATTTTTTCTTAGGGAGTTCTTTGATGGTTTGTTCAATTTCTTTTTCTGATATGGGGTTGTTTAGGTAATTTATTTCTTCCTCTGTTAGTCTAGGCAATTTATATTTTTGTAAGTATTCATCCATATCACCTAGATTGCCATATTTGTTGCCATATAGTTGGGCATAATAGTTTTTAATAATTGCCTTAATTTCCTCTTCATTATTCCTCTTAAATTCCTCTTCATTCCCTTTTCATCTTGGATATTGTCAATTTGGTTTTCTTCTTTCCTTTTTTTAATTAGACTGACCAGTACTTTGTCTATTTTATTTGTTTTTTCAAAGTATCAGCTTCTAATCTTATTTATTAAATCAATAGTTCTTTGACTTTCAATTTTATTAATTTCTCTTTTGATTTTTAGGATCTCTAATTTAGTCTTCATCTGAAGATTTTTAATTCGTTCACTTTCTAGTTTTTTAATTTGCATGCCCAATTCATTGACCTCTGCCCTCCCTAATTTGTTAATATATGAACTCAAGGATATAAATTTCCCCCTGAGTACTGCTTTGGCTGCATCCCATAGGTTTTGAAAAGATGTCTCATCCTTGTCATTTTCTTCAATGAAGTTATTCATTATTTCTATGATTTGTTCTTTAACTAACCGGTTTTGGAGAATCGTATTGTTTAATTCCTAATTAATTTTTGATTTACCTCTCCATGTGCCCTTACTAATTATTTCATTGCATTGTGATCTGAGAAGGTTGCATTTATTATTTCTGCTCTTTTGCACTTTGTTTGCAATGTTTTTATGCCCTAATACATGGAAAATTTTTGTGAATGTACCATGAGCTGCTGAAAAGAAGGTGCACCTCTGATTTTTTTTTGACCAGTCATTAACATCTGTAAGTCTCATTTTTCTCATTTTTAAAATGTGGGTCTTTGGCTAAGATCTCCTATTCCTTAAAATATGTGCTCCTCCTTAAC
Source organism: Monodelphis domestica (assembly GCF_027887165.1). Classification (NCBI taxonomy): domain Eukaryota; kingdom Metazoa; phylum Chordata; class Mammalia; order Didelphimorphia; family Didelphidae; genus Monodelphis; species Monodelphis domestica. The sequence continues at coordinate 379,057,210 of NC_077227.1, forward strand.
TAGCTTGTAAGCTTTTTGAAGACAGAGTTCATGTCTTAGACTTACACTTCTCTCCTGTTGGAGATGAATTGATTGAAAATATATCCTATTGAATTTTTGCTAATTGATTAATCAGAACAATGCATATTTCATTTATTTATTTGTTATTAAATGCATCAGTATAGTAGAAGAGCTATTTTCTTGGCAGGTGAATGTGGACAATGTGAGCCTCAGTCTCTTCTTCTGCCATTAAAGATACAAATTGTGAAACCACCTACAGGTCTCCTAGACCTAGATTTGGCAGACCTATGTCTATATCCTAGGTCAGTGATAGTGAGCCATTTAGAGGGGTGGATTATTCAAGAAATGTCCTTAGGTGCCCATGGAGAAGGGGAGGGGAGCAGCCTGGTCCCACATCCCTCTGGCTTTCTAGTAACAAACTCTAGTGAACTTTGTGCTGGGGTGACAGTGCATGTGTACACCAACAGGGCACTTGTTCCATAGGTTCACCACCACAGTCCCAAGTCAATACTAGTCTGTTACATGACCTGTTCAAGTCACATCATGCCCCTACAACTCTAATTTTTCATTTATATAAAGGTGATAATAATACATGGCAGCTAGGGCATCTATGCTTCAGGTATGAGTCCTCTAGAATAGCTACCCCAATTTCAAGGCACTTTATGAATCTAAATCAACACAGTTTACAAATCCCACTAATGTATTACTTTTTTTCCCAATCAGCCAAAGAAACAACTAGTTAAAAAGCAAAGGGATCTCATGAAATACCATTGTAAAATTTTCATAGTAGAGTATTACCTCCCACCACCCTTGCTTGCATACTAAAAACCTAGCACAGGCACAATATCCCACAAACACATATCATCATGGAAGGTGTGGGGATGGGGGTGGAATTAGCACACATTTGGTGATGTTATATGGTGCTGTTATTGCATTATTTTCATTGGATCTGATCACTCAATATGCCAAATATACCTGGCATCTCCTATCAGTTCCTAGTATTACATCAACTCTAGTTTGCTAGTGTATAATGGCTAGAATCTCTCAATGATAAAGTCAAATTGATAAATCTTTAGAGACCTCCAGCATTCCAAGCTAACAGAAGTTAGGCAGAACACATCTAAGTTAGAATAAAGTCTTTTTTGTTCTTTGTTCCATTCCAACATCAAGGTAAGATTAATGTCCTTTGTAGAGAAAACTATCTAACTTAAGGTAAGAGATTCCCAATATCCCTTCTAGCTTTACCATGAGAAAGAAGAAAAGGTAAACTAAGAAGGCAAAGTCATTGTTACATTATCTTCCTACCTGTCCTGTATAACTGCCTTATGTATATGTGAATATAAATTATTATTACCTTATGTGGTTTCTATTTTATTGTTTTTATAGCATTTGGGGGGATTTAAAAGAAGTAGAAAGTCATTGCTGTTTTCAAGGGCCTCATAATCCATTTGAGAAGAGAATTCAAATTGACTGTCTTTAATGTGCTTATAACCCTGGCTGTTCCTAGTGCAGGGTGTCCCAAAAGTCTTAGTGCCTTTCTGCTTACTAAAGCTTTAGTAGGTCTTAATAGCTTACAACTGCACTATATGAATGCATGTACATGTAGTATATGCATGGAGTACACATACATGTTTTGGAATCCAAAGTCAGAGCATGGAGTGAAATTGTTCATGGAAGGTTTCCTGGAGCAAGCCAGTCTTGGGCTGGGCAATGCAGCTAGGGGACAGTAGCAGGAAACAGCCCTACTTCTGCCTTTATGGGGCTATAATTAGGAACAGACAGCTATGTGGTGCAGTGGATAGAGTGCCAGACCTGGAGTCAGGAAGACTCATCTTTCTGAGTTCAAATCTGAGACAAGCTGTGTGATTCTGGGTAAGTCATTGACTCTGTTTGCCTCAGTTTCCTCATCTGTAAAATGATCTGGAATAAGAAATGGCAAACCACTTCTGTATCTTTGAAACCCTCCCCCCAAAAAAACCCAGAAAACCCCAAATGGGAAAACAAAGAGTTGGACACAACTAAGAAATAACTGAATAACAAAAAATTAAATATAAAACTTGCATTATTCAGCTCTTTAGCTCAAGTTGGATTCATCCCTTCAAAATGGGGGCATATAGAAGGGAAAGAAAATCCTAGAGACTCTCCTGATTAGAATGAAAGGATCTCTCTCTCTCTTTTTTTTTTTTTAATTAAAACCCTTACCTTCCATCTTGGAATCAATACTGTTTATTGGTTCCAAGGCAGAAGAGTGGTAAGGGCTAGGCAATGGGGGTCAAGTGACTTGCCCAGGGTCACACAGCTAGGAAGTGCCTGAGGCCAGATTTGAACCTAAGACCTCCCATCTCTAGGCCTGACTCTCAATCCACTGAGCTACCCAGCTGCCCCCTAAAGGATCTCTCCTAATCTTCTCTCTCTTAATCTTTTAAAATTGGAATAAACAGGAACTTTCCCTACCAAAATTCAAATAAAAATCCTTTTTTTTCACTTACACTTGTTTCTTAAGATGCTTGAGATCAGGATTAAATTCCTGCTTGGTTCCTTCAGGAGACTATTACCAGGTTTTCATGGCCCAATAAACAAAATATCTCAGCTATCTCAGTTCAGCTTCCAAAGATCTGTGGTGCCTGGTCATGACACATACCTTGGAGAAGTTGAGAAGCCCTCGTAAACCTTCTCCCATCCTTCAGGGACCAAGGATTTGATATTTTTTTTGAATGTGTGATCTTTGAAAATCATTCTACTCCTATTCCCAGGCTTCAGCCTATTACTCTTTCTACCTCAGTTTTTTTTTTTAATTTTGTTTTGAGATCTGTGATTTGATTGGGTTAACTTCCAGTAAGGAAATTCCCTCAACACCTTCTCTGCAACTTATATTTTTATAATATAGTTGGGCACTGAAATGTTGAAGGATTTGTCCTAGGTTACTTAGCCTGTATGTGTCAGAAGCAGAAATGAAAACTAGGTCTTCAGAACTTTGAGGCTAGCTCTCTAGCAACTATGAAATACCACCTCTTTTCCAGTTATAAAAGGGAATGTAACACATTCTCCTATAAAATATGTCTGAGAAACTATCTGAAAGATGTTTGCACTGGCTCATATCTTTACTTGTTGCTTTCACTCCTTCTTGTCTCACTTATTTCTCAACTCCTTGCAAATTGCCTTCTGCCCTCATCATTTAACTGAAAATTGCTTAGTGTTGCAGTTGAAAAAAACAGTGAATTTTGGAACTGGAGTACTTGTGTTCAAATCTAGCCCAGTTAGGGACAGACCTGATGTATGAATGGTCCCTTAATGCCAAGTCCAGTATTCTTTAACAATTATTATTCCCTCAGAAGAGGAGGTTTGCATATAGACAGTCTCAAATTGCTTATCCAGGACAAAGAAGAGTCCAGCTTATCTGTAAATGCTGTTCTATGTAAAAAACTGTCTCAGGTAAAACTCAAGTCTCATCTCCTGAAAGGGGAAGGGGAGTAACTCGCTTAGATCTGTCCAGAATATAGCTGCTTGTACTATATAATTAAGGAGAAAAGTCAATGGAGGTGAAGAAAGGATAAAAGTTTATCATCTTGACTCTATGATTTTGTGGATAGGGTCCTAGACTTGGACTCAGGAAAACTGAAATCACATCTTATCTCAAACATTTACCAGCTGTGTGAGACTGAGCAAGACACTTGATCACTTTGTCTCAGTTTCTTCATCTGTAAAATAAAGAGGTCAGATCTGATGACTTCTAAGGGACCTTCTACCTCAAAATCTGTGATTCCTGTCTTTTGTTGAGGAATACTTTTCCACAAACACCTCTGTGGTCTCAAAAAAAAAGCCTGAAGAGCAGAAGTGAATGAGAATGAATGGACAAAGAATACTGAGATTCCTAACTGAGGAAAGTGGTGGTAGAGAGCAACTGGGAAAAACCTAGGACAGTGATGGCAAACCTATGGCACAGGTGCCAAAGATAGCATGCAGAACACTGTCTGTGGGCACTTGGTCACCCTCCCTCCTCACCCCCCATCTCCAGAGTTCATTACTAGAAAGGCAGAGGGTCACAGGCAGAGCTTCTCCCCTCCCCCTCTCTACCACCTAATGACATTTTTTTCACATCTCCCATTCCTTTGCCCAGCAGCGAATGGGAGTGCACAGGTGGCAGAGCTGGAGGGGAGGGGAGTACTTGGGCCACTCCCCTTTCCCTGTTTACACTCATTGAGGACATTCCTCCCTTTACCCATCCCTCCAGCCAGCAGCACAATGGGAGGGCTTCCTTCCTCACCTGTGTGGGGTAAAGGGGCAGGGTGGGGCATACCCAACATGTGGTGGTGGGGAGGGGCAGGGCACACAGGCTCTGGTGGGGGGTAGGCATGGCATTTGGTCTGGAGGGTAGGGTGGGGTCAGGGCCTGGCACTCCTTCTTTAAAAGGTTTGCCATCACTGACTTAAGATAATACTTAAAGTATCTAAAGTAATTCACTCCAATGTAAATTATGACAAAGCATAGTTTGTTGATATAGTTGTTGATATAGATTTTTTGATTTCTAGTAAAACATTTTTTTAGATGAAAAGCCTGAGGGATTATCTGGCATTTTATATTATCCATGTTAATGTTCGTAATCCATTAATAGAAATTATACAGAACCTAGAGTCATGCCCTCTTCCTTGAAAGTTCAGCATATACGAGTTCTCTCAATTCCAATTAGATCAAAACGTTAAAAGCTCTGTGTATAGAGCACTGTGTTAACCACTGGAGGAGATACACAATTTAGATAAAACACAGGCCCTCATATTCAGGATGCTTTAGCTAAGGAGAGAACTCCTCATATTTCCACAGCATTTTGTGGTTTATAGATACCTTTTCTCACAATCCTCTTGTGAAAGGAGACAGACCAAGCATGTAAAGGCCTCTTTAGAGGAATCTTGAGCCAGATGGGGCTCATAAAAAGCAAGGTACTTGTGGTATATATATGTGTGTCAAAGGACCTCAATTTCAAACAGGTCTGGTGACAGCCTCACTTAGGTAAGGTAAGCAATAAGAAGAAATTTAAGCCCTTTCTTTATCAAGGTGCCCTTTGGCAGAAACAGGTCCAATGTGAGGAGAGGAGATTTTCAAGTAATTTTTCTTTTAAGTTTTCGTCTATCCACATCCACAAGGTAAAGAACTAGGATATAATCTGAACACTTTCATATGCACTCTATAAAATTATTCTCCTTCTATAATATGTAAAAATACAATTTTAAAATATGTAATTGTAGTAATAACTGTCACATACGTGGAAAATTCATAAAGATGACAAAAGAAGAGACTAGTTAATGTTGGAAGAGTTGTGGAAAGGTGAGCAAACTAATGTATTGTTGGTGGAGTTGTGAATTGGTCCAGTAATTTGGAAAAGCAATCTGGAATTAAGCAGAGAGTAACTAAAAGTCCATTCTGTCTGACCCAGAGATTCTACTTCCAGAAAAAGAGGTTAATAACAAAAAGAAAGACCTCATCTACATCATTTATATTTATGACAACACTCTAAAGTCACAAAAACCTGAAAACCAAGTAGAGGTCAATTGATTGGGGAATTAACTAAACAAATTGTGGTACATGAATGTAATAGAATATTACTACAGTATAAGAAATTATGAGTGTGATTATTCAGAGAAGCATGGGAAGAATTACCTGAACACATGATGATCCAGAAAAATTATATACACATATTTTTATATAATAATTACAATGATGTAAATAGAAAAGAACAGCACCAAAACTAGACTGAATATGGGGAAATTACAGTGTCCAAGCATGGTCACAAAGAAAAGCTATGAGAAGGTCCTTTTCAGTTGTTTTTTTTTTTTTTGCAGAGGTTAGGGACAAAGAGATTATGGGTGGTATGGGGGAAACTAGCCCTCGTGGGGTCAGGGGGTCCTTGGCTGGATGATGGCATTGGCAAATGAAGAAGATAGGAGACAGTTAAAGTTTTAAACTGCAGCCAGGAGTCACAAGGAAACTTCTCTGCTCAGGCTTGGGCTGACCTTTTTTTAATATACTCAAGGAGTACACATCTCCTTGGCACACAGTTTCATTTCCAACATACATGCTCCCTTACAAGTAATGGAATGTCATAAATTAACTTTTACTAAATCATTTGATTGACATTCTATAATTATCCTGCATACTTTGATTCCATGAATTCTAACAACAAACACAAAGCTTAGAAGATATATGTGTTCTCCTCTTGGGTTTAGCTCAACTAGAGGTCAGTTTCTCATTAACCCATGAGGTACCAGACATGGAATTAAGCTAAGAATGATTATTCATTACACTAATCAACTACAAAATCAATCAGACTTAAAAAGATATAATTAACACACCATTGTTGCCTGTTTTTCACAGTCAAAGGGTATAATCAACATAACCCAGTTTGAATATTATTCCAGTAATAATTTTTCATTCTCCAATGTTTTACTAAGGTATCCAAGACATATTGCCTTGCCTACAGAGTTAACAACACAATTCAGTGTAGTAGAACATACCAGACTTTCCATGAAAGGCAATTAATATACAGTACAGTTTTGTTGGGGACTTATTCCTAAAGGGGGTCCCATCTATGAACCCTTAACTAAATGGGTACATAGGAGTCCTTAGGTCTGATTTTGTAAGTAGAATCTCTTGGCAATATTCTAAGGGGATTACATATAAGGGTGGAGTTTTCCTGGAGCTGAGTGAGAATAGTATTTGTAACAATTCTAATAATAGGGGGTGTTAGTGAGAGAGAAGTCACACAAGAATGGGTGTTTCCATCCTTCCTGGGGGTCCCTTTGCACTCCCCGGATCCCACCTGCGACCATGTCAGACAGAGTAGATTTGATGGCTTCCAGTATGTGGGTATTATTGTTCAGTTGTGTCCAACTCTCTGTGGCTGTATTTGTCAAAGACACTAGAGTGGTTTTCCATTTCCTTCCCTGGCTCATTTTACAGGTGAGGAAACTGAGACAAACAGGATTAAATGACTTGTCCAGGATAACCCAGTTAGTAGGTGTCCGAGGCCAGGTTTAAACTCAGAAAGATAAATATTACTGACTCCAGACCTGGCACTCTATGCACTATATATCTAGTTGCCTCTGACTGTGGATATAGAAATACTACATACCATATCATATTTTTTCATTGTGTTAGTTAATTTTGCTGAACTTCCTTCCCTTTCTCTTTTATTCTTTATGATAAGGGATGGTTCTCTTAGAGAAGAAATGGAGGTAATACACTGGAAAATGCATGTGACATAAAACAAAAAATAAAAAAAAAACTTTTTGAAATAAACAACGAATGCACTTTCTTATTAGGTAGCTAGGTAGTGCAATAGAAAGAGTACTGACCCTGGAGTCTAAAAAACTCCTCTTACTAAGTTCAAATCTGGCTGAAGACTCTTACTAGATGTGTGATCCCGGATAAGTCATTTGTAAAATGAGCTGGAGAAGGAAATGAAAACAATTCCAAGAAACCCATTCTAAACTTTGTCAAGAAAACCCCAAATTGAGTCATGAAGAGTCAGACATGATTGAAAATTCTCATCATCATCATCAACAACAACAACAACAATAATAATAGTTCTCTTATCAGCTCTGCATCCATGCACTCTGGTTTGAGCTGGGAACAATCTCTCCCCTTTGGGATTTGGCTTTCTCTTTCTCAGTTATGCTCTATACATTCATAATCAGACTAATTTGTGATAGAAGACTGTTGAGTTTTTAATAATAGCTTCAAATAGTATGTAAACAAGAATAAACAAATAAATCATATTTCCAAATGCCTACTGCTTTGGTTACTGCTGAGAAGGGATAAATAACTTTCTCCACATATCTCTTCCCCCTCCTCCCCTAGGTTGAAAAGTAGACAAGGAAGTGAGTGGTTGGTCAGGTAAACAGAAATCAACTTCCTTCTCCAGTAATGGAGGGGGAAAGAAAGGTATTGTGGACCAGTGCTGTGTGCCTCACAATTCCCTTGGTCTGTTTGTTTTCACTTGTTTCTCTGGCTCTGCCCCATCCTTGTTCTTACCTGTTCTGTTTTTTAGGTTCATTCTGGTCTCAACATCTCTATAATCCTTTGCATCTCTTTGCTTATGCTTCTGTGAGGGGTTGTAGACAATCTGGATGCTTGTTACTATGGATTCTCTGAGCAACACTCCTTTTCCTTCTCTATTTATCTGCTTGGCTGCCTGGATTTCTCTACAGAAGCCCTTTTGAAGTAGAAAGTCTCCAGTATTTGGATAATTCCTTCCCATTCAAAGGCAGGCACTTCTGATCCATTAAAACCCCATGATAATATCTTTCCAGATGGGGCAATGTGCATGGAGATGAAGGCTGTAACTTTTCCTTGTTTTGTAGATGAACCTGACACTGAGAGAGGCCCAGTTACCCAGGGTCCCTTAGCTTGTAAGTGGATGAGTTGGAGCCCATACCCACATCTTTTTTCTCTCCACCCAGTCTCTTTCTATCACAAGTTGTTCTTTTATATGGCAAGATTTGGAACCACATGGATGTTTATCAAAAGCTGATTTTAAAACATTGTTTTAGAATGTGACCTGCCAGATTTTATGTTCCTCAGTACAGTTTATCCTGCTTATAACTTAGGTATAAGCCCACAATAATGGAAGAGAAGTGAACAGGAGTGATGACAGTTCATCCACACCTTGTCCTGCTTGGATATAGGCAGCAAAGGATCAAGGATGGCCAGAAGGGGGAGAGGCAAGAAAATTCATTTAAGCAGGTAGTCTAGTAGATTCTATAGTGCAGTGTTGGTGAAGGTTTTCAAGTTCATGTGCCCAGACTGCAATTTCAAGTTGCCTGTGAGTTCCCCTTTCCATTACCTCAAACTGCAGAGGGAGGGCATGCTCTTTTGGGGCAGCTGGACAGAGGGATAGGGCATGCAAAAAATGTCTTAGAGCTTGGGGAAGAAGGGGAATGGAGCAGTTGTCCAAGTGCTGACTCTGTGTGCCTGCCAATGCTTTACTAATGCTGCTTTAGGACCTCAGATGGATAAATAATCATAGTTCTTTCTATATGAGCTTGAAGGGATTTCAGAAGCCTTGTAGTCCAAACCCTTCATTTTACAAATGAGGTAACTGAATCCCATGGAGGTTGTCAGTCAATCAACAACCATTTATTAAGTGTATACTATGTGCCAAACACTGTGATAAATACTGCTGGAGATGTTGGTCCTTTGTTTTGAAGTAGACCAATGACATCATGAGGTGATGTCTTGACCAGAGGGTGAATTGGATTTAAGTGAGGCAGAATTGCACAAAGTCATCAACCTCACTCTTTCCAGAGTCATCCAAGTCCAGTGGCAAGACAAAAATCTGGATGACTGATGATGCAGTGGATGACTTTGATTTCTTCAATGCCTGGCCAAGCTTTAAATGCTCCACAGTGAATTCGTGCTGGTTGCGAACAAACCATTCTCATCTGGTCCTTCTGCCAGGAGAAGTCTTCTCATGCCCAGGGTAGACATCCCCTAACTCCCCAAGAGGTTTGAGGTCATCAGTTTGTTAGCCTGTTAGCCTGTCTGCTGAGACAGTTTATCTGGGATTGGTGATTGAGCATGCTTCAGCTTCTTGGAGTCATAGCGAGAGCTAGGTGGCAGGAAAGCAGCCCTGCTAGGAAGAAAGCAGCCCTGCAAATGCTCAGCAAGCCCTCACACCAGAGGTATTAGTCTTCCCTGAACACCTTATACACCTCAAAGAAGATAGTCTCTGGGCAGCTAGATGGTATAGTGGATAGAATGTTGGAGCTGGAGTCAGGAAGACTAATCTTGAATTCAAATCTGGCCTCAGATACTTACTAGCTGTGTGGCTGTGAGCAAGTCACTTAATCTTGTTTCCCTCAGTTTCTTTATCTGTAAAATAAACTGGTAAAGGAAATGGCAAACTACTCAAGTATCTTTGCCAAGAAAATTCCAAATGGGTTCATGAAGTGTTGGATGTGACTGAACAATGACTGAATGAGATCAAACATAGTAATCTCTGATATCAATTAAAACAAAATTATTAAGCATCTACTATGTGTTCTTTACAAATATTATCTCTTTGGTCTTCATGATAACCCTGGGATGTAGGCACTATTATTATTATCTCAATTTTATGATTGAGGAAACTGAGGGCAACAGAGGTTATATGATTTGTCCAGGGTGCAGTTAGTGCCTGAGGCTGATTCTGACTCCAAGTTCAGCACCTCTCTATGGTTGCTGTTTGGTCATGTTTATTCATGTCTGACTCTGTGGCCCCATTTGGGGTTTTCTTGGCAAAGATACTGGGATGGTTTGCCATTTCCTTCTCTGGTTAATTTAACAGATAAGGAAACTGAGGCAAACAGGGTTAAGTGACTTGCCCAGGATCACACAGTTACTATCTGAGGTTATATTTGAATTCAAGAAACTGAGACTTCTTGACTTCAGGCCCTCTGTCTCCCATATCATCTAGGTGCTCTGTTAGTTGCCTATCCACTGTTGCTAGTAATTGAACCATGGTAAGCTTGAGGTCTGGACAGGAGAAAAGAAAAGAGGAGGAGACAGAGACAGAGGAAAGAAAATGAGAGGAAAACCAAGAGGAAGAGGAAGAAAGAGAAAGAGAAGGGAAGAGGAATATGTGGAAGTGGTGGAATCTTACAGAATTTGCTGGGGCCTTTAGGCTCTGCTCAGAATCTGACCTCACTGTTCTACACAAGCATCTCTTATGGGCTCCATCTTCAGATATGATCATGACAAAAGTCGATTGAGTTGTGCTGTTGTCTGATTCTGGGTGGATCCTCAATAAATTCCTGATTACAATAGAGAAGCAAAGGCCTTGGCAGTGTTTAATCATCATTGCCATCTCCCGAGGGGGAGCTGGCATGTCGTAGAGGATGAGGACTTTATTAGTCCCATTCAAATCCTCCCCATCTGAGTCACTACCAGTACTGTACTTGAGGGCTTATCTGCAAGAACATTTGCTTCAAATGGCTTGTCCTTTAGCTTCATTTTCTTTATGCCTGGACTTGGAAAAAGATGTCATCCCACCCACCATAGGCTAAATGTCCTGAGGTCCACGTCAGTTAGTCAGCCAGCATTTATTAAATGCTTACTGTGTGCCACACATCGTGCTAAGCACTGGGGGTACACAAAAAGGCAAGAGCCATTTCCTGTCCTCCATGTAAAATAGGAGCTTTGATGCTTCAGAGGGAGAGAAGTGAGACAAAGAAGCTATTTTAAGGGTCTGCTTCAGTGTGTGGCCTGGTTGTTTTCTTGTCAAAGGCTTGTCAGAAGATCTAGACAAGCCTGCTAAAGTCGGAGGGGTTAGAGACTGAGAAATATGGGGGATTGGGATGGGGGAAGGGAAGGAGGCGAGGAGAGGAGGGAATGGTTAGGTTTACTAAACACTCTCACTTGAAAGTAGGGCAGCTGAAAGTGGGCAAGATGAATTTTCATGTGAAGTCTGAGAGGACTTGCCTTTAAAGATTAATGAGAAGACTGCATTTCGTACAATAGCCTAAAGGATTTCTTTCCTATAGAATGGAAATGCCATCCCTGAGGACATTTACTCCCGAAAACATTTCCCTCAAAGGCTTCTGCCCCTAGGGCTACTGAATTCTTCCTCAGGCCAAGCTTTATCCCAAGCCCAGGGTTTGTTTGGCAAAATACAAATGATGATTATAATACAAAACACCACACTCTCTCCCTTTGGCCCCATCACATTCCCTGGTTTTGACTAATCTAGAAATTCTGTGAGAAGAGCTTCTTTTCTCATGGTGCTCCCTGCTTCCAGGAAATACCAGAACACTGGGATAGTTTTTGAAAGATTAACTCTTAATTTCCAAATCAGAATTAAGTGTACCCTGAAGCTGCCTAAGATCTTTCTTAATAAGATCCTCAAAACCATGTGGGGGACCTGTTATCAGCCTATAATTTACCTATGAGATGGGAATCAAAGGATCATGGGTTTAGAACTAGAAGGTACATTATTAGTGGCCATCTTACTCTGACAGTCTCATTTTAGATGAAGAAACTGAAGCCCAGAGATGTAAAGCAAATTCCCCAATGTAGCCCAGGGCTAAATGACAAGGGTAGATACACAGTGGTACAATCGAACGTAATGGACTTCTCCATTAGTGACAATGCAATGTCCCTGAACAATCTGCAGGGATCAAGGAGAAAAAACACTATCCACAAGCAGAGGACAAACTGTGGGAGTAAAAACGCCAAGGAAAAGCAACTGCTTGACTTCAGGGGTTGAGGGGATATGACTGAGGAGAGACTCTGAATGAACACTCTAATGCAAATACCAACAACATGGAAATGGGTTCAGATCAAGGACACATATGATACCCAGTGGAATCGCCCGTAGGCTATGGGAGGGGTGGCAGGAGGGGAGGAAGGAAAAGAAAATGATTGTTGTATTCAATGAATAATGTTTGAAAATGACCAAATAAGATAATGTTTAAAAGGGAAAAAAATTAAAAAAAATAAAATAAAATAAATGACAAAGGTAGGCTTTGACCCAGCAGTATGGGACAGTGGAAAGAGCACTGGTTCTGAATCAGAGGACCTAGCCTCAAAGTCTGCTTCTGATCATTTGCTACTTGTATGACCCTGAGCAAGTATTTGACCTCTCAGGGGCCTCAGTATCCTCAAATGTAAAATAAGGTATTTGATTTAGGGGGCCTCTGGCACTCCTGATTCTACATCCATAGTCCTCATCCTATAAGCCTAGGTGGTTTGACTCTAAATATGACAGACCCAGGTGGTACAGTGAAAAGAGTGTTGGTCTTGGAGTCAGGGAAGTCTCCTCTTCCTGAGTTCAAATCCAGCCTCAGACACTTACTAGCTATGTGACCCTAGGTAAGCCACTTAATTGTTTGCCTCAGTTTCCTCATTTATAAGATGAGCTGGAGAAGGAAATGGCAAACCACTCTAGGATCTTTGCCAAGAAAACCCTAAAATGGGGTCAGAGAGAATCAGAAATGCCTGAGAAGTGACTCAACAATAAGCATGATGGTCCTTCTCTTCTCTTCCCTAGTATCACACTGCCTCTAAGCAGCAACCTTTTTTTTTTGACAACACATAGGCAATAATAATAACCCTTCCCCCCTTTAATGCTAGTGATTTCTCTCTGTTGTTTATCTCCAATTTTTCCCATTTGTATACCTCTTTTGTGCATAGTCATGTTGTCTCCCCAGTCAGAGTGTGAGCTCCTTGAGAGTAGCTACTGTGAGACCTTTCCTTGTATCCTTAACACTCAGCACACTGTTTGGCACATAGTAGGCACCTAATTAATGTTTGTTGACTTGAGTTACATATTGTTTTAAGTTTGCAATTTGATCCTTACAGCTACCTTATGAGGTAGGTGTTATTATTATCCCCTCCCTTCCATTTTTCAGTTGAAAAAGCTGAGGCCTCAAGTTTCTTGCTCTGGGTCAGGCGCCTCATATTAAGTATCTGAGGCAGGATTCAAACCTATGTCTTCCTGACTGAAAGGCCAGCGCGTTAGCCCATCATTATCATGGACAGCTGATGACAACAGCTTTTCTGTGCCTGGAGTCCTGAGGGGCCCTTGGGCTTCTGTGTCTCAGAGCAGAATATGACTTTCCTCCTCTTCCTTAGCCATAAAGACTGGAATGATTTATCTGGAAATGATTGTATGGCGAGCTCACTCCTTTACTCCCCAGGCCTCTCATCTTTTCTTATGTAGAAAGAGAGGGGCAAAGTTCAATGTAACATGTTAGTTCTAAACACTTTTCCTTTCTGTCCACCCGTGGCTTTCTCTGCAGCCTTATTTCTACATGCCTCTGTCATAGTCCTGAGGGATCCCCACATCCTTTGGGAAAGAAGGAGAGACGGGATGGAGGCAGGTCATTGGGTCCTGAAAAGAGAGCTCATTACTACATATTATCCACTACAGTCTTCAGTTAAAGAATTTAGCTGTGGGAAGCATCGGCCTGGGTACCAGATCCAGGCTTTCATAGAAAAAGAATAAACTGTATCAAACATTCAGGATTCTTTTTACAAAACCCTTTGCTTGGTGTGTGGAATTGTCCACAGGAGGCAGAGATGTATTGGGGTGAGGGAAAGTGGGGAGGGAGGATACAGAGGAATAAAACTAAGGTACCAGAGCCATATTTCCAACTGTCTGTTTGATATCTCCACCTAGGTGACTTGCTGCCATTATAAAATGCCATTGTCTTCTTCCAGACTTGCCTCTCTCTCAACCAGCTTCTCCAGTTGTTAATGGCACCACAGTTCTCTGGGATTCCCAGGTCTTACCTCTTGGAGACTTCCTTGGATCATGTTGTCTGAGTGTCAAGAAACAATCTATTGCCAAGTTCTAGCTTTGCTCCCCTCCTCTGTCATCTTACATCCAACCCTTCTTCCTCTCCACTCCCACTGCAACGACTCTAATTTGGACCCTCATTTCTTATCAATTGTACCTCAGTAATAACCTCATCATTGACCTTTCTGCTTCTAGTCTCTTCTCTATACTCCTTTACATCATCTCCCAATAGTGTTTTCTAACTCACCACCACCACAATGCCACTCTCCTGCTCAGAAACCTCTCATTGTTCCCTATTGCTTACTAAATGTCATTTAGATTCCTGGCCCTGGCATTCAAAACCCTCCACAGTCTGGCTCCAGTTTACCTCTCTAACCCCATTTCTTATTACAATATTCCCTTTTCTGTTCCAGGAAAACTGCCACACTTTGCATCTCCCACACATATCCTGCCTTCTCCTGTCTCCATTTCTTTGTTCCCATGAACTCCATGCTTTGCAATGACTTCATTGTATTCTTCCATTTTCATCTTTCCCACCTCAAATCTCAAATCTCTCTCCACTCTAATCTATCCTTAAGCCAGCCACTAAAGTGATTTTCCTAAAGCATAGGCTCCATTATGTCATTCCACTTCCCAACATGCAAAAAACTCCAGTGACTTTCTCTTTCCTCCAGGAATGAATACAAAATTTGTCATTCAAAGCCCTTTAGATCCTAGCCTCCTCTTACCTCCTCAGTCTTCTTACACCTTATTCCCATGACACATATTCTTCAGTCTAATGACACTGACCTGCTGGCTTTTCCATGAACAAGACCCTCTTCTCAGTGCCCAGCATTTTCTCTGGGAGTCCCCCATCCCTGGTAGCTTTCCCTCTTCCACGCCACCTACTGCCCTCCCTTGTCTTCTTTTAAGTCCCAATTAAAAACCCACCTTCTACCAGAAACCTTCTCCAACCCTTCTTAATTCCAGTGCCTTCTCTCTGTTAATTATTTCCTATTCATTCTGCATTTAGCTTATTTGTATGTTGTCTCTCCCATTATATTGGAAGTTCCTTGGAGGTAGGGAATGTCTTTTGCCTCCTTTTGTGCTCCTTAGTGCTTAGCACAGTGCCTGGTACATAGGAAGTACTTAATAAATGTTGATTGATAAATTGGTCATTTTTATTAATAATAAATGTTGATTGATATCTATAAATATGTCACATTTATTTACATGTACACATATATTAATTTTACATGTACATATAGATTCCAATATAATATAACAAATTTGTTTAAATCCAAACATATATAAATATATATATAAATCAGATTTGTCTTGATTTGTATAGACGTCAATTATATTTCTAAATTATATGTGAAATGATACACATATAAATCATATATGTTTCATATATATGTTGGATTTAATGTGGGATTGTGTGTACATAAAGACTATTTACCCAGAAGGGAATTCAACAAATTCATTGAATTTGTGTGGACATGCACAAATATATATATATATAGAGAGAGAGAGACTTTGTATTGTTATATAGGAGATTATAAAAAACCCTGAGCAAGCATCATATATATGAACATACTATCATGAAAACCCAAACAGTCAGTTTCTCAATAGTGGTACAATAATGCTCTGCTTGAAGAATCAATGTTCTTTTATACAGTGAGGCAGTTGAAATAGCACTGGTTGTGGGGGGCACTGGAAAGTATGCTGGATTTCAGAGGACCTGAGTTTGAAGCTTGCTTTATCACTTAATCCCTTTGTGAGTCTAAGTAAGTCACTTAACTTCTCTGTGCCTGTAAAATGAGGAACTAAATGACCTCCAGGGCCCATTCCAAAATTAAATCTATGATCTTATGACCTGAACTCAAGTCCTGGTTCTAATATTAGCCATGTGACTCAGGCAGCTTGCTTCACTTTCTTTGAGTCTTGGTTTCCTCATCTGTAAAATGGACATAATGATGCTATTATTGAGTTGTTTCAGTAGTGTCTGGCTCTTTGTGATTTGATTTAAGGTTTTCTTGATGGAGATACTGGAATGGTTTGTCATTTCCTACTCGAGCTCATTTTATAGAGGAAGAAACTAAAGCAAGCAGTATCAAATGACTTTCCCAGGATCACACAACTAATAAGTATCTGAGGCCAGTTTTGAACTCAGGAATATGAGTTTTTCTGACTCCAGTCCTAGTGCTGTGAAAAATTTCACAGTCATAATATCAGTAATCCCTGACTGAAAACAAACAAATCATGATGACAAAAGTCAATGTTAATGTGGCAAGCCTTTCAAATGAATTTTTTATTTCATCAATCACTACAGCATTTATATCTATTTGAAAATGGCAATAATACATATATATATATGTGATTATTGTTTCTTACAAAAATTGTTTATCTTTGGCAGATGGCTCATTTATTTTACTGAATCACACTGGTGATATTTTAGTGAGGCTAACTACAGATCAAAAAGATAATGTCAAACATGGACTTGTATTTGAGGACCCCTTGCAGTAATTCAGAATTACCCCACTGCCCCAGCTCACCTATGAATCTTTGGTCCACAGGCTCAGATCTATTCAGTGCAAGATCTAATGAGTGCAAGGGTCCTTCTGGTTCTAAATACTATGATCTGGGTTGGCTAGAAATTAAGCAACATTAGGAGGATTTAAAGTTTTGGTTTAAAAATGCCCTTCTGGATCGGCGTGACAATATCCTTACATGTGTATGCTGTTGTCTGCCAGGCTAACCCTGGGCTAACTCTGGTTTGGAAAGAACATCAGAAGTTACTTCATCTTGGCACTTGGTACCCGCTTAAGACAATTCCAGCCCCCAGATGTTGAATGTAGAGGACTCCTAGATGAATAGCTTGATTTTTCAAATTCCCTAAGGATCTAGGTCAATTTAAAAGGAGACTAGGGTTTGGTTTGGCCTACCCTCTGCATAATCTGAATTGCAAGAAAGCCTAGAGAACCAGGAACAAGCTAGTTCTCTGGGAATACTTTCAGATTTAACCTCCTATTCTATACCCCACCTAAACACCCAACATAGAGCTTTAATATTCCTGTTTCAAACCATACCCTTGGGTACCTCCCTAACCAACCAAACCCCCAAGACAGTAAGGAAAAGGCAACCTGAGGCCTGGGCTTTATATCCATCAGTCAGTCAAAATTAAAACTGACTCACCAAGGATATAGTTTTCCAAGACAGAGAGGGAAAGACACAAAGAATAGAAATACTCTTAAGAAACTATCTCTAATTGTCCAGACTGGAACCACTTGCTGTCAGTTATTCTGGAAAATTCAATTATTCATGAAAACTTAGAGGGATCTGGAAAATATTCAATTGAATAGTAATTTCAGAGTGTCATTTGGTCCTTTCCCTCCATATACCTAGTGTTCTCATGGTGGCCCCTCTTTAGGCAAAGTGATTTGATAAGTATAATGCATAATTCTCAAGTACTCAAGTGAATCTTAGAGCTCTTGTATGGATATTTCCTTTGACCCAGCTATGCAGATTGCAGCCCATTCACATCTAGCCAATCTTATTCAACTCTTATTCATATCTCCCCACAAATTTAACACCAGGGGATCTGAGGACATAACTGGGAATCTTCTTCAATTTCTCCTGAAATGTCCAGTAGAGCACACAGGATCCTAATTTACTCTCCTTCCCTCCACATGACTAACCCATCTTATTTTTTTTTAACATATATTCTTTGATGAAATAGGATCATATGATCAGAGTAATGTAGACCTACAAGAGACTTTGAGGCCATCTAATCCAACTGGTTCCTTTTCCAAATGAAGATAAGGAATCCCAGAAAAGTGAATTAATTTGTCCAAGTTTGCTCAAGCAGTCAGTGGCAGACTTGGGATTTATTTTAAGGAACTATGACTCTATATTCATTACTTTTTCCTTTCCATTACAGTGACATCTTGTACTCTAGTTCTTCTTTATAATTCCTTCTCAGTTTAAACCTACTCACATGCATTACAAGTCTTTCTACTGTTCTCTGGCTTTTACTCCTTTTTAATTTTTCCAAGACTGATTCCTCACAGCATTGGCAGAATATTGGTATTAAAAATGATAGCTCTGTGTTCTAGAGAGACATTTGAGTCTTGAAAATCAACTCACAGTTATCTAAAGGCAATTCAGCTAGTTTTCCTTCTCTTATCTAATTATGCATGTAACTCATTGTCCTTTTGCAGTACATATGTAAATAAATATATTTTACACATACACACAGACTCACTAACACACTAACTCATTAGGTTGTGAATCTGGTTGGTTGGTTGTTGTCCTTTGTACTTGAAGAGGACCAAAATGACATTATTATGTTGGTTTCATTGTGCAATGTGTCTTATGTGGCTGATCAGACCAATGTGAGCTTGGAAGACTCTATTGCAGATTGGGCATGAATAGCTCATATGAACATCTGGAGCAGAGATATTTCTCTTTCTTTAAAAAAAATTATACTTTTTCCAGATTGCGTGTAGATATAATTTTAATATCATTTTCTGATATTTTGTGATCCATGCTCTCTCTCTTCTGGTCCTCTTCCCTCCCAAGATAGCAGGCAATATGATATAGATTATACATACAATACCATTCAATACAATTTTCATGTTAATTGTGTTGTGAAAGAAGATACATGTCATTTATACTACAAAAAAAGAACTCATGAAGGAGAGATGTTTCTGTTCATTCAGCACAGGACCTTGTGGACAAAAGGAATCTTCCTGTCTTCTTTCAATTCTTTTCTTTCTCTCTCTCTCTTTCTTCCTTCCTTCCTTCTTTCTTTCTTTCTTTCTTTCTTTCTTTCTTTCTTTCTTTCTTTCTTTCTTTCTTTCTTTCTTTCTTTCTTTCTTTCTTTCTTTCTTTCTTTCTTTCTTTCTCTTTCTTTCTTTCTTTCTTTCTTTCTTTCTTTCTTTCTTTCTGAGAAATTACAAGGCATGCAGTAAGACAAGAAGCTGGAGATTGATCAGCTGTTAATCAAAGGAAAATTCCATTTAGAATGTGACCTGGAAACAGTTGAAGGCAAGAGCCAACTGCTTGACTGTTTTTCTGGACTTTTGGATTGATGGTGGCAATTTTGAAGGAAGAAGCTGGGTTTATCTCTGGGACTTCGGATAATCAAGTTGGAGGTGGCCCTGGCTGATTTGAAGGAATAAGAAAGATAAATAGTCCATATATCTCTCTGACTTGCTGTTTCATGGTAGTGACTGAATTGCCATTTCTCTAAATATCCTCCAACCTAAAACTCACTGTAGATAATAGGGAAAACCCCAACCCTCTTACCTTAAAGAAGAGAAAGGAGTATTTCCTCTGAAACATCATAGCTCACCCTGAGTGACTTAGAAGAAGGCTGAAGAAGAAGGGGGAAGGGGAAACTGAAGGGAAGAAGAGGGGAGGAAGGGAGATTGGAAGAGGGAGAAAGGGAGGTATAAAAGGGAAGAGGGTAGGCAAAAGAAGATAACTACCTGATCCATTAGTTATCAGTATCCATCAAATATACCCTCCAATATCATCTATTACATTTCTTTCTTCTCCTCAGTTAGAAATGAGTTTTCCTTTCTTTGTATTCCCATAGTATTTTATGCCTCTCTTATGCCACTAACAGCTCCTATATATTTGACTTATTTGTTTGCAATGTTTTAAAACCCTTACCTTCTAACTTAGAATACTGTGTATTGGTTCTAAGGCAGAGAAACAATAAAGGCTAGGCAATGCAGGTTAAGTGACTTGCCCAGGGTCACACAGCTAGGAAGTGTCTGAGGCCAGATTTGAACCTAGGACCTCCCATCTCTAGGTCTGGCTCTCAATCCACTGAGCCACCCAGCTTCCCCCTCGATTACAAATTTTAAATTCCTTTGTCAGTGTATAAATTCCTTTAAAAAGTTTGCATTTATATAAAAGGTGTTGTAATGCCATTAAAAGGATTGAACCTAGTTCTCTTCCATTTCTAAATCCATAATCTCTAGTTTTTGAAGATTTTGAAACAAAGAGCTTTCCCCTGATAACCCTATGAGGTAGCCTTCATATTTATTCTTTTTTCCCCTTTTAAATTCGTACTTTCTGTCTTAGAAACAACTGTTATAAAGGCAAAGGGCTAGACAAACAGGGTTAGGTGATTTTCCCAGGGTCACAGAACTAGGGAGTGCCTGAGGCTAGATTTGAATTCAGGTCCTCTCAGACCTGGTGCTCTATACATTGTGCCACCTAGCTGTCCCACACATTTATTCCTCTCCCTGCTGGCCTCCATAGTTCAGATGAAGAAACTGAAGTTCTGAGGTTAGTGATTCACTCATAGTTACTAGTAGGCATCTGAGACTTGAGATATGAACTCAGCCCTCCTGGTTCCAGGAAGGTCCAACATTCTTACTGCTGTACCACCTTGCTTCTCTTCCCTCTAAATAGGGGGCCATGTGTTACAAATTTTTTGCATTCCCCAAGGCATCCAGAATTGCATTTTACAAAAAAGTGGACAATCAGTAAGTATTTGTTGAATGAATAAGTGAAACAAGTATTATAGGGGAAAGGGGAGTAAGGCTTATTCTAAGGAATGACCTGCTCATAGTAAAATTGTGGAAGGGCAGCTTAGTAGCACAGTAGATACAGTGCCAGACCTGGAACCTGGGTTCAAATTTGGCTTCAGACATTTCCTAGCTGTGTGACCCTGGACAAATCACTCAACCCCATTGCCTAGCCCTTGCTGTTCTTCTGTCCTAGAACTAATACTAAAACATAAGGTAAGGGTTGGAAAAGGTAGAGAAAAGTAATAATATACAGACCAGGGCCTCTCCCTCATGTTTTAGGTCCTGTCCTGGCTTTTTCCCCTCCATGGGACTTTGGGTGCTTCCCTTCTTTTGGACAGAAGAGAGCAGTGCTGAATAAAGCAAAGTTCTGAATCCTGCCCCCCTCTCTTCTGACCCTGTGAGCAGGGAGTGGGGGAGATGGGTACTTGGTTTTAGGTACAGAGAAGAGAAAGTTGTGATATCATGGCAAGAACACTGGATGCAGAAGCAGGAAGTCTGGGTGGGAATCTTAGCTCTGCTATTTATGATTTAGGTGAATGTGGAAAAATAATTCGACTTCTCTTGAGTTCAGTCCTCATCTATAAAATGAGGGTATTAAACTGGAGAATGGCCAACTTTTAGATCCTTTATTCCATGGAGCATTCAGTGGAGGCCTATCCAGAAAGGCTACATACAAACCCAGTCACCATTCCCCCTCTTCATTCTCTGCCAAATCCCAGATTTTGCTGTCCATGAGCACATATGGCTGATGTTAGTTCGTTTAAGAGACCAAATCCGTTATCTCTGTTTCCCTCTTCTCAGTGTGGTATGTGGCCTGGCCTCTCTTGGGGACTTCCAGGGCGTCTGGGAGTCCATTAGCTTTATCAGTTTCTGATAGAGAAGAGGCAGATACCCTTACTCGACCCAGGGAGCTTCCTAGGAGAAATTCCATCCCACAGCCCACTTGTTGCCTTTCCAAAATGAGTAGCTGTGAGGCAGGAGCTGAAAGGGGAGTTAGGGGAGGGAACCCCCACCATCCTATAAAATATAAAAACGAGACTGGAAAAAATGACTCATTACCAGTAGCTGCCTCAAGCCAGTAGAGACGGTCAGAAAAAAAGGTACAGAGGGTTTTTTAGCTCCTTTAGCTTTAGATGAACTTTCTAGAGTCAGAGTCTCAAGCCAATTATGGGGTTCCCTGAGGGAGCTTCCAATTCATTTGAGAAAGTTCTTAGATATAGATTAATGGTGGGACAAAAACAGGCAAATTCCCACAAACACAGCATAATCCTGGTAGGAAAAAGGTTTGTCTACAAGTATTGAGGAAACCTTTTCAGTCAGGACAGGAGAGGGGACAGGAAGCCATTGGGTGTCTTTGTCAACCTCCAAGAGAAGTCAAGAAGGGCAAGTCCTTGTTCCCCTAGATGTCCTGCTCAAGGTTTCACTGTGCCTCATAGTCTTCTACTGTATTCATATTAATTTCACACAGGGACTTCCCATGCTTCATTGACAAATAATTCTCCTTTCTTTATAACAAATAAGCACAGGACAGATAAAATACAAAGCCAGGCACTAGATGACAAGTACAGAGACTTTAGAAAATTAAGGAAATTACAAAGTTCAGGATGAAATATCACATTTGAGAAATACATTTATATTTTTGTAGCACTTTCCAACTCAAGTTAAATATTCTCAGACAGCTACAGAAGTATTGTTCTGGGGGCCAAGAAGGCAAAAATAAACCTTTACCAACCAGGATCTCACCTATCATTTTGGGGTATGTTACATGTACGCAGAGAAGCAAATAACATAAGACAGAGGGGAAAGGAGAGACAGAAGCCAAAGAGAAAGCAGACAGAATGCTTTGGGAATATGCAAGAGGGAAGAGAGCATTAATGGGTGCAATGGGGGAGGGCACAGCAATGGAGTAGATCTGGGAAGATTTTATAAAGGATCAACTGAGCAGAGACTAGAAAAAGAAGGAATCTGAAGGACCTCCAAGGATTAAGAGGTGAATTCCAGGCAAGGAAAGCTCCTTGTGGCAATGCTCTATGACAGAAATGGCATGCCAGGTTTGGGAAAGTCTAGTTTGACAGGGATGTTGCATTCATGAAAGAGAATATTATGAAACAAGAGTAAAAAGATAGGCTGGACACTCATAGACAATAAAGAATCTAAAGATTTGGAGTTAGGGGAGTGATGTAGTCAGTTGAAGAACTTGAAGTCCAGAAAAAGGAAGTGGCCTGCCCGCAGTCACACAGGTAATGTGTGGCAGAGTGGAAATTCAAACTTAGGTGGAACCAAAAAAGGAGGGCCATGGGTATAGGAAAAGCCTAGCAGCAAAAGGAAGAAGAATAACTCATTTGTTTTGGGCATGGACCTCTGCTTTCATAGGTGAAGGAACATGTTCTTCTATGCTAATGTAGATTATGCAAATCTACTCTGTCTAGTTTTAGATTCCTTGCCTAGAGGTACTGAATTCTTAAGTGATTTGTCTAGTTACATAGTTATTATATGTCAGAGGCAGTACTTGAATCTAGGTCTTTTCAATCCCATGGTAAGCCCACTATCCACTAAATTCTGCTTCAGTACATGTAAATTACATTAAAGTTTGCAAAACACTTTTCTCACAGAAATCCATTTGTTATTATGTCCATTTACAGATAAGGAAATTGAGACTCAGAAACTTGTGCATGGTTATATCAATTGAAATAGTCAATATCAGAGCCAGTTTGATCTTAAGGCACCTGACTACCAAATCAGTGTTCTTTATTCTATCTCTACTCCATTGTGTTTTGAAATCAAAGATGTACCCCAAGCCATCATCAGTCATCCTGACTTTTGCCTGCCGCTGGACTTTGCTGACTTTGGAAGAGAGTGAGGTCAATGACTTTTTGTAACTCTGCCTCACTTAAATCCAATTTATGTGCAAGTCAAAAGGCATCAACAATGATGTCATTTCAGTTCCCTTTGAGTACAAAGGTCAACAACCAACTAACCATCACACTCATTTGATTCCCCATAATACTACCCCATTGTGTGAGCTTGGACAAATTAGTTGACTTTTGTCTCTTATTTCCCCCATCTATAAATAAGGGCAGTGGATGAAGTCTCCAAGGGCCCTTCTTTGAACTCTACTATTCGATGTGCCTTTGGGATGATGCTTTTGCTTTCCATCCCATCCCCACTCCCCTCATAGCCACCAACTCTAAAATGTTGTTGTACAATAGCTGTGCTGTCCTATCCTATCACCACTGCATCAGTGGCCCTTGGGAATGAAAGAGTCTGAAAAATAAGCAAGGTTAGGGCTTCTGCAGGTAGGGGCAGCAGCTCTAGGGTTAGGGTAGGAGAGAGGTTGGGGGAGGAAACCTGTGATCTCCAGCTGTTGCATACTTCTGGCAGCTGGGAGGGCAGGTGATACAACCCCAGGTGAACGTGATGCCTCCTTTCTAAGTTTAGCTGTGTGGCTAGAAAGTACTTCCTCAGCTGAAGCTCTGGGAGGTGGGGAGCTGGTGAGGAGGGAGGCACTTTTCAGAAAGAAGGGCTAAAATTACACCCCAGGAAGCAGCTCCAATCATACAGTCACATAGGGAAGACTGGAATAGTGGCGTCTAGAAAAATAAGGAAATCCAACCCCCAAACCCTGGTACTTGGCAGGAGGCTGGGGATGTGAGTGCATGTTTAACTGTATGTCAAAAATCACACTGAGACCATGTGGTGAATACAAAACCCAGAAGTAGCAAAATATGCCCAATAGCTGTAGAGCCTGCTTCCTTACCTTATGTTCCCTACCCGTTTCTGGCCTTGTTTGGAGGTTAACCTGGGGTCCATGGACCCCGTGGGTAGATTTCAGGGAGTCTGTGAAGTTGGATGGTGAAGAAGTACATCTGTATTTTCACTCATTTCAAACTGAATTTTAACATTTCTTTCAACTATTAAAAATTATTCATAGGAGGGTCCATAGGCTTCACCAGATTGCCAGAGGGATCTATGACCCAAACAATGGCAAGTACCACTAGTGTCTCAAGCCCTCTTTGTACCATGTAGCTGCCTATAGTGAAGTGAATAGAGAACTAAATTTGGAGTCAGAAACTCTTGAGTTCAAATCCAGCCTGAGACATATCCTAGCTCTGAGTGTCTGGTTCAAATTCCTCAACCATAAAATGGGGGAGGGGCAGCTAGGTGACTCAGTAGATTGAGTCAGGATTAGAGTTGGGAGGTCCTAGGTTCAAATGTGACCTCAGATACTTCCTAGCTGTGTGACCCTGGGCAAGTCACTTAAGCCCCATTGCCTAGTCCTTACTGCTCTTCTGCCTTAGAACCAATACACAGTATTGATTCCAAGATGGAAGGTAAGGGTTTTTTAAAAAGTAAATAAATAAATGGGGGAAATAATAGTACCTACCTTGCACGATTGTTGCGAGGATCACATGAAGTAATATTTGTGAAAAACTTGTAGATAACTTAATAAATACTCTTCCTCCCTTACCATTCAGTGCTAAGAGGTAAAACTCTTTAAAAGTTATTATATAAATATGTAACATATGACATTTATACTTATAGAAATTACTATGTAACATAAAAGTTATTCTTATAAGTTATAAGTACTTATATAAGTTACTATGTCACATGTAAAAGTTACTCTTATAAGTAATTTTATAAGTTGCTGTGGCCACAGAGTCTATCAATTAATGGCCTATTTCCTTCTAGAAAAATATGATTGATCTTTTGTCTTTACATGTAGTCGTTGTTTCTTCTCCCATATTTCCCACATAGTCATTTCTGGTATGCTCCAGGTTGAAATCTCTTTTGTGATAAAGAAAACAAAACAAAAACTTAACAAAATATAACTTATACAGAAACCTGAACTGAACTGACAATGTATATAGTATTCTGTCTTAATGGTCCCCTATCTCATGAAGGAGGAATATTTCTTTATTTTTCCTTCTGCACTGTCATTGGTTTTTTCCAAAATTCACAGTCCACCTCCATCATGAGGGATTATTTCCAGCATTAATTTTTCCTGAAGAAGGGGAAGCTGGTGTAAGAATATAACAATGGCTCAGAATAGTATAATACAAAAAACCCTGGATTTGGAGTCAGGAGAGTTGGGTTTGAATCCTAGCTCTGCTAACTTGTGTAATCTTGGGCAAGTTCCAAGGTCCTTGGGCCTTTCTAGCTCTAATGTCTTGTGATCCTAAATCTATTACACTTCTAGAAAAAACAATCTATTGTTTGTGTTCTAAGGACAATGAATATGGTGTTTATATAGGAAGGATAATTCTATGATGATCTGTTTGACACCTTCCCCTTGTACTCTTCTAACTTGTTTTTTTGTTTTAAAAAATCCTTTACTTTTGTCTTAGAATCATTTCTAAGGCAGAGAGGCAGCAAAGCCTAGGCAATTGGGGCTAATTAGTTATCTTGATTAAGGTTGCACTGACAGGAAGTGTCTGATGTCAAATTTGAACCCCAGACTTCCTATTTTTAGGTCTGGCTCTCCATCCACTGAGCCACCTGTCTGCCTCCACCAGTTATTTTTAATATTCATCTCCTCCTTGCTACCTAAACTTCTCATTCTGGGCTGCTAGGTGGATCCTTACCTGACAACCTGCCCTCTCCCTGTGCCACTGTCTGTTTTTTCAGACCCCAGTCATCCCTAGTCTGGCCCACTCTACTAGTAACTGATATTTGCTTATGATAGGTACAATACTTGTAAAAACAACTTATCCTTTAAGAATCTATTCCATGCAATCTTTTCAATTCTTTCCCCAATTCAATAAAACCTGCTTTATGAAAATAAATTTGATATTCTTTGGCTATTTTATCTGGTCACTTACTTATTAATTTGCTATTCTGGTGACCCTAAGGAAAAAACGAGAACGTTGTTAAGATGTTTCTGTGTCCATGACAACCTGGTAGCACCAAATGGGAGGATGGAAGATGAGAGCAGACTTGTAGGATTTGGCTCTTTGGAGGAGAGCTTTGAAAACTATTTTAGAGCTGAGCTCTTGCATTCCTGTGAACCTTAGATGAGAGAGGGAATTAGCAGGGTTCCCTATTTGTAGCCTATTCTAGTCTTATCTACTGACATTCAAGAAGTTGACTTTGATAATGTCCCCAATTAATCTGGGTTACAGCTTTCCTAGGCTGTCCAGTTGGTAAAGCAAGTTATCTAGTTAATACTAATAACAATGTGCTGTAACAAAAAGAGCACTGGATTTGGAATAAGAATAATTCAAATCCTGGCTTGTACTTCTGTGCCACTATTGGCAAGACACTTGACCTATCTAGGTCTCAGTATTCCCATTAATAAAATGGGAATAGATTAGATGACTCTCCAGGCTCTAAATCTATGCTTCTCTGATCTTCTTATTTAGCATGGAGGGATAAGGAATTAGCCTGGTTTGGAATATGCATAGAAGTAAAGAACACAGTTCTGGAGGGCAGTTAGGTGACTCAGTGAATAGAGAGCCAGACCTAGATTTGGGAGATCCTGGGTTCTAATCTAAAATCAGATACTTCCTATCTGTGTGACTCAAATCACAAACTCCATTGCCTAGCCCTTGGAACCAATACTTAGTATTGATTCTAAAATGGAAGGTAAGGGTTTAAGACAAAAACAGAACGCCATTCCTGCCCTTCAGGGGCTTATACTGTAGTAAGAAGACAAAAATAACTTAATGATCAAATAACCAAAAACAAGGGCTAAACTATATTGTGCGATTTCTTCCTGTAGGAATTTATTGGCTAAAAGAGGTTATTATGAGTTTGACTCCCCCCAAAAGTTTTCCTGGAAAATGTAAGACTTTATCAAGACCTAGATTGAATAGGATTAAGCTAAGTGGAGGATTTTGATTAGTGGAGGAGATGAAGAAGGGCATTATTGGCAGGATGAAGGGGTGGGAAGCAGTATGAGGAAATAACCAGAAGCAGCAATGAGAATGGAACATATTGGGTACTGTGCAGGGTTCTGAATGAGTATAGAAGTGGTGTCAGTGGGTAGGAAATAAAGTAGGATGAACTAAATTAAGAAAAACTAAAGAGAATTTGGGTTCGTTGTCTTTCAGCACAAAGCATTTGGAGTACTGAATTGTAGTCAGAGGACCTGAGGGTCAAATCCTAGCTTGGCCACTTCTTACCTGTCTATGAATGTGGCCAATTGATCAATCAGCAAGCACTTCTTAAATTCATACTAGGTCCTCACCACTGTGCAAAATGCTGGAGACACAAAGACAAAATATTGAAAACAAATCTTGCCCTTGAGGAGCTTATACTCTATCAGGGAGACAGAATATACATAGTCCGATATTTAATCTCTTTATAGATTAATGTGCCAGGGCCAGTTAGGTATGACTCATGAGAACCCAATTTAAAATTTTCTGAATAAACCTCTATACCTAGAAATCTGCAAATGCTACAAGTGAGTACAGGAATTGTTGTTTTGTTGACTGTCTAGACAAAGGTTTGGCAAATTATGGCCCATAGGCCAAATCTAAATACATTTTTAAAATTGATTAATTTATTAAATCTTTACCCTCTATCTTAGTATCAATTCTAAGACAGAATTGCAGCAAGAGTCAGGCAATTGAGGTTAAATGACTTGCCCAGAATTACATAGCTAGAAGTATCTGAAGCCAGATTTGAAACCAGGTCTTCCCAGCTCTAAACTGGTGCTCTATCCACTGTGCTATCTAACTGCTAGACTTAAAAAGGTGATGGAGACAATATTAATAATGCAGTTTAGAAAATTAGATGAGTTCTTTCAAGTTCTCAGTCATTTCTTTTATTGTTCTGTATGCTACTATGCAATGAAAAGTATGATTATAATGGATTGGAAATCAGGAGATCTAATTTGGAATCCTCACTCTAGTATTAGCCATGTGATTCTGGGAAAAGCACTTGACCACCTTCTCTGAGTTTTAATTTTCTTATCTGCACATCATGGGTTATTTTGAGGAAAGTTCTTTTTACAATATATGCAAATTGGAATAATCATTATTACTATTTATTCAGAAAATTTTGGGCTGATTCATTCAGGAGAATAAGAAGATAATCTAGTGAATGTAGCTAAGGAGAGTTTTTTCAGGTGAAAAAGAAAAAAATAACCCATTTTTAGTAGTCAGTCATTGAGTCCTAAAGTTCATGATCTCAATTACATAATCCTAACTTTCTAGTGTGCAGTTAGAAGTACAGATAGGGGAAGGGAATAGTTGGAGAATCTGGAAGCTTAGAGGAAAAATAGAGTTCTATGTTTCTGGGAAGGGGGCTGGTGACAAATCCTATTGGAGCAATTATGAATCAGAAAAAAAAGATATGAAACTCAAATTAGGGCCTTCAGAGCTACAAAAAATTCTGAAAAGCGGGTACAGGCAATCATCAGCTTTTTTCAGATAATATTCATAGAAAATATGAAAGTAAAAAATTTGACTGTTGATACAGTGATCCCATGGGAAATAGGGAGTTAGGTTCCCTGACCACGAAAAACTGTAACCCTTTTATTAGAGATGGCTAAAAATATGCTTCTCTGTATATATATATATACACATATATATATGTATGTGTGTGTGTGTATATATATATATATATATCAAAACATAAATTCTGATAATCTGCACTTTCCCTAACACAATAACTTTGAGATAACCCACAAAATAAAATTGGTAATATGCAAAAAAAAAATTTCTTGCTAGTACTTTCCTGCTTTTTCTGGATGAAACAAACCAGTTCTTCACACCATACTCATAGGCCAACAGCAGTTGCAAACATTCAGGCATCAAGTTTATCTAACATCTTTACTTTCTCACTAAGCTGTATCAC
This sequence comes from Monodelphis domestica, assembly GCF_027887165.1. Taxonomy (NCBI): domain Eukaryota; kingdom Metazoa; phylum Chordata; class Mammalia; order Didelphimorphia; family Didelphidae; genus Monodelphis; species Monodelphis domestica. The sequence continues at coordinate 379,086,808 of NC_077227.1, forward strand.
TGAATCTGTATGCTTGGACTTAAAGCCAAAGGACTTACACTATTCTTTGGGGGATTAATTATAGCATAAAACTTAAGTTTTGAAGGCGAACAATGAAAATATGCAACAAATGCACAGGGAGTTCTTTATAATGGGAAGGCGAATGGTACCAGCTTCTCCACAAACTTGTGTGTACCTTGCCTTTCATTTTTTCCTCTACTACACTTAGCCAAGAATGGGTACAATTGCCAACGCCAATGTTGAAATGAGGTTTTTAATAAAATCATATGAATCCCTGAAGTCACAAAAGCTAAACCGTGGAAAGGTTGATGATTGATTGAAATAAGATAAGGGTAAAGTCTGGCAGGTAATTTCAGTGACAAATTGCCGAGGTTGAAGATAGCTGGAGCTTTGGAGGAATGATGAGTCCTAGGAGCTGATTTGGGTGAGAGTGATCATGGCATACAGCTCCCTGTTGGCCTAGTCCATCAGAAATAGTAAGTCAAGTTTCTGTCATATCATAATTTCTTGAAGAACAAATTTGTGCAATAGGTACATTCACCATCATCAGTACCAATGGCACAATCAGTGTTGTGCAATAGAAGGGATTTTGGATTTGTAGTCTGAAGATATGGTTTTAAATCCTGGCTTTTACACTTACTACCTTTGTAACCTTGGACAAGTCATTTCATGACTTTGAGCTTCAGTATGCTCATCTGTAAAATGGAGAGATTGGACTAGGGGACTTCAAAGTTCCTTTGAAGCTCTAAATCTATGAGCCTAGTGTATATAATAGATTCTCCCAAAGGTAGTTGCTATTACTTTCTCCAGAAATTCAGTTCAATTCAATCAGCATTTATTAAGTGCCCATAGTGTTCAAAGCATGGATTATGTGCTGGAAACACAAAGATAAGAAAAAAAAATCTTTTTCTTCCAGGAATGTATACTTTTAAGAAATTTTAGGTTTTAGAGAATAGACTCTGAAGAAGTGCTGTGCTCTCTAGGGTGTCTTGGGAACAATCTCAGATGGAATTGCAGTAATAACAATAGTATCACACATTCAAGAAATTTATCATCTAATATAGATAGAGGATGAGAATGTGACTTAAACAAATAAGTATGACCTAAGGTAGAATATTAAAGCATCTTTGGTATGTACCAGTGTCCTAAGTTTCTTGACTGTCCTTTGTTAAAATCGAAGGATAGAAAACATGGCAAAATGGTGAAGAAAGGAAGGGGAATGGATGGAGTATGTGGTGTGGAGTTTTGTGTGTGTGTGTATGTGAGATAGAGAAGGAGAGGGAAGGAAGGAGAGGAAGAGATTGGAAGCATAGGAGTGTGAATAGACAGATGGTTAGATGGAGAAGTCAGAGTATTTACAGTCCCACAATATCCTTTTCTCTCACTTTTTTCCCTTTGTTTGGCAAGACCTAACAAAGTCACTGTGTCACAGTGAAAAATGTTGGGAAACCCAGGGTGGTGCAGCTCATTATCATGTTCCTTCTGGTCTTGCTGCAGTTCTTTGACCTGCAGGCAGGAATCCAGAAGCTGACCACAGAGCCCTAAGGGAACACAGAACACAATGCAAAGCTTGCCCTTCCCACAATATCCTGATTATTGGAGACCCAAGGTAAGTCCAAGAAATTTTGTGCCTCTGTTCATACAGAGATGCCACCCCACCACCTTATATCTCTTTGCTTCCAAGTCCTGCCTTATCCCATAGGAAAGAATACCACTCAATAACAAAGAGTTTCCCATTGACCAGCTCAGGATGGATCATCTCCAAGGCTTTGGAAAATCTGCTTAGTTGGGGCCTCTGTGTGTGCTGTAAGCAGACACAGAAGGGAAAGAGCCACTAGGAGCATGGGAAGGAACTCAAGGAACAAGACCCTTTGCTTGTCACATTGACCTACATGGATGTTGGAAACTCTACAAGACAATCCAGGAAGGGTGGAGGAAATCTGATCAGAGAGCAGGACAAGGCCATTGCTCTTGGGTAGCTTATTCTAGTATCAGACTCAAACAAAGAAACTTGGATCCAAGGTGGAGAGTGGAGGGTGGGGGAGGATAGACCTTTCCTGGAAACTGTCAGCTACCTTGAGGTAGCAAGAGATGATTTTATATGCATGAGTGTGTTTTCCTGTGAGGCAACAAAATATGACTCCCACCCTTCCCTACCCCCCAAAACAAAGCAGTCACACAGCTGGGCAGGAAGAAAACAGGACCTAAAACTTCCCCTGAGAGAGGTGAAGGCTCAGCCTGGCAGGATAATGGGGAAGGGCTATCAGGACACAAATGATAAACAGGAACATTCATTCCATAGGGATTAACATGGAGCCTTTCTTCCTCCAATCTAAGAGATTTAGCCAGAAGGGTTGAGTTTCTCCTCCAAGAAAACTTTCTTGATTGTGTCCTATTGTGTTCACTGAGCTCTCCTTTCTTTAAGAGTTAGGCCTGAATTCTAATCCTGACCATGCCTCTAACTAGCTGTTAAATCTTAGGCAAGTCATTTGGACTCAATTTCCTCATCTGTTAAATGAGAGTTAGAATAGGTCATCTCTAAGCCATCTTGCAAATCTAAAACCCTGTCACCACTCAGAGCTTCCATTTCCTCATGTGAAAAAGCAGGAAACACTTTTGGAACTATGAAAACCTTTAGAATTTGTAATAAATAATCTTGATTAGATGATGCCTTGGATCGTTCTCACTGATGTGCCTGTTATCTCTGCAGAAATTACCTCTTGAGGCTAGGGAATATCATACTTCTCTTCCCTTCTTCACTCCCTCAGTAGTGTGAAGCATAGTACTGAACACACACAAGGTGTCCTAGGTCTGTTTCTTCCTCTGTAGAATGGAGGAATTGTATAACTTCCCATTTCTTTTTTTCTCTTTGAGTAGATGGTTCCTATGTCTGGAATCCTCTCCCTTTTTATTTCCATCTTGTAGAATTTCTAGCTTCCTTTAAAGTACAGTTCTAGTGTCACTCCCTACAAAAGGCTTTTCCTGATGCTTCCTAATTCTTTGTACTCTCCTCCAGCTTCAAAATTACTTTGCTTTTCTTTGTATGTTTTTCTACTTACTTATACATGTATATGTTGTTTCCTACCAATAGAATGTAATCTCCTTTGGGGGAAGGGACTATTTTGTTTTCATCACTGAAAGGCTAGCATAGTGCCTGACATCTAGTTGGTGCTCAGGAATTGCTTGATGAATTAAATGTTGAATAGACAGGTTTTCTAAGGTCCCTTTGAGCTCTACCATGCTGTGATTCTCTGCTTGGAATTGGATTGTGATTTTTGTCCCATTGTCTTTCTTCTGGGATCTCTCTTGTTTCCCCATGAGTTCTCTCATAAAGGGAAAGGACTGATGCCTACATTAGTAGAAAATGGGCCTACATGGATTCTGTGATAACCAGCTCAAACTCTTTTTTTTTTTTTTCAGGCAACAGCCTCCTCTGTTACTGCCCAGCCCAACTGACTGCAGGGTGCTCTGGGGTACATATCAAGTCTCTTGCTGCTGTCCCCATTCCTCCTTGGAATCTACTTCTTCTCTCTTTTCCTCTTACAGAATTCCATTGGGTGCATAATTAACACCTAGGAGAGGGGCTGCTAATGAATTCTTCTAAGTGGGAAATCACAGGGCAAGAAGGAAAAAAAATTGCTGCTCCTGAATAGTAGGAGCATTGGGAATGAGGAGCCACTTATGTGCAGGAAGGGAGGAGTTCTTGATTGCTCAACACTTGGTTCCACTGCTAGTGGTATTTCCCACTGGGAACCATTCAAATAACCTACTTCCTGTTAATGAGGATGCTATCTTACAAACCTTGACTGCTTGAACTCTTCTCTCCCCAAATAAAGAACAAGGGGCCTGAAATTTTCAGCAGTCCCTTCCTAACCTTTTCAGTTGCTAGTCCCAAAGAACAAGACCTTAAAGGGTCTTTGAACCCTTCCTAAAATAGGTTAGTATATTGTCGCCATCAGGAAATATTCATTGAGTGCCTACTTTGCCTAGCTAAGGCAGTGGACTAGTTGGGCACTGTCCAGAGGTTTGGTAAATCAATAGCCAGAAGGAAAGAATGCTATTAGAACTATAAATAGGGTGGAGTATGACATGGGTTATTCCTCTGGGGAGGGGCAGGAATTTGTGGTTGTAGAGATTGTTCTGAATGGCCAACCTATAGATGAGCTGGGGGACTCAGATAAAACCAAAACAATCTACCACATTGGCTCACTGAGTGAAACAAGAGATAAGAGAATCACAGGTATGTGTATCCTATCAAAGTGATATAGATCAACAACATCACATTGGTTCTGAGTTATTGGAGAAGGCTTTAGGAAACTCAGCACCCTCTTCTTATTTCTAACCTAAGACTTGTTCCAGATTAGACATTAAAAGCGCCAAATATTCCACTTTTATGTTTCTTCTCCCCCTTTAGCATATAAACAGGGGACAGGACCAAGATGGAGAAAAGGCAGCAACTATCTTGAGGTCTGATGAATCCCCCTCCAAACAACTTAGACAATAGCCCCAGAAAGATTGTAGCAGGTTGAGTTTAGGCAAGCCCACAGCATGTCTTGAGGGCAACTGAATCTGTAGAAGATTCCAGAGCTCAGTCCAGAGATGGTAAGGGGGACAGACAACTGGTCAGGAGGAGAATACAAAGGTCCTTTTGTTGGCACCATGGTAGGTGAATGGGGGACCCTAGGCCTAGTATGTGATTGTTCACAGATCAGAACACAGTCCAGGAGAGTAGTAAACACTTCTTATATCATACCACTTTAGAGGAACTAAACACTTATAGATCCCTGGAATTAACTCTGAAAAAAATTGTATCAAAAACCTGAAGCTTTGGATGATGCTTTCTCCACCCTGGGAGCAGAACCCAACTTTAACATAAGTTAAAAATCAAGAAATAGGCTAAAAAAAATGACCAAACAATAAAAGATGTTGACAATAGAAAACTTTTATGGTGACAGGGAAGATCAAAGCATACACTCAGAAACAGACAACAAAGTCAAAACTGCTACATCCACACTCGGAGAAAAATATGAATTTATTTCAGGCTCAAAAAGAATGACTAGAAGAGCTTTTCAAGGATTTTTAAAATCAAATAAGAGAAATAGAGGAAAAATTGAGAAAGGAAATAAGAGTGATAAAAGAAAATCACAAAAAAAGAGTCAACGACTTGACAAAGGAAGCACACGAAAGTACTAAAGAAAATAGTATCTTAAAAAACAGAATAGGCTAAATGATTAAAAAAGGTATAAAAAAGGATATAAGCAGGGGGAGAAAAATAATCACCAATCTTAGTTTCAAGGAAGAGCCATCAGAAGAAAACTCCCTCTCTTCTTTACAGAGTTGTGGGATTAAGGGAATATAACCTTGAATACAAACATTGACTTTTTGGATACAATGTCTAATTTTGTTGAATTGTAATTTTTCCTCTTTTTTTTTCTTTGTGACAAGGCATGATTCTTCAGAAAGGAGAAGAAGGAGATATAGATTGAGAAATGGGGGTAATGTGAAAGTAAAATATGTCAATAAAATTTACTATTAAAAAAAGGAATTTAAGGAGGGATTTGACAGTAAGAACTACCTTATTATTGAACCTATGTCCTTGCCCTTAACAACATGCTTGGTGTATAGCTAAGTAAGGATTTAACAAATGCTTTTTAATTCATTTTAAACACCAGGTTAGGAAAAGATCTCAAAATGATATAAAAATCCTACCTACCTGGCAAATTGATATTCTAAAATACAGATTTAATTGTCACCCTATTCAAAAATTTTTAATGGGCAGCCAGGTGGGACAGTGGATAGAGTGCCATCTCTGGAGTTCAAATCTGGTTTCAGACACATCCTAGTTGTGTGTTCCTGGGCAAATCACTTAACCCCAATTGCCTAGTCCTTGTATTGATTCTAAGTCAGAGAGTTCCTTCCTTCCTTCCTTCCTTCCTTCCTTCCTTCCTTCCTTCCTTCCTTCCTTCCTTCCTTCCTTCCTTCCTTCCTTCCTTCCTTCCTTCCTTCCTTCCTTCCTTCCTTCCTTCCTTCCTTCCTTCCTTCCTTCTTTCCTTCCTTCCTTCCTTCCTTCCTTCCTTCCTTCCTTCCTTCCTTCCTTCCTTCCTTCCTTCCTTCCTTCCTTCCTTCCTTCCTTCCTTCCTTCCTTTCTTTCTTTCTCTGAAAATTGTCTCTCCTCAACCTTTTTAGTCTTATTTCTATTACTTCCCATCCTACAGAGGGGCAGAGTAAGGTAGTAGAAAGAGAGAGGACCTAGATTCGAGTCCCTCTCCTAACCAATACTTACTGTATAACCCTGGGTGAGTAACTAACCTCTCTGGACTTCAAGGTGCTAACCTGCTTTGCTAAACCAAATTTCTTTATTGGGAGCTCCTTATGCCAATGAAATGAGAGGTCCAATCCCTTTTCCAATCCCACTATACACTTTCCCTTTTAGGCAAACTTTCCTGATAGCCCCAGTTATTAGCACTCTTTCTTGAAATTACCTTGCATTGCTTTGCACCATGACCAACCATGATTACATCATATTAATGATGAAGCATGATTCTCACATCCTAAGGGAGGGAAGATAGGCCAGGGTACGGAGGGAGGCATATATATATATATATATATATATATATATATATATATATATATATATATATATATATATATATTTTTTTTAAACCCTTACCTTCCATCTTGGAGTCAATACTGTGTATTGGCTCCAAGGCAGAAGAATGGTAAGGGCTAGGCAATGTGGGTCAAGTGACTTACCCAAGGTCACACAGCTGGGAAGTGTCTGAGGTTAGATTTGAACCTAAGACATTCTGTCTCTAGGCCTGGCTCTCAATCTACTGAACTACTCAGCTGCCCCTAGGAGGCATATTTTTGATGAGGGCCAACATGGGGATTTCCTTTACTTGGGAATGCATATTTATTACTAGGGTTTTATTTTATTTTCCTTGAGGTGGGGAGAAAAAAAATAAATTTCTGTTAATTAACAAATTTAATTTAAAAATTAAATACATTATAGATACTTTGCAGTGTTAAATATCAAATTGTACTTCAAAGAAGTAGTTCTCTAAACAATTTGGTACTGGTTAGAAAATTGAAGGATCAGTCAATGAATGGAACAGATTAGCTATACAATCTAACAGAAGAAAATACATCTAGCCTCAAATATTTAAAAAAAAAAAACACAAAGATTCCAGCTACTGAGATAAGGACTCACTGACAAAAATTGCTGGAAAAATTGGACAAGAGTATGAGAGAAATTATATTTAAACCAGAATTTTATACTTTATGAGGTATAAGGTGCTCCAAATTGATACATGATGTTTATGTAAAAGGTCACATGATAAACAAACTAGAGAAACCTGGAAAATTTTTTCTATGAATTGCTTTTCCCCATACATGATCTAGAATCAATGTTCTATCTCTTACCTCCGGACCTTTGTACATTTAGGCTCTTCATATCCTGAATAACCTTGACCTCTAACTCAGAATGTCAAATTCCATTTACAGCACAACTCAGTAGATGTTTCTTACATCAGGCCTTTCCTGATGACCAAACAAGGGATATAGAAGATAATGGAAGATGAAATGGCTAATTCTGATTACATAAAAGCAAATGCACAAACATTCTTAAATAAAGCTAAGACTAAAAGGGAAACAATTAACTAGGAAAAATCTTTGCACCGAGATTCTCTAATAGAAGTCTCATTTTTAATATACAGAAGAAATTGATTCAAACATATAAGAATAAGAGCTATTCTCCAAATGATAAATTGTCTAAAGGATATGAGCTGGTAGTTCTCAAAAGAAGAAACTCAAGTTATTTGTAAATATATGAAAAAAAGTTCTAAAATCACTACTAATTGAGAACGTTATAGCAATTATGAGATTCTACCTTTGCTTATGTCTATGTCTCTATCTTTATCTCCATTTTTTTTTATTCTGACCTGGTACCTGTGTCATGCATGTGGAGAACTGCTGGTTAAGGAACTCCCTCTCTCAGTACAGGTCAGTAACTGCAACAATAGCTGCTCTACAACTTTTTAGTTTTAGAATTTCCTGGACCATTAGGTTAAGTAACTTACCCTTGGAGATCAGTCCGTATGTGTTACAAGTGTGACTTGAACTCAGGTCTTCCCTTATTCATGGTCCTGATAATTTTTTTGGGAGGTGGGTTGGGGATACCAGCAGTTATCTTAAACCTAACTGGACATTAGCTGTCCTTTTGCCTAATCTTTGAGTCATGGGACAAGTGGATTGCCATTTCCCCCAGCATGTTCCATGTTCCCCCAAGCTAAAATCTTCCACATTCTAGATAAGTTCCAAGAGAACTTTGACCCTTAGGGTTGCAAGATTCTAGGGAATTACCTTGTAAGAAATATAATTGGGGTTTTTGACTCAAGAGAGTTACAAAGTAATATTGTGGTTGTTGATTTTAAAATATTATAGCTTAAGTCAAAATGACTTTTAGCAGTTTATATTTACAAAGAGTGAAAGTGGGAAATGTAGATAAAGAGACAGATTGTTAACAAGCCTACCAGCTCTAAGAGCTTCTCCAACAAAGTGAAGCCTGGTTTATCATCCTGGCAGGAGGCTTCCTCAGGTCTTGATCTCCATGTGGAGTCTTCACCCAGAAGTCTACCAGTGCAGCCTCCTCTATAACCAGAGCCACTCACCTAGCAAGCCCATGCAGTTTCCAGGGAAAGAATCTCCTCCAAAGCCACGGTAGGAATATCTGGAACCAATCTCTCCAAATGCCAGGAAAATAATGGTAGAAGGCCCTCCAGCCCATATTGGTTTCTTTATACCCCATTTTCCACATCATTTCCTGTTTTTCCCTCTTCTTCACAGAAACCAATTGTAGTCTTTCAATTTACTTAGTCCTACCCAGGACTAGGCAGTTCCCTTTGGAGGTGAGAGTTTTTGACTTGTGAACTCTCTTACTTAAGTGTTAAGTAGGGGTGCTTTGAGTTCTTGATTGATTGAGTTAAATTGCTGATTGATTTAATTAAAATAGACAGAGATAACTCTGTTTTTACAACCTTATCATACCAAAGATAGAATAAATATTTTTACTTTAAAGGATTTTATCCTCTAAATTTCATAGTCACTTATCTATCTGCAACATTCAAGGTGCTAACAGTAGAGGCTGAAACTAGAGACTTGTTAGATCTGAAGGAAAAAGTCAAGGAAAATTCCCCAAATTATGCTAATGAATCTTTCTGTTAGGTTTGTAGAAAGAAGATGGGACAATTGATGTAGGACCAGTATTGAACATCATTTTACAAAATGAGCCATTTTAAAAAGTTGTCAATGTCCCCTGAAGATTTCTGGCTTCTGGTTGGTGCCTTAGCTCCATCTTAGTGTTAATGCGAAGCCTTTCTTCTTTCTACCTCATCACTTTACTCTTGCTTTCAGATATACTTGCATTTCATCAGCCAACATCCATAGCTGGTTAGAATCTCTGAAAAATAGAGCTAGTGCATGCACACGCATACATACATACACACAGTCATAGTCATATACACATGGGAATCCACAAGCCACTTCCTAGAACTTTAGTGTGCAAAGATGGAAACCAGCAATGCTCCATGTGGGAGGATTTTACGTGACTTTTCAGTTCACCCTCACATTCAACATGGTAAAACTCTAATAAGAGGCATAGATGTGAGTTAGAGAAATCTATAAATGGAGTGATTATTTGTTTGTCCAAACTCTTAGCCCTAGGTCTGTACATAGTCACCCTGAAAAATGCGTGAGCACCCATAAAACTTAGTGGCCCAGGAATGGCTGGCATTTTCCTACCAGACAAGGGTAAGTTTGAAGATGATGTGTAAAGGCAAGGGTAGCCATGCCTTGGCTAGAAGCCAGGATGACATAGCAAGAGTTAGAGAAACAACTTGGCATAGCCAAAAGAGGCCAGAATTTGAAGTCAGAAAACCCGAGTTCGAGTCTCAGTCCTGCCACTTATTAATTGTATAAACTTGGGCAAGTTCTTCATGTTGATAAAACTTAGTTTCCTCTTACAGCAAAGAAGAATATCATGAGGTACATTCTTGATCTCAAAGAAATATGCTGAGGGCCAAATAAGATAATATATAAAACACTTTGTAATCCCAAACACTTTTATAAATATCAGCTGGCAATAGGAACAATCGTAGCAACAGCAGCTCCCATAATGGGAATAATATCACAAATAGGGCTAAACTGGGAAGTAAAAAAATTGCCACCCATTGTCTCTTCTCTGCACTCTTCCATCACCCCAAATCTCATATTCTGTTTTACTCTGAAGGTTCCCCTTCTCATCAAAATCTGCTTTCAGGAAAAGACCTACTGATTCATTTTTACTTGAGTATACATGGCTAGCCAAGCTTAATGTGGCATTTGCTTAATACAAAAGAATGAATCTCTAATTATGAAATGTATGACAAAAATTTCTTTTGGTATCAAAGGTTGCATCCATGGAGGTAACTAGGTAGCTCAGTGGATTGAGAGCCAGGCCCAGAGCCAGGAGGCCCTGGGTTCAACTATGGCCTCAGACATTTCCTAGTATGTGACTCTGGGCAAGGAACTTAAACCCCCATTGTCTATCCCTTTCTGCTGTTCTGCCTTGGAATCAATATGCAATATTGATTCTATGGTGGAATGTAAGGGTTTTTTGTTTTGTTTTTAAAGGCAGTTATTCCAAACTGTATACATTCTGTATACACTTCCCCTGCTCCTCCCTTTGGGCTAAGGGCCCTAGTCTAACCATCAGGCATCATTCTACCCTTTGGCTGCCCTGTGGTACCTGAACAGAGGAATTATTTTGGAGTGTTTAGAATCTTCCTGGTTTGTCTCCAACCATGCAACATGGTTATTGCATGGCAAGGCCAGCCTGGCTATTGCTCAAAATTGCCAAGCTATAATCCTTTATACAAGAGATTTAAAGTATATTAACACATGATAGCAGAGAATGTTTCTCTTGGTGATGGCATCCAGAAGTATGATAACTCATATGTACCTTGATTTTGTCCTGCTACCTAATGTTCTACCTCCATGAAAATCGTTCCTAGGCTCTATCTACTTTCAAAAGGGCAAATGGTAAATTGGATTTGGTTTCTTCATTTGCTTTCATTTCTCTGGCTCTACTTCAGGGGTTCTTAACTAGGTATCCAAGGACCCCCAAGAGGTCTCTGGATAGATTTCAGGGGGTCTGTGATCTTGGAGAGGAAAAAAATCTAAATCTTTATTTTCACTAATTTCTAGCAGAAATCAAGCAATTCCTTCAATTCTTTAAAATGTTATTCTGAGATGACTTCACTGACTACTACCGAAAGGACACAAGAGCTTACTTTTTGGAATTATCTGATGACTGCCTATCTTTACTCTTACGTGTAAGGCTTCATTTCCTAACATTGCCTCTACTTATTTAGTGGGCTTTACTTTCTAACACTACTATAAAACAGGTCAGCTGAGGATTTCAAGGCATCTCCAGATAGTCATATATTTTTCTCTATCAGGTTTACCAACAGATTACAAACCAATACCCCCTCCTCTCAAAAATCAAATATAGATTTCCCTTCCATATTGCAGAAGCTAGGGACAAGGAGCCCCTGAGATCCAGAAAATCTACATAAAATGTTTTGGACTTCCCTAGTACCAGAGAAGTCTAAATTTTTTCTTTTTCTTTATGGGATGTTTATATTATCTTATTGGAAAAGTTGTGAAATTGTATATATTTAGAGTATTAAAAGATAAAATGTGTTGACATTTTATAATGTTATAGGTATATTTTATTCATTTTTCAGTTTCAAAATTTTTTCTCTGTCACCTGCAGCTTCTACAAAACTCCCTCCAAATCCCCATTTAATTTCTTATGCTGGCTCGTGATATATTGAAACCACAATAGGATAAGTTTCAGTGTGGAAGGGATACCTCTACAAGGAGACAAATACTTCTGTTCCACCTCCACCTTTGGGTCTCAAATCTTGCATCGGTCTCCAGGAGCAAGCCTTCCACTTCAAGTACAACCCAGAAAACCAGCCCAGAGCAGAACCATAGACTGATTTAGAGTGGCCCACATGTAGTTATCAATCACAGGGACATAGACTTAAGTTGAGGGGCTTTGAAGTTATCTAGTCCAACCCTTTTAGTTTAGAGATGGAAAAACTGAGGCCCAGAGAGGGGAAGCATCTTAGCCATCATTATATACTCCCAAGGACAAAGGGGACTTGAACATTTTATAAATATACAATCAAGGATAATGAGAAAGGATTCACAAATGAATTCGATCAAACATTTGAAGAACGGAGAGAGTGCTAATAACTGGAGCTATCGGGAAAGGCCTGATGTAAGAAACGTCTACTGAGTTGTGCTGTGAATGGAATTTGACATTCTGTGAGTTAGAGGCAAAGGTTATCCAGGATATGAAGAGCCTAAATGTACAGAGGTCCAGAGGTGAGAGATAGAACATTGACTCTAGATCATGTGTGGGGAAAAGCAGGCAGGATAGTTTGCCTAGAAGGGAAAGTGTATAGTGGGACTGGAAAAGGGATTGGACCTCTCATTTCATTGGCATAAGGAGCTCCTAATAAAGAAATTTTGAAAAAGTGTTTACTATGTGCTAAATGTTGGGCTAAGTGCTTGGGAAACAAACACAAAAACAATTCCTGCTCTCAAGGAGCTTCCAGTTTAATGGGAGATATAACATATAAATGATTATGAACATACCAGATGCAGACAGGGTAAATTTAAGGTGGGTTCAAAGGGAAGGCACAATCAAGGTAGAGGAAGGACTAGAAATGGCCTCTTGTAGAATATAAGATTTGAGGCGAATCTTCAAAGAATCCAAGAAGCCAAGAGAGAGGATAAGATGGCAAAGCATTCTAGGCATGGAAGACAGGCAGGAAAAATGTCCAGAGTTGGGGTAGCTGGATAGCACAATAGATAGAGTGCCAGGCCTGGAGATGGGAGGTCCAGGGTGCAAATATGACCTCAGATACTTCCTAACTCTGTGACCCTGGGCAAGTCACTTAGCTCCCACTGCCTAGCCCTTTTTCTTCTGCCTTGGAATTGATACTAGAAAGTAAGGGTTTAAAAAAAAGAAAAAGAAAACAGCCAGGGTCAAGAGATGGAGTGTCTTATTTAAGGAACAGCAAAAAAAAAAATGCATAAGCTAGGTAAAGATAAACATAGAGGTTTGGTAGAATTCCTTTGGTAACAGGGGCTGCACCTATAGATTCCTCACTTATTCCAGATGTTTCTTTTTTACATTTCTGCCATTCTCCTTCTGAGGAAAGGGGCTTAGTTTAACCAGCTGGCATCACTTCCTTCTTTGATGAAGTACATAGGGGCAGGACTTGAGGAACCTTCCAGGCACAAGGCATCCTTTCCTATCCAACTTATCCTGCCTCCCCCACCTCAAACAAGCATAAGGCACACTGACATAAGGATGCCAGACAAAATCCAAAGTGAAGGCATAAAAAGCATGCCGGAGGCCCTGGCAGATTCATTATCTTGAGTACATCCCAGGGGAATTCCCACTAGGAACAATGGTTTAGAGCTGTTGCCTAGTCCAACTGGTGCTAATGCATCTTCTGGTCATGAACTGTCCTCTCTTAGTTTCATATATTAAGGTTCATTTTCTAACACTGTGCTTACTTACTCTTACTTGTTAAATCTCATTTTCTAACATTGTCTCTATGGGTAGCTAAGTGGCACAGTGGATAAAGTGCCAGACCTGAAGTCAGCAAGACTCATATTGCTGAGTCAAAACTTGACCTCAGACACTTGCTAGCTATGTGACTCTGGGCAAGTCACTTAACCCTGTTGGCCTCAGTTTCCTCATCTGTAAAATGGGTTAGAGAAGGAAATGGCAAACCACTCCAATATCTTTGCCAAGAAAAGTGGGATCCCAAAGAGCTGGACATGATTTAAAAATTATAAAACAACACCAATGACAAAATTGTTTCTACTTACTCTCATTTTTAAACCCTAAGAAATGAGAATAGTAGAGGCAAGTGTTAAGAAACCAACTCATTTTTTTTTGTTGTTCAGATCTGGCCCAACCATTGTGACTTAAGTAGAAATCAATTTTCAGTAGCTCCACCCCAACTCTTTTCCCTGATCATCAAGGAAAATCCAGAAATATGTTCTCCTTAGAGACTGTCTGCATCTTTGGCCCTGAACTGAAACCACATGTTATTTATGCTCCAACTGGGACTGTCTCCCAGCCCCAGACAAGGAACAGGCTCATAGATTTAGAAGTTTTATCCTGCTTTATCTATCATCAGCTAGGTCTGACTCCTTTGGGGATTTCTGTTTTCTTGTTCTTGGAGTCTGAGATCTTAGCTTATGAGAAGCAGCATCAGCTTCATTCCCTCCCTGGAGCTCTTGCCCTCTCTTAGGTCACAGTTGGCTGCCACAGACTTAATGAAGCTGCCAAAGTCCAGGACTCAAGCAAGTACTGAGAGAGGCAGGCTAGGCTAGTGGCTGTGTCACTACAGATCAAGTTTCTATTCTCAGTTCTATTTTGACAAATTCACATGTAACTTTAGGGCAATCATAGAATGACAAAGCTGGAAGGGATCTAACCCAGTTCTCTCACTTTACTTTTTATTCTAATTCCTGATTATTGCTATTTACAATTTTTTATTTTTACAACTTTATAGATTAGGGAAACTGAGACCTGAAGGAGAAATAACTTGGTCAAGGTCACAGCCAGAGTAGGGGATAGAACTTGGCTCTTTTGGTCTTGTGTTTTCCCTATCTGAGCCTATAACAGCAGAGTGGCAGCTGTTAGAGCACCGTGGGTTAGACCATTATTGCCATTAGAGCTTGGGTTTCAGCCAAACAAGGTCTGTTATGTCATTGCTGATGGCTGGTGATCTGCCCTATCTATATCCTACTCTATCTGATTGATCAATTCTGTACTCTTTCATTAGCAGGTGAAGTGACTCAGACTCTCTAGAAGTGATCCAAATGAATGAAGTTATTCCCAGATTGATCTAGATGGGGGTGTGAACCATGAGGTCATTATAGCTCACTCTAATATTGAATGCAGGCTATCCATCCTCAGTTGATACACAGATAGACTTTTTGTTTGCTTGTTTATGTCTAACAACCATGTCAAAAGAAATTTATCAGTATATAAAAATACAAGAATTTGGAGATCTTAATTGATTAGTTTCTCCCTTAAATTTGGTCTCCCTCATCCCTTACCCCTTGGCTTTATGCTGCAGTTCTGCCCTCCATCTCATGACTTCTGCTTTGCTCTTTGGATGTGTTTACCCCATGAAATCTTTGGCTTTACCCAGCCTGCATAGAATCCTGGTTACTCATTCAGATCAAGTCTGGCATCATCCTCTTTTCTCCCAGAGTCATTCTCTCCCCTGGGCTCATTAGTTTCCCTTAATTTCTGGTACTTTAATCAAATGAGATGATATTTGTAAAGTGCTCTGCAAACCTTAAGGCCCTCTGTAAATGTGAGCTATTATTACTGATTCCATTCCAGCAGGAGGTGAAGAGCCAGAATTTTTATTACTTCGAGCTATCTCTTCTCATTATTAGCACAGAACTATCCCATTTTAATAAGTATATTCTCAGTGAATGGATAAATAAATAACTGAGGTCCTTTGGCTGCCTTGCTGCATACTCTCTTTCCTAACAGCAATTGCTTGTTAGTATCCCAGGAAGAAAGGTTCTTGGTCAGATATCTGTTAGCAAGACTGGTATGAAGCCTGCAGAGTGGAAAACTAACAGTTGATATAGGTCTGTGCCCTTGATGTGGATAAGGAAACAATGAGGAGAGGAGAGGAGGCTGAGAGACGTAGTGGAAAACTGGGCAGTCTGAAGGTTTAGAGAATGATCTATGATGGGCTTGATTGGGAATGGGAGTGAAGAAGTAATGGGCTCCTTATCCTAAGCATCTGAGTGTTATGGGATTCACAGCACTGGTTCAATGACAAGGCTTTTCAGTGTTCAGAATTATTAATAATCAGATAAATACAAATGAAAACCATTCCCATATATCACGAAATACCTATCCAATTGAAAGATGAAATAATTTAATTGTTGATGAGGCCATGGAAAAATAGGTGTGCTAGTGGAGTGAATTGGTCTGAACATTCAGGAAAACAATATAGAATTTTTATTTAACAAAAATTACAAAACAGTTTATACCCTTGGACAAAGTGACCAAAATGAATAATTAGATATATTCTCTCTGGGAGTTGTAAGATTTAAAATTAATATCCAATAACTCCAAGTATTATATTTTATAAAGTTTATTAATAATCACTTGAAGTAGAAGAAATAAAAAGAACAAAAGTAAAAACCTGAATAAAAAACACCTGAGTAAAATTCTCCTGCCTCTCACCCCACTTTCACAGCCGTGCTTCCGGGAGAAGAGAGAGAGAGAGAGAGAGAAATAGAGAGAGAGAGAGAGAGAGAGACAGAGAGAGAGAGAGAGAGAGAGAGAGAGAGAGAGAGAGAGAGGGAGGAGCTACACAGAACTTATATCTTCCCTATGCTAGTATGGAACATGAGAAGGAATATGGGAAGCTGGGAAAGAGAGTTTTCGGGAGCAAATCCTAATTACACAGAGTTATAGTGGAGGGACTTAGGGGGAAAGCTATTTATGTAGAAATATTTATAGTATTTTAAGTTGGAAACAAACCATATGCTTATTAGTGAGAGGGTGGCTAAATAAAATAGAGTATATGAATGTAATGAAATATTGTTAATCTATAAGGAGAGACAAATAAGATGAATTCAGAGAACTAGAACCAGATTGTGGTCAGTCAGTGAAGAAATGCAGAAAAGATTTAAAAGGAAAAATATGCACAGTGATCACAACTGATCAAATTACAACAATATTAAATGGCAATAAAACTCGGGTTCAACACAACTGAGTGACATTGATGCTATCTTGTTAAAATTAAAGCATTCAGGGTTCTATTCTGTTTGTTCAGTTGTTTTAGTCACGCCTAATTTTTTGTGACTCCACTTGGGGTTTTCTTTTTAAAAAATTCTGTCTTAGAATCAATACTTAGTATCAGTTCCAAGACAGAAGAGTGGTCAGGGCAAGGCAATTAGGGTTAAGTGACTTGCCCAGGGTCACACAGCTTGAAAGTGTCTGAGACTGGATTTGAACCCAGCTCATCTCCAGGTCTGGCTCTTGATTCACTGAATCACCCAGTTGTATCCATTTGGTGTTTTCTTAGCAAAGACACTAAAGCAATTTGCCATTTCCTTCTCCAGTTCATTTTATAGATGAGGAAATTGAGGGAAACTGGATCAAGTGACTCGCCCAGGATTATACAGCTAGCAAGTATCTGAGGCTGGAATTGAACTCCGTCTTCCTGATTCTTGTCTCAACATTCTATCCATTCTATCACCTAGCTGCCCCTACTCAAATTACTTTTTATTTATTTTGTATATATCCAATTTTATATTTATGCAGCATATATAAGTATTTGTTGTTTTCTCTCATTAGAATTCATGATCTGTCAGGCTAGGTGATTTTTTTCCCTGTTAATTATATTTGTATCACCTGTGCCTATCACAGTGCCTGAGAGAACAAAGTTATATTCATGTATTAATTGAATGAAAGATGAATGTTCAAGAAGGCTCAGAGAAGGGTACTGAGAAAAAAAGCACACTGAAGACTAGAAGAATTTTTGGCAGGGGGGAAATGTAGAAGAGAGAAAAGAATGGTGATATAGGCAGTTGTCTGCCTCTGCCATATGAAGAAGTTAAGAGCTAGAAATATTAGATTCATAAGAGAGTTCTTGGGCTATGTGGATAAAGGAATAGAATTATTAGACAAGTAGAAGAATTCCTGTACCATACAGAAATCTTAGACCAGGAAGCCTCATTTAAGGTAGCTTTAAGCATAATATAGTTTCCTCATTTGTTCATTTATTTATTTATTTGTTTGTTTGTTTGTTTGTTTATTTATTTATTCATTCACCTGTTTATTTATTTTAATCACATCTTTAAAAAACACAAACAAACAAACAAAAAAACAACCATTGGGGCAGCTGGGTGGCTCAGTGGATTGAAAACAAAGCCTGGAGATGAGAGGTCCTAGGTTCAAATCTGGCCTCAGATACTTTTTAGCTGTGTGACCCTGGACAAGTCACTCAACCCCATTGCCTAGCCCTTACCACTTTTCTGCCTTGGAACCAATACACAGTATTGATTCTAAGACAGAAGGTAAGGGTTTAAAAAACAAACAAACAAAAAATCCCATTACTTGTTTGAGATCCTTGTCTTACTTGACTTACTCATTTATCCAAAGTATAATAATACATTTTGCTCTAACTGTGCCTTTTAACTGTTTAAATGTGTTTTATGTCCTTTTTGTAAAGAAAACATAATAACATGAAATTAATTTGCTCTACAATCTGCTACATTCTTCCATATACTTAGGTTAGTCAATTCCATTCATGCTCATGGTTATGATTGTTAATTGTGAATTTTCTTCTATCACATCCTATTATAGTTTTATTCTTCCTTTCTCCTCCCCTTTCCTCATCCCCACATCTCTGCAGCAAAGGATGTGGAGAAAAAGAAAAAAAATTTAAGCATGCGTAATCTATAATTGAAGTGGGCTAATCCTACTCCTCTGCTTTTATTCTCTTATTCAAACCCAGACTCAGATTTCAGTTTCTTATAATTTATTTCTCTCTCTCATTTGGAAAAACCCTTACCTTCTGTCTTAGAATAACAAGTATCAATTCTAAGACAGATGAGTGGTAAGGATTAGCAAACAGGATTAAGTGACTTGCCAAGGCTCACAAAGGTAGGAAGTGTTTCAGGTCAAATATGAACCTAAGTCCTCTTGATTCCAGGTCTAGCTCTATCCACTGTGCTACCCAGATGCTTCTTATTTTCCTCCTTTTAATCCTAAATTTTTAAGATCAAACCTTCTAAGCTAATGAATGTTTTGTTTATGACTCTATCCTTCCTGATTCTGCTTTCCTTAATGAACTTTTTTTCCCTCCTGAATACAATGTATTTTTCCTTTCAAATATCTTTTTATAATTTATAAAATTGACAAGTATCAACAAACAAACATTTCCACCTATCCAGAACAGAGAAGGGATTATATGTGAAAGGATAAAGTTTTTGTAGATAGCTTGTTTTTAGTTTCTAATGATTTTAATCTGCTATACTTTTGTTTGTCTGGGTTCCCTTCTGAACTTCCTTTTGTTCTCTTCTGCTTAGTTTTTAAATACTTCATTGCTGCTTTTTTATCTTTCTTTCTTTTTGTGCCTATGTCCTCACCCCAAGTCCCTATAGATATATTTCCATCATCCCCTTTGTGTGTATATCCAACTGTCCTATGTCTGGTTCAGATAAGTAGGTTCATGAGATGTTCTTCACACCTTTTGTCAGTATTTCAATACTCTTTTCTTGTCCATTGGCCATGAAAAATAGTGAATTCCTCTTCCTTCTCACTCATCTCTTCCTTAGCATTTACTTTCCCCCTCCCTTTTATTTCTCCTCTTAAAACGAACAAAAGAACACAAAATCATATCCAGTCTCTCCCTTTGGGAGCCTTGAAGTAAAACGTAATTTCTTGGGATAGTGAGGTACTCAGTGGATAGAGGACCAGGCTGGGAGTTGGGAGGTCCTAGGTTCAAAAGTGGCCTCAGACATTTCCTAGCTGTGGCACCCAAGCCAATTCACTTAACTCCAATTTCCTAGCCCTTAGTGTTCTTTACCTTAGAACTGAAACTTGGTACTAATTCTGACAGAAGGCAAGATTTATTAAAAATAAATTTAAAAAGTGCAATCCCTTCATCTTTGTTTAGCCCCTTCCAAATGCTCAGATGGATTTACCTTTTTAGGCTTTTACTGACTCCTGTATTCACATTTCAAAATTTCTGTTCAGCTCAGATGTTTTGCCATCAGGAAAGTTTAAAAGACTTTTATTCAATTAAAGGTCCATTTTTCTTCACGTGGATGTATTCTTGCAGTCTTGCAGAATAAATTGTGCATGAATACCTGTATATGTGTATGTAATGAAGACAGATAGTTCTCACATTATGTAAATTCACATTATGCAAACTGGCTTTAGATAAAAAATTCTGAAAGAAATCTACATTTTCCCACCCCCTTTCATTTATTTTAACTTTACTGTATGTGTATGGTACTATGCTCTCTCTCTCACTCTGCTCTTGCTCTTTGTCTCCGTGCTGTATGGGCTCCCAGTCTCCCAACTCACACACACCCCCAGAGAAAATCTTGAAAAAATTTTTCCAAGTGAAAGTGGAACACATCTATTGAGAGACTGCCACTGACTACACCAATGACAGATTGGGGAGCTTGGCTTAAGACCTCCAGTGATGAGAGAGGGGACAACTTTGCCTTACTCTGCCCACCGTCCTGCATGCCTGCCCCCTGTATCTGTTTTCATCTGCCCATGCTCAGGTGTGCTCTTTCTGTCTCCAGACTCCATGTGTCATCTGCCATCTCCTATATATGTCTGTGTCTGCTCCCCACATGTTTGCCCCTTGAATGTGCTTCCTCTCAGTTCCAGCCAGGCCCACACAAGGCTGGCCCTGGCCCCAGTGTATTCCTTTTCCTGATCTTGTTTCTTTGTCTGCGACTCCCACATATTCTTGAACCAGGTATTGTCCCACTCCCTGCCTTTCTTCCTCTCTCTCTCCTCCATGTAAATGGGCAGATTCACATTGTGTGAAAATTATTTTACTTAACATAAAGGGAGAACTGTCTGTAAACACTTTTCCAGATTTTTTCTCCTTTTTAGTAGTATAACGCAGTCTTGTGTGATCTGTCTGTGGTTCCTTGAATTTTGAATTCTTTTGTGAAGTTGCTTGTAGAATTTTACCTTTGACTTGGAAGTTCTTGATTTTGGTTATGATATTCCTGGGTGTTTGGGATCAGTTGGGGTTTTCCTTTAGGAGGTGGCTGGTGAATGATTTCTATTTTTACTTTGCCCTCTGGCTATAATAGAGCTGGGCAATTTTCTTTTGTAATTTCTTTATATAATTTATAATTCAGGTTTTTTTTTGTTTGCTCATGGTTTTCAAGGAATATGATGATTCTAAAGTTATTTCTTCTGTATCTATTTTTTAGGTCAGTTGTTTATGATAGTAGATACTTTATATTGTTTCAATATCTTGATTTAGTGCTGTTTCTAATTGTTTCATGGAATCAGTGAGTTCTCATTGCTACATTCTATTTTTTTCTCCTTGAAAGTCCATTTGGATAACATTTTCCATATTTTGTTCTAAACTATTCTCCTTACATTCTTTTCCTCCAGAGCTCTTATTTTAATTCAAATGTAATTGCTTACTTCTTGCCTCATTTCTGCCATCCATTCTTGTTCTCTTCATGGCCAAGATACTTTTATTTCTGTGAATTTACTATTTGTTGTGTAGCTACTCATTTTGTCTGGTAACTTGAACTTTCCTTAAGCCATAGTATATCTTCATTATACTCAAAGAGTTTTTTCTTTCTTTCATTTACTCATATTTTCTCTGGTGTATCCCCTCTCCCTGATCTCATGGACTTCATGTTTATTTTCTGGGTTTTTTTTCTGGCTTCCCTCATGCAACTCTTTTCCTGGCCACTTTTGGATCCTAGCCATTTTTTTCTGTTTTTTTTCCCCCCATTTTGGATAGCATATAGAGATATATAGTTACGGGTTTTTTACTTTGCTTATTGTTTTATCCAGCATCTTCTTCAGATATTTCTTGAGGGTGCAGGGGTATAGAGGAAGAGCTGGGCTCTTCTACATTCATTTATACAGTAATATTTTATCAGAAGTATAGGATGGATTCTATTGTTCATTTCTGTGAGGTAGTGTTATTGAGCAAAGGGTAGGGATATTACATCCTTGTATACCTAATTACTTTTACAGGCAGGTTGGGAATAGGGTATGATAGGTATGGCAAAGAGGACCATGGAAAAGGAAAAGACTCAACTGAACCTTTGTGGGCTAGCTATTGACTCCTCCAGGCTGAAAATGGGAATGCTGGAAGAGTGCAGATGACAGCAACTCCTGGCATCATCTTGCCTGTCTGGCCTAATAGAATGATGGAGGCAGAGAATAGGGTACTTGTTTACAGACAAGACCCCTGGGCCATCTCCTTGTTAGATCTAGAATCAGATGGTCTTCTGGTGGCTTTAAATTGTCTTTTATCAGTCAATTTAGACACAATGGCCATACTTGGAACAATCTAGGCTTTTGTCTATGTGCTGTTATGCTTTATTTAATATTGAGAATGGATATACAGTGAAAGTCAACAGTAAGCATGAGTAAGGATTGTCATGGCTATCAGTGGTACAGTTAGATACATACAAAGAAGTACAGAAGTAACATGGTACAAAATAAAAAAAAAAGAACACTGGATTGAGAGTGATCTGGATTAAAATCCCACCTCTGCCACTTATAATCTGTGCTACCTTGGTTAAATTCCTTAATCTCTTTGGGCCTCAGGTTCCTTTGTAAATGATGTGTTTATACCATATAGTATCTGAAGTCCGTCTAAGGCCTAAGTCCTTAATCTTACTCTATAGCTCTAAGGATTTCCCTAGTCCATTGATGATCTCTATTGCTAAGATTATCAGCAATATTCGACATCAGTTTTTTAATACAAATCCATTATGTGTGTGTGTATGTAGGTGTGTGTGTGTGTGTGTGTGTGTGTGTGTGTGTATCTGTTGGGAATCCTGGCACATATCAATGGATTGTTTAGGTTAGGTAGTAGTTGTTTTAATTTTAAGCTATATTTCTCATTCCATTAATCAACCATGTGATTTTGGATAGAATACAATTAATTTCATTGTTGCTTATATCCTCTGATACTTGGTCCAGAATGTCCCTCTTTCTTCCTCCAGAAAATAATAATTTATGTAAACTATCTCCCAAAAGTCATATTACAATTTTAAGCTTTAACAGCTTAAAACTAAAGTAAGAGTTTTATTTTTGTATACTCTGCATGTATACCTGTAACCTTGGTGTAGTCTCCAAGCCTCTGGCCTCTTTCCTTTCTTGAAAATATGGTTTGGGCCATATTTTCTATCTTGTTTTTCCCAGTCCTCTTCTGTGCTTCAAAGTTACTGAATATTACAACATATGTTGATTTAATACAGAAAGTCTGATCAAATTCTTCATAGAATTTCTCTACCTTCTTGCCTTCTACAGCAGATGGTGTCTCATAAACTTCAATTGTCTTTATACTATTTGGTCACAAAGACAACAATATGAGATGATCGAATATCTCATGAAATATTTTAAATTGCCTTTTGTAGTACAAAAAGACAAACACACAACTCTGCCAATTCTTTATTTTCCTCTCCAAAGAGTATCTATGGACCATGGTTCCATTAAGCTATAATTTCCTTATTTCGTTTGTTTTATTTAAAGTGAAAGTGTCGAGGGTGGAGTCAATATGGCGGCATAGAAGCAGCAGAAGTTCAGACCTCTGAATACCTTTCCTTACTGATCACAAACTGAATGCTCCTAGGGGATTTAAAATCAAACCTAACAACAAGACAGAGCCAAGAAACCCTCCTGCTGGACTCAATTCAAAAGGTACACTCCCCAAAAGCTGGAATCTGAGAACACTCAGGTTTAAGGGGAAGGCAGAAAGAAGGTCCCAGGACCCCCCCCCCCACACACACACCTAGAGCACTAAGCCTCCAGCAACAGCAGGAACCTCTGGGTGAGCAAAAGCGCTGGTTTGGAGGGTGTACTTTGTGGGCAGAGCTGTGCCAGGCTCAGAGCATTGAACACAGGCAGCGGGGAAGGAGCTGGAGAGGGATCATAGAGCAGGCAGCCTGCTGGTCAGAGCTGAAGAGAGCCTCCATATTGCTCCAGCCTTCCAGGAGGTTTTGGCCTCAGAGAACACCCATCCCAACCCAGCTGAACTTAATCCCATCAAAAGTCTTCAGAGGTCAGGGAAGTCCAAGCTCCAACACTCCTCCTCCATAGACTGATGGACTTTAATGCAATCAAAAGTCTCCAGAGGACAGGGAAGCTCTCACTCCAACGCCCATCCCACACAGACTTCACAGAGAAATCTCCTGACAAAGTTCCAAGAGGGGAGACTGACAGAAAGCCCCCAAACCAAAAAAATGAGAGGAGCAAGAGCACAGAAAAATATGGGGAGCAAAGAAGGGGTAAATATGAGCAAACAACAGAAAAAGAAGAAAGAAATTACAATTGACAGCTTCTATACAGGCAACAATCTAAGAGCAAATGGAACAGAGTAGGAGACAAGCAATGAAACAGAAATCCCAGTGAATTGGATACAGGCTTTGGAAGAACTCAAAATGCAATTCAAAACACAATTAAGAGAGGCTGAAGACAATTGGGAAAATAATTTAAAAACTAAGATAAGTCAAATGGAAACAGAAAATAGTGTCCTGAAAGCCAAAGTCAACCAGCTTGAAAATGAGGCAAAGGAGATGAAAGATGAGGCAAAGGAGATGAGAGATGAGGTAAAGAGAATGAAAGATGACCTCCAAATAAAATCAGACCAGAAGGAGAAGGATGACCAAAAAGCCAGGGATGAAATCCAGTCTTTAAGAACCAGAATACAACAACTAGAATTAAGTGACCTCACAAGGCAGCAGGACACTATAAAGAAAAACCCAAAGAATGAAAAAATTGAGGAAAATATGAAGGATCTCATTCACAAAACAGAGGATTTAGAAAATCATTTGAGGAGAGACAATTTAAGAATCATTGGTCTACCAGAAGATCATGACAAAAGAAAAAGCCTGGACACCATAGTACAGGAAATTATTCAAGAAAACTGCTCTGATATTCTAGAATAAGAGGGAAACATGGAGATTAAAGAATCCACAGATCACCTCCTGTACTTAATCCCCAACTGACAACACCCAGGAATGTTTTAGCCAAATTCAAGAACTACCAGACCAAAGAAAAGATATTACAAACTTCCAAGAAGAAGTCATTCAGATGCATTGGAAGCACAGTGAGGATAAAGCAGGATCTGACTGCATCCACACTGAAGGACCAAAAGTTATGGAATATGATATTCCAGAAAACAAGGGAACTAGGTCTACAACCAAGAATCAATTACCCAGCAAAACTGACTATATTCTTACAGGGGAAAGTATGCTCATTCAACAAAATAGAAGAATTCCAAGAATTTGTAAAGAAAAGACCAGACCTGAACCGAAAATTTGTTGCCCAAGCACAGAACTCAAGAGAATTATCAAAAGGTAATTAAAAAAGAGGGAAAAAGAAAAACAAAACAAAACAACTTTTTTTAAAAAAGACTCAATAAGTTAAAATGTTATGTATCCCTATAAGAAAAGAGGTCATTGGTAACTCTTAAAAATTGTTATTATCACCTGGGCAGCTAGACGAATTACACTTAGAGGGAACAGTAGCAAACTATATAGGATGAAATGACAAGACATAGATATATAGATATCTGTATGCATAAATGCATAGACATATGTATATGTATACACACACACACACACACATATATATATATATATATACAACTAGAGCTAAAAAGAGGTTAATACTAAAAGAAATGGAAAAAGAAACAAATGGGGGTAAATTGATATGTCACAAAGAAGTTCATGGCGGGAGGGGGGTAGAGCATTAATACATTGAAAGGGTAAAGAGGTTGGAGATAGGAAATACTCAACTATTACATGCATTGAAATTGACCCCAAAAGGGAAGAACAATTCAATCCATTGGAGCAGAGAATAGATTTGTGCCCTATAGGGGAGTAGAAGGGTAACAAACAGACTGGTAGGGAGGGAAGCAGTACAAGAGAGGGAGAGTGTGTGTGTGTGTGTGTGTGTGTGTGTGTGTGTGTAGTTTAAAAAGACTGTACAGAAAATAAGGGGGGAATAAGAAGGGAGGGGGGTAGAAAGGGAAGTAAAATAAGATGGGAACTAGGGGGACTAATTAAAAACAAGCATTGGCGTAGAAGGAAATAGTGAAAGAAGAAAAGGCAGGACTATGGGTAGAAATCAAAATGTTGGGAAATACACAGCTAGTAATAATAACTCTGTGTGAATGGAATGAACTCACCCATAAAATGCAAGCGAATAGCAGAGTGGATTAGAATCCAAAACCCTACCATATGCTGTCTACAAGAGACACACATGATGAAGGTAGATATGCATAGAGTGAAAGTAAGAGAATGGAGCCAAATGTATTGGGCATCAACTGATAAAAAGAAGGCAGGAGTGGCAATCATGATATCTGACAAAGCCAAAGTAAAAATAAATCTAGTTAAAAGAGATAGGGAAGGTAAGTACATCCTTATAAAAGGCAGTATAGAAAATGAGGAAATACCAGTACTCAACATGTATGCACCAAATGGCATTGCATCCAAATTTCTAAAGGAGAAACTAGTGGATCTCAAGGATGAAATAGATAGAAAAACTATACTAGTGGGAGACCTGAACCTTCCTCTATCAGAACTAGATAAATCAAACCAAAAAATAAATAAGAAAGAGGTAAGATAAGTGAATGAAATCTTAGAAAAATTTGAGTTAGTAGATATGTGGAGAAAATTAAATGGGGACAAAAAGGAATAAACTTTCTTTTCAGCAGCACATGGTACATTCACAAAAACTGACCATGTATGAGGGCATAAAAACATTGCAAACAAGTGCAAAAGAGCAGAAATAATAAATGCAACCTTCCCAGATCACAATGCAATGAAAATAATAATTAGTAAGGGTACATTGGGAGGTAAATCAAAAATTAATTGGAAATTAAAGAATACAATTCTCCAAAACCAGTTAGTTAAAGAACAAATCATAGAAACAATCAATAACTTCATTGAAGAAAATTACAATGATGAGACATCCTTTCAAAACCTATGGGATGCAGCCAAAGCAGTACTCAGGGGGAAATTTATATCCTTGAGTTCATATGTTAACAAATTAAGGAGGGCAGAGGTCAAGCAATTGGGCATGCAAATTAAAAAAACTAGGAAGTGAACAAATTAAAAATCCTCAGATGAAGACTAAATTAGATATCCTAAAAATCAAAGGAGAAATTAATAAAATTGAAATTCAAAGAACTATTGATTTAATAATAAGTCTAGAACCTGGTACTTTGAAAAGACAAATAAAATAGACAAAGTACTGGTCAGTCTAATTAAAAAAACGAAAGAAGAAAACCAAATTGACTGTATCCAAGATGAAAAGGGAGGCCTCACCTCTAATGAAGAGGAAATTAAGGCAATCGTTAAAAACTATTATGCCTAATTACATGGCAACAAATATAGCAAACTAGGTGATATGGATGAATACTTGCAAAAATATAAATTGCCTAGACTAACAGAGGAAGAAATACATTACCTAAACAACTCCATATCAGAAAAAGAAATTGAACAAACCATCAAAGAACTCCCTAAAAAAAAATCCCCAGGTCCAGATGGATTCACAAATGAATTCTATCAAACATTCAAAGAACAACTAATCCCAATATAATACAAACTATTTGACAGAATAAGTGAAGAAAGAGTTCTACCAAATTCATTCCACAACACAAATATTGTACTGATCCCTAAGCCAGGCAAGTAAAAAAACAGAGAAAGAAAACTATAGACCAATCCCCTTAATGAATATAGATGCAAAAATCTTAAATAGGATACTAGCAAAAGACTCCAGCAAATAATCATAAGGGTTATTCACCATGACCAGGTAGGATTCATACCAGGAATGCAAGGATGGTTCAATATTAGGAATCCACACCACATGATTATCTCAATAGATGCAGAAAAAGCCTTTGATAAAATACAACACCCATTCCTATTGAAAACACTAGAAAGTATAGGAATAGAAGGGCCTTTCCTAAAAATAATAAACAGTATATATCTAAAACCATCAGCAAATATCATCTGCAAAGGGGATCAGCTAGAAGTCTTCCCAATAAGATCAGGAGTCAAACAAGGATGTCCATTATCACCTCTATTATTTAACATTGTACTAGAAACACTAGCAGTAGCAGTTAGAGAAGAAAAAGAAATTGAAGGTATTAAAAAAGGCAAGGAGGAGACCAAGTTATCCCTCTTTGTGGATGTTATGATAGTCTACTTTAAGAATCCTAGACAATCAATCAAAAAGCTAATCGAAATAATCAACAGCTTTAGCAAAGTTGCAGGATACAAAATAAACCCTCACAAGTCATCAGCATTTCTATAATCTCCAACCCATTTCAGTAGCAAGAATTAGAAAGAGAAATTCCATTAAAAATCACCCTAGACAATATAAAATACTTACAAATATATCTGCTGAGACCAACACAGGAACTATATGAATACAACTACAAAACACTCTCCACACAATTAAAACTAGATCTAAACAATTGGAAAAACATTGATTGCTCATGGGTGGGATGAACTAACATAATAAAAATGACAATCCTTCCCAAATTAATTTACTTATTTAGTGCCATACCCATTGAACTACCAAAAAACTTCTTTACTGAATTGGAAAAAAAAAACATAACAAAGTTCCTTTGGAGGAACAAAAGATTAAGGATATCCAGGGAAATCATGAAAAAAAAAATGCAAAGGATGGAGGCCTTGCAGTCCTAGATCTCAAACTATACTATAAAGCAGTGGTCATCAAAACAATTTGGTACTGGCTAAGAGACAGAAAGGAGGATCAGTGGAATAGACTTGGGGTAAATGACCTCAGAAAGACAGTCTATGATAAGCCCAAACATCCCAGTTTTGGGGACCAAAACCCCATATTTGATAAAAACTGCTGGGAAAATTGGAAGACAGTATGGGAAAGATTAGGTTTAGATCAACATCTCACACCCTGCACCAACATAAACTCAGAATGGTTGAATGACCTGAATATAAAGAAGGAAACTATAAGCAAATTAGGTGAACACAGAATAGTATACTTGTCAGATCTTTGGGAAAGGAAAGACTTTAAAACCAAGCAAGAGCTAGAAAAAAAATCACAAAATGTAAAGTCAATAATTTTGATTACATCAAATTAAAATGGTTTTGTACAAAGAAAACTAATTCATCCAAAATTAGAAGGGAAGCAACAAATTGGGAAATAATCTTCATTAGAAAAACCTCTGACAACAGTCTAATTACTCAAATTTATAAAGAGCTAAACCAATTGTACAAAAATCAAGCTATTCTCCAATTGATAAATGGGCAAGGGACATGAATAGGCAATTTTCAGTTAAAGAAATCAAAACTATTAATAAGCACATGAAAAAGTGCTCTAAATCTCTAATAATCACAGAAATGCAAGTCAAAGCAACTCTGAGGTATCACCTCACACCTAGCAGATTGGCTAACATGACAGCAAAGGAAAATAATGAATGCTGGAGGGGATGTGGCAAAGTTGGGACATTAATGCATAGCTGGTGGAGTTATGAATTGATCCAACCATTCTGGAGGGCAATTTGGAACTATGCCCAAAGTGCACTAAAAGACTGTCTGCCCTTTGACCCAGCCATAGCACTGCTGCATTTATACTCCAAAGAGATAATAAGGAAAAAGACTTGTACAAGAATATTCATAGCTGCGCTCTTTGAGGTGGAATAAAATTGGAAAATGAGGGGATGCCCTTCAATTGGGGAATCGCTGAACAAATTGTGGTATTTGTTGGTGATGGAATACTATTGTGCTAAAAGGAATAATAAAGTGGAGGAATTCCATGGAGACTGGAACAACCTCCAGGAATTGATGCAGAGTGAGAGGAGCAGAACCAGTAGAACATTGTTCACAGAGAATGATACACTGTGGTACAATTGAATGTAATGGACTTCTCCATTAGTGGCAATGCAGTGATCCTGAACAACTTGGAGGAATCTACGAGAAAAGCCACTATCGACATTCAGAGGAAAAACTGTGGGAGTAAAAACACCAAAGAAAAACAATTGATTGTATACATGGATGGAAGGTATATGGCTGGGGATGTAGACTCTAAATGAACATCCTAGTGCAAACATCAACAACATGGAAATAGGTTCTGATCAAGGACACAAGTAATACCCAATGAAATTGCATGTTGGCTGCAGGAAGAGTGGGTGAATGGGAGGGAGGGAAATAATGTGATTATTGTAACCAAAGAATGTTATAAATGGACTAAATAAATTAATTCAAATGGGGAAAAAATAAAGTGAAAGTGTCAATAGCAATGAGATTTCATTTTTCTAGTAGGATATGGACCTGATGGTGATTGGCTAATAATTTTTTCATTGAAATAGACACTTTTAAAAATGAAAAACCAACATTTTCCCTATCCC
Source organism: Monodelphis domestica (assembly GCF_027887165.1). Classification (NCBI taxonomy): domain Eukaryota; kingdom Metazoa; phylum Chordata; class Mammalia; order Didelphimorphia; family Didelphidae; genus Monodelphis; species Monodelphis domestica. The sequence continues at coordinate 379,117,053 of NC_077227.1, forward strand.
TTCTTCCTGCTCTCCATTGAAAAAGGAAAAAGAAATTCCACACAATAAACATCATACCCAAACACAACAAGTTTCCAAATTGTCCATGCCTAAAACAATATGTCTTATTATGTATTTTCAATCTGTTCCCTCTCTGTCAGGAAAAGGATAACAAGCTTCATTATAGTTCCACTGGAATCCTGGGTTGTTCGTTGCATTGATCAGAATTTTTTATATCTTTCAAAGCTGTTAGACTTTACAATGTTGTCATGGTATAAATTGTTCTCTTGGTTGTTCTGCTTACTTTGTTCTGGATTAGCTCATACATGTCTTCCATAGTTTCTCTAAAATCATATTTTTCATTTTTTTATAGCATGTAGTATTTTATCACAATTTGCCCAACCATCTCTAATTTATCGGTACACTTTAGGTCCTAGTATTTGATAAAGATTTAGATGATCACCAATTAAAGTGAATTAAAAAGTGCTCTGAAGCTTGATATATGCCCTCTTCTTTTCCACCATTCTCTAATCATCTCTAAAGAAACAGGGTTGTGGCACAAGACAAAGGCACCAATTTGTGTTTTTCTTTGTTCCATTGGTTGCCACAATCAAATAATTCATTACATAATTACTAGTCTACTACTGATAAGTGTCTCTCTTCAGAAAACAGAAACAGACAGCCCATGCAACCTTGTTCAAAGCCTTTATTGTGTATTCATAGGATCATATGCTTAAAGCTAGAAGGAACATCGGAAACCATTTAGCCCAAACTCATTTTATAGATGAGGAAGCTGGGGCCCAGAGAGGCTAAATGTGTTTCCCAGGACCATCCAGGTAGTAAGAAGTAGGAGAACCTGGATTCAAACCCAGTTGATCTAACTCTACCACACCACCTCCTATTCACATTAGTAGAACTGGTGAAGGTTTGTGCTCCACTGTCACAGCCTTCGAGAATTCACTCACCTCCTTGCCATAATGAAATAGCCTAGGACCTTCAGTTGGTAAGTGACTTTGTGCTCACTTGGAATGTGCTTTGTCACTTAGAACCAGAGTTTCTGCAAAAGCCCTGGTTTCCCAACATCCAGCCCTTTAAGCCTTAGGGATGAATGCAAAGTCCTGGACTCATGTTGGAGTGATCCTGCTGGTGTTGTTGATATGCACCATCTATAGAAATCATGTTGCTATTGTTGTAACCATTGTGTGCACTGTTAGATGATCTCTCTTGGTCCATATGGCAGGGGAGTCCTGGTTTACTCCCTTGAGTATTAAAAGCTACTTTGGTTACCCACTTGAGTTTCTTTAAGGAGAGCGTAGGGACCCAGTACATTGGTTACCTTGGGTGACAGAGAAAAACACTGACAGAGGAGAGGGGAACATTGAGTTAGCAGCTAACAAAAGCTTCCCTACACTTCTCTGCTTTCTAGGCTCCTGGCCTGCCTTTCGCAGCTGGATACAGGCTGGGGAAACTTGGTGATGGAGAGAGGAGGGACACAAGTGGTGTATTCAGGAAGGTACCCTGGAAGCTATGGTGCCATGTTCTTAAGGAATGAGGTCAAAGCTGAGAGCTACAATGGTTCACAAGGTATGTGCACTATCCCTACTGCCGCCACATGGAATGTGAAAACACTCTTTTAAAAAATGTAAACTTATTTATGTTACAATAATACCCAGGTAACTTCCTCCCCTTATCCCCTCCTCTTATTAAAGAAGACATCATTTGACAAAAAGGGTTATGTATGTATAAAATTATATCTTGCTTGTTTCTATTTAAAAGTTCTTCCTCTGGAGGTGGACATACATAAATCATTCTTCAAACAGTATATTTCTGTTGCTGTATATAATGTTTTTCTGGTTTTGTTTGTTTCACTCTTCATAACTTCATGTTGGTTTTTCCAAGTTTTTTTTTAATTAACCTATTTGTCATTTCTTACTTGTTGAGCTTAAGGCAATGTGGTTGGATGTGGTCCTCTAAAGAACTAAACGAGGGGCTCCCTCCTCTCAAGGGATAGATGTGAACTGTTCCCCCCAAAGAGTCAGTCAGTAAGCTTTTATTATGAGTAACTTCCGTGTTCCAAGCATTGTGTTGGGCTATGGCAAGTACAAATAAAAAATAAGTCAAAATCTTTAATATCTAGTATTCACTATCTGATTGGAGATAAAAATCTAAATATATAATATCTTGTATTTTTTTTCTCATTGATGGATATGTATAAAATATACTACACTGATGTGGCATGCAAAACTGCTGCTATGAAAGTCAGAAAGTGGCAAAGTAAGGATGAGCTCAGAAAGTAGGCTTTGCAGAGGAGATGGGGTGTGAGTTGGGTCCTAAAGGATAGAAATTGTTTGTAGAGAAGGAGGGGAGAGAAGAGAAAAAGAAGGGAGAATAAGGAAGTTCTATGGAAAGGGGAATAGAAGAAGAGAGGGTGGGGGGGAAGAAAATAGAAGCAGGAGTGGGAGAGGACAGTACAGGAGGGGAGGGAATGGGAAAGGAATGGAGGGGGGAGAGGGAAGGAGAGTAGGGAATGGAAAAGGAATGGAGGGAGGACAGGGGAGGAGGAGAAGGATGGGGAAGAAAGCAGAGAGAAAGGAAGGAAAGAGGAGAGAGTTTGGGAGGTCAAGGAAATAGAATGAATGAAGAAAGGCAGTAACATTATATGTTCTTTGGACAATGAGGCCACCAGCTGGTCTGGAGTAGAGGCAATATTCTTGGAATAGAAGGAAATGAGGTTGAGTGGAATCAAATTATGGTGGGTCTTAAAAGCCAAGGCAGAAAAATAAACTCTAATTAGGTTCTGTCTTAAATTTTCATCTTCTGATATGCACACAGAAACAGTTATGTACTGATATTCCAAAGCCATAGAAACTCAGCCGAAGTTAACTATTCTCAAGGTTTCTAATGGGAAGGGCTGGTAACCTAATATGTTCTACTCTGTTCTGAGAACTGTGTGAGGTGTCCTGGGGGGCTCCAGGGATTTAGAAAAGGCATCTGATATAATAGAAAGTGTATTAACCAGACTCAGAAGTATTTAAATTCCGTCTCTGTTGCTTACTAAAGGAATGATTTTGGCAAGTTCCTTAACCTTTTTTGTTTTCTTCATCTGAAAAATGGCAATAATAGTATCTTCTACAACAGTGAAAGACATGGGTCTCTGGTCAATGTGACCAGTTATGACTCCTGAGAAATCCATGCTGATGCATTCTGGTTATTGGCAAATTGGTGACAAACAATAGTTAGTCAGTCAGTCAATTAGCATTTATTTTTTTTAAACCTTTAACTTCTCTCTTAGAATCAATGCTTAAAAATAGTGGTAAAAGCTAGGCATTTGGAGGTTAAGGGACTTATTCATGATCACATAGCTAGGAAGTGTCTGAGACCAGATTTGAACCCAGGATCATCCATCTCCAGACCTGGGGCTCTATCCACAGAGCCACCTATCTGTTCTAGTCAACTAGAATTTATCAGGCACTTTTTTATTAGCATTTATTAGACACCTAGTTATGTGTCAGGTACTGTGCCTTTAAGCACTGGACATAGAAAGAAAGAAAGACAAAAATTTCATCCTTGCTTTTGAGGAATTCTTCTAAAAATGGGAGAGATGCCATGAAAATAACAATGTACAAACAAGTTCTAAACTAGAAAAATTAGAGACAATCAGCAGAGGAAAGGCTCTATGGTTAAGTAGAACTTAATATGGTAATAGGAATAGGATGAGGAAGAAATGAAATACATGCATCTGTAGATATGGCCAATAGGTTGGTTTATATAGTTTGATTAGCTTGATTGTGCCTGTTTGGTACAAGGGAAGACTTTACTATGCTGGGAAGAGTCACTGGGAAATGATAGTAAAGTAAAGTAAAAAAAGTAAAAAGCATCAATAGACAATTTTTTTTAAATTGCCACCTCAACATAAGAATGAATTGTGTCAGCTGTGGATCTGCTTGTAAACTACAAAGCACCAAAAAAACAAGATGTGTTCTCATCAGTATCATTACCATTTTTAAAATCATCCTTATTTTCATTATCAATTATTTTTATTAGCCATTAATTCTGTCAGTTTGGGTCACTTACCTACTTTAAGACAAAGCTCAAGTAATTCTTCCCCCAATTCCTTTCTGGCCTTGGATAGTTCCTTACTGGGAAAGTCACTTAACCTCAGTTGTCTATACTTTACCACTCTTCTATTTTGGAACTAAGACAGAAGGTATGGGTCTCTCTCTCTCTCTCTCTCTCTCTCTCTCTCTCTCTCTATATATATATATATATATATATATATATATATATATATATATATATAATTTTTTCTCATGCAAGTACTTGATGGTGATAGAATACTATTGTACTATAAGGAATGATGAACTGCTTTATTTCCATAAGAACTAGAAATACCTACACGAATTGATGTGGAGAGAAATGAGCAGAACCAGGAGAACATTTATACACAGTAACTGAAACATTGTGGGATGATCAAATAGAATAGACTTTTGCTACTAAAAGCAATGCAATGATCCAGGGCAATACTGAGGAACTTGTGAGAAAGAATGCTATCCACATCCAGAGAAAGAACTGTGGGAGTAGAAATCCAGAAGACAATATATGATCTATCACTTTTTTATACAGGTCTCTTCTCAATCTGTTTTCCAAATCATTTGTTTTCTCAATGAGGTATTTCAAGTTTCCTTCTATTTTGTCAGTTTTTTGACTTTGCTTTATTAATTCTTGTTGTCTTGTGAGATTATTAGCTTTAACTTACCTAATTCTAGTCTTTAAAGACTGGTTTTCCACTATAATCTTTTGATTTTCCTTTTCAGTTTGGTCTGTCCTGCTTTTCATGGCTTCCAGCAGGTCATTTCTGGTCTTCAATTTGCTTATCATTTAATTTTATTTCTGTACTTCTATTTCCAAGTGGGAGATTTGGTCTTTTAAACTCTCATTTTCTTTTTTTAACTATTTCCCACTTTTCTTGTCAAGTTTCTCCTATCTTTTTAATTTGGTTCTCAAATTCCAGTCTGATTTCTTGGAGAGCTTATGACCAATTTCCATTTTTTTTGGAAAGTTTGGACACCTTTGTTTGTTTGTTGTCCTCTGTTATCTCCTCTGTAGTTTGTTGTTTCTCTAAGTAGAAATTATCCAGAGTCAAAGGATTATTTTTTTGTAGTTATAAATTGTATTTCTTCAGTGTTGCTTGCATTGCTGTTAGTTTTCTCTTCCTTTCCCAGCCAGAAGTCTTTGTGAGGAGGGAAGGTAGCTCTCTGTGTATTGAGCTTCAGTGAGTTTTGCTCTGAGGTTATTTTTCAAGTCTCAGTGGAGTCTGCTGTGGGCAGCCCCTCTCTGCCCTGTCTCTGTGCCCAAGCTCTGCATTTCTCAGCCTTCTGGGATCCCAAGTCTTGCTGCTCTCAGGAGTAGGTTTGTGGTGTCCTCAGCCAGCCCCCTGAGAACCTAGTGTTTGCCCCGTGCTTGCTCTGACTCTGGCATGGTAAGTGTAGTGGGGGAGGGGTGATCAGATCATGCTTTGGTATGAGTAATTTTATCCCCATATAGTGTGGAAATGCCCAAACCCTGCCTACCTCCGAGTCAGTACCCTACAGTAGAGCCCCTTTGGTCATCTGTTTCTGCTCCTTGTCTTTTTGAGGCTTTTCACATTGGTCAGTGGTGAGGAGAAAGAGCCCCTTGTGGCCATTTTAGCCTGGAAGTTCCACTTTTTTTAATATGGATATATGATTGGGGTTTAGGTTTTAAAAGATTACTCTCTTATAAAAATGAATAATATGGAACTAGGTTTTGAATGATAATATATATATAATCCAATGGAATTGCTTGTCAACTCTGGGAGGGGGGAGAGAAGAGGAGAGGGAGACAAGAATCATGTAATAATAGAAAAAAATGAAAAAATAAAAAAGACTTGAAAGTAAAGAAAAATTACACATAAAAAGGCAGAATGTAAAGGTTAAAAAAATTAAATCTAATTCAAGTGGAAGTCATGCTATCATTGATATCATTGAACTTCTTTGTTGTTCTTTGAAAATGAAGAATGAGCACCCATTTAGTCTACAATGAATCTGACTTTCCTACCTATAGTACCAAGATAATATTACCTGAAGTATTTACTTTATTGGTTTTTGTGACCCACTAAAATAAGGGATAGACTATACTTTTCGAACCTTAAAGTGTTGTATAAATGCCCACTATTAGCACTATTATTATTATTGCCTATACAAATTGTAAGTAACACAAATCTAAACCCAAACCCAGAGCTTGTCTCAAGCTAAATCTCACATTTAGTTTGAGATGTTACTGAATTGGGGTGAGGCAAAAAAGAAAGAAGAGAGACAGAAATGATCCCAGGGATGGTGGTGTCATCGATGGTAAAAGGGACATTTTTATTTCCATTACTCTTCAGGCAGTTTCAAAGAAAGTCTTTCATTGGTAACACTGCCATATATAGTTTCATCCTAACTAGACCCCAAACCCTATGAACACAGGGACTGTTATATTTCCTGTATTTCTCCTAGTGCCTAGGATATTGTCTTGAAGGCAATTACTTGAATAATTGAACCTGAGAAGTGGAACTAGCTATAAGCTGCCCCAGATTTCAAGCCAGTTTTCCACAGACCATCCTGCTTCTCTGAGATTATCATCTCTGAAATGTTTAAATCTGCAGAACATTGTATATCTGCTCCAGTTGATTTTTGGCATGGTGATAAGATTGTCATGTCTGAGGTATATAAATGAGAATGTTCCTATATTTGGATGTCGATGCATTTGTTCTATATCACAGTTACATAGTAAGGGGAACTGTAAATAAGAATGTGTAGGGGCAGCTAGGTAGCTCAGTGGATTGAGAATCAGATCTAGATATGAGAGTTCCTAGGTTCAGATTTGGCTTCAAACACTTCCTGGTTGTGTGACCCTGGGCAAGTTACTCAACCCCCATTGCCTAGCCCTTACTACTCTTCTGCCTTGGAACCAATATGCAGTATTGATTCTAAGGCAGAAGGTAAGGGTTTAAAAATAAATACCAAAGACTATGTTTTCTTCTTAGAGACTGCTGACTTAGATTATCCAGAGAAGAAACATTCCTCTATTTGCTCTCAACTTGGAAAGTCTAATTAATGGTGTCTTTAGCTAATAAGGTATGCCTGGCTAATCTAGTCCTATAAATAAAACAGTTTTGAGAAGTTTACAAGTATTTTAGAACTTCAGTAATCTTAAATTTTAGGCCAGAAGCCAAACCCAGAGAAATTCATTTGCTAATTTGCTTTTTATCCCTAGAACCTAGGATATATAAAATAATGATGATGATGGCAATGATGACTGGCATTTATTTAGCACATTAAGATTGTGAAGTGCTTTGCAAAAATTATCTCATTTTACCTCTCAACAACCCTGAGATGTATTATTATTTTCATTTTACAGGTGGAGAAACTGAGGCAGACAGCAATTGAGTTATTTGCCCAGAGACATACAAATAGTGCTGCCTAATAAATGTATGTTGAATTTAACTAATATGTTATATATAGTTAATTGAAATATGCAGCATGAGCTATGGATAAAGTAGTTGAATAAAATATAATAGTGTAATCTAATAATATATAATACAATCAGACCCTGGCCCTTTCAATTGGAAAGAAATTGACTCTGAGAAGGCTTTTGATTCAGAAAGATCAAGTATCACTTTTGTTGGCCATGGGCAACATGGACAACATGCCATTGGGCAAATCCCTTTACTTTTCAGTGTCTTAGGCAACCCCAATGCTGACCTTTTATGGCAAAGTATATTATTAGAGGAGCATGGTCCAGTTGTAAAGATTTTTTTTTTATCAATTAAGATATGGTCAAAAGGCTCTTTTTGTAGTAGCAAGGGTAGGGAAAGGAGAAAGGTTTGCAAAAATTGTATTTTAAACTAAACTTTAGGAATTTTTTTGTTTCGATATTTTTAATTTCTTCATTTTGTTTTACAAACAGAAATAATGTCCTGTATGATTGAATATTCCATATATCTTTAACTTCAAAAAATAAAATAAAATTCCCAGGATGCACATTTTAGTAGACTATTCCCTACCAGCCAATGAAGCAGCTACATTTCTGCATAGTTAGTGAAAGGTCCTCTAGTTGGAATGCCTTATGCCATGAAATCCCAGTTCCAGTCCAAAAATATCTACGTAGCTGGGATAGAAGTTTGGGGAAGGATCACGGAATTCCCAGACTGATTTGATGAGTTTACAGGAAAGTGAGCCATTGGAATTTTCATTCTTTCCTATTAAGGGAGTGGGCATGATCATTTGACCTGTTATCGATTCATTGTGGACTATGGGGAAATAAATTGGTTGGCTGGATTGCTGTGAGAGGAACAATCTTTTTGTGTAGTTTAAAAAAAAAATGGCCTTCACCACAGGTTTTATCTTGGCTCTTTTTTTTTCATTTGGACACAATTTGAGAGAAAAACACAGCTAAGAATTCACATTCCCACTCTCTGGCCCTAGGAGTCATTAACGGCTCCCTTTGGACAGGGGGCCTTGGGAGTTGAATTCTCTTTCATCCAAGTAGTCCAAGAAGAGAGTTCCCAATTCCAATGTTCCCAGCCCCAGTCTTGGACAGACAGTGCTATAATCTTTTAGCCTGTGAGATAGATGGTAACCATGTGGTCTGAGAGTCAATATTTCCTGAATTTCAGCTTTTTGAACAGCAGAATGGAGGCAGAGCAATTTTTCTGGGCAGAGAAATCCAGGTGAAAGAAGAAGGTATAGCATTAGAATATAGTCCCACTTGAGAAATAGGAAGTGTTCTTCTTATTTGGAATAAGAGAATTATTTAGATCTCCTATCTGTGTAAGGGGACCCCTTTGGGAGAGGGACAAACATTTTAGATACAGATAGGCATAGGTTGGGAAGTTTTCCTAAACACAGAAACATCTAGAGTGGCTCAGGTTCCTTTCAGATTAGCCTAATGTTTAACTTTTAAGAGAATCATTTGCATGCAATATTTCATACATTTATTACAAAATTGGCTCATTGTTTCCCCATCTGGAATGCCATAAAAATCTGCAAATGATATAGCTTGGGCTTCATTTTTAGTTAAGATTTTTATCTGCTTCCTGACTTCTCATTACTCAAAAAGAAACCATACTTATTATAGCTTAAACTATCTTTAATATGAGAAATCAGAATTAAAAGACAGGGGCAACTCATGCTGGTCAAAGAAAGGGTCAGTCATCACAATGCCTTCAGCAACAATAAGCTGAGCTCACAACTTTGCTTTACCCAGATGAATGAAGGCTCCAAGAAGCCCTTGGAAGGAGAGAGCCATCTTTTATTCTTCTCCACATTGCAGTCACAGATAAAGGGAAAGAGGGGCAGTCTCACTCTGTGTATGACTAGCTATTCCACTCTGATTCCTATAGATAATAATGGAAGTAATAATAGTTATCATTAATATAGTGCTTTAAGGTTTACAAAGCACTTTACAAATATTATCTCCTTGTTATTCTCACAGCAATCCTGGGAGATAAGTGCTATTATTAGCCCCATTTCATAGATGTGGAGTCTGAGACAGATAGAGGTTGACTTGTCTACACTAACTCAGTTATTAAATGTCTGAGACTGGATTTATACTCTGATCTTCCCTACTCTAGGTTCAGTACTCTATTGTGTCAAATAGTTCCTTATTGGTTGTCCAATGAGTTCTGTAGACTAAGCATCACTAGGGTCTCCCCTGAGAACTCTTCAGCATTATCTGGTACTGCCCTTTGTCCCACAAACTCACACTCCAAGCTCATTGTCCACGCTGCTCATGTCTCAAGTGGGATTTCCCCTCACTGGTTGTAATAATAAACTTCTCTTTCATAGCATCAACACTATTGACCCAAACTCCATAAAGCAGGAAAGGAGTACTGGACTTGGGAAATAATTCCCCTACTCTACTACACTGTCCATTCCTTCCTATTCAATGTGACTCCCTGGCCCAGCTTTTTCTCAAGGTACAAGTATGGTATAATGTTCCAAAGCAGTCAATTGTCAGCATTTCTTTTTCTTTTTTAAAATTTTATTTAATTAATTAAATCTAGAAGATTTTCCCATGGTTCCATGATTCATGTTTTTTCTCTCCCCTCCCCCCTCTCCCTCCCACCCATAACCAACTCACAATTCCACTGGGTTTTACATGTGTCATTGATCAAGACCTATTTCCATATTATTGATATTTGCAATAGGGTGATCATTTAGAGTCTACATATCCAATCATATCCCCATCGACCCATGTCATCAAGCAGTTGTTTTTCTTCTTGTGTTTCTGCTCTCACAGTTCTTCCTTTAGATGTGGATAGTTTTCTTTGTCATAAATCCCTCTGAGTTGTTTAGGATCACTGCATTGCCACTAATGGAGAAGTCCATTACATTCAAATGTGCCACAGTGTATCTGTCTTTGTACAATGTTCTACTGGTTCTCCTCTCCCTCTGCATCAGTTCCTGGAGGTTGTTCCAGTTCACTTGGAATTCCTCTAGTTCATTATTCCTTTGAGCACAATAGTATTCCATCACCAACATATACCACAATTTGTTCAGCCATTCCCCAATTGAAAGGTATCCCCTCATTTTCCAATTTTTTGCCACCACAAAGAGTGCAGCTATGAATGTTCTTGTACACGTCTTTTCCTTTATTATCTAATGGTCATAATTTCCTATCTGCAAGACAATGACAGTTCTATCACTGTACAGTTTAGGTTACTTCCTTCCCCCAACCCTAGGTCCAGTCCCCTGAAGGTGTTGGTCCACTAGAAACTAGAATGGGAAGAGCATATCTATCTGATAAGCAAGGGTTGTACTGGAATCTAATCTTCTAGCAAGAGAAGATGAAGATTTGGCCAGTGCAAATCCAGGGGGTGTCTTGCTAGCAATTTCAGATTTAAGAGATTTGAGACTGGGAAAGAGAAAGTGAATCTCTGATTAGTAGCCGCTTCTTTGAGGGAGAAAGGAATCATATATGCAGCCTCTCTCTCCTTCCCCTCATGCCTGGCTTTCAACGGGGGACTAAAACCATGCTATGAAGATGGTACAAAGTACTAGGATTTTTATTTCCTCTATTAATGGGATTTACTTGGACAATAAAGAGCTTGTGGAAGAGGGGTTTGCTAAATTTGTTTCCATTCCCAGGCTTTCAGGGCAGAGCCATAAGGCTCCAAAGCCTGTCTTCTGGATCTCTAGGTGGGTGGGGAACAGATGAAGTGTCACTTTGCCAAATGTTAGAGGATTTTCTTCTAAGCAACCCCAAGTTCATTCCCTTTCCAAGGAGAGTTCAAACCTCAGGATGGTACTGTGAATCTGGAGGAATATAGGAACCTAGGGAAAGGAAGAAGTCACCAAAAAGGGTGAATTATAAGTGATTATTTATTTGGGAGTTTGTTTTTTTAAGGTGGCATATTTTCAGTGGGATGGAATAAAGGTTGTCCTGTACCAGACATTCATTGTTACTTGGAGTGTTTGCCTAGAATCTGACCACCTTTTAGTCATATTTGTGGAGACTTAAATACAGGTACCCCTTCCACAACCTGACTTTCCCCATCTCAATTCTGGTATCTCAAGGGTCAGCATAAGAAATTAAATGGGAACTTTTGGGAAGTTTTGCAGAGGCCACAAATGACCCCAGAATGCCAGTAGACAACACAGAAAAAGTTTAGAAACTCAGAAATGCGCACCTTGTCTTTGGTTATACTTTCAATATTTTTAGTATTGTTCTCCTCAAATTTGTTTCATTTAAAAAAAAACTTTCATATTTATTTGGTATTTTTAAATTTTCTTTTTCATATAATATTTTTATTTCATGTTGAGCTACATATAGTCTATGGCCAAATATTTAACCCAAATTTTCAATAAGGTAAACACCCCATAGAAGAAAAAGAGAAAAAATCAGATTTCTCTGGTACAAACAATGTGGAAAAGATACCTGTATAAGCTATATTCAAGCTATGTCACAAATTTCCAAAAGGAACCTGAGTGGGGACAACATGAACCAAAAAGATATGATTTTGGAATGGTTCCCACGAATGGACTTGAACTATATGAGCCCAGAGCTTAGGTCACTAAGTCATGAGTAATAGCCAGAAAAAGGTATAATGATTAGCTGTTAGAATAGAAGTATAAAGGAAAGGGTAATTCAGGAATATGATAAATTTTATTTTCTCCTGGAGACATTATTCAGTATTGATCCATAAGAACTTATCAAAGGATTTGGTGTTGGAGGAAATATTAAAATTTTATCTAGTTCAACCTCCTTTTTCAGAACAGAAAACTGAGATTCTTAGAGTAGTAAATAGGATAGCCAGGACTCAAATTCAAGTCCTCTGATTCCTAATCTAGGACTTTTCCACTTCCCTTTACTTCAAAGATCTAATATAAACATATTTCTCTTTGGGATTAACATCTAATTTATTTGACAATATCATGCCAGACCCAAGCCATGATAAGGGCTCCTTTGGGTTAGAGGGAATTTCCAAAGCCTCTGAAAAAAACCAGACTAAATACAGAACCTCTTTGGAAGAGAAACATTGCCTTCTCCTAATCCATTGAAAAATAGAGGGCAGAGTAGGGGTGTGTGTTAGAATTTCTCCTGTTAAACAAAAGGGGTCTATAGTGCAGATCCTTGGTAGGGTAGCTGAATCTCATCTGTCTTTTCCTGTGGGATCACAGGAAAGCAGATTTACCCTACTAAGGGAATTGAGCCAGTGGCTTAAAAGTCATTTTGCGCTCTCTCTCATTCTCTCTGTCTCTCCTCTCTCTCTCTCTCTCTGTCTCTCTCTGTCTCTCTCTGTCTCTCTCCCTCTCCCTCTCCCTGTCCCTGTCCCTCTCTCTGTCCCTCTCTCTGTCTCTCTCTCTGTCTCTCTGTCTCTCCTCTCTCTCTCTGTCTCTCTGTCTCTCTCCCTCTCCCTGTTCCTCTCTCTGTCTCTCTGTCTCTCTCCCTCTCCCTGTTCCTCTCTCTGTCTCTCTCTCTGTCTCTGTCTCTGTCTCTGTCTCTGTCTCTCTGTCTCTCTCCCTCTCCCTCTTCCTTTCCCTCTTTCTCTGTCTCTGTCTGTCTCTGTCTGTCTCTGTCTCTGTCTCTGTCTGTCTGTCTGTCTGTTTCTCTCTCTCTCTCTCTCTCTCTCTCTCTCTCTCTCTCTCTCTGTCTCTGTCTCTGTCTCTGTCTCTCTCTCTCTCTCTCTCTCTCTCTCTCTCTCTCTCTCTCTCTCTCTCTCTCTCTCTCTCTCTCTCTCTCTTTCTCTGTTTGTGTTTGTCTTTGCCTCCATGCCTCTTGTCTTTGATTTGGTGTCTCTCACTGTGCGTGTATCTCTCTTTTACCATCTGTAGATGCAGGCTTTATTTTCTTTCAAATTGAAAGGACCAGGATCAGGTTACGTTGCTTTGAGCCTATGTCATTGGCTCCCTTGAAAGCTAAGCCTCTTCACAGAGCACTCCACAGTTGGACACTAGATTCCCATGTATGGACTAGGAAGGATGCTTTCATACACCATGCTGGACCTTGCCAGAAGCTGTCCGTTAAAACGGAGCTGTGTTTCCTTTCCTTCTTCAGCTTCCTGGAAGATGTCCCACTTGATTACTCTAGTAGTAGATATTGTAATCAAATGTTCACTGGGCACTTGAGGGTAGATGACTCAACTGACTAAAGGCAGATTATTTATTAAACCCAATGCTCTTAGGAGGCTTCCATTCAAAGACTGGGAACATTGAACCTGACACTTCAAAGAAAGGATAGATTTTAAAAGATACAAAAAGTGCTCACAACCCCCAAGTTCAAGAGGTCTGGGGACTCAGAAGAGAAAGGAAAACTCTGATTAACAGCAAACTCTTAGAGAAAGAAGAGAAAGAAAAAGGAAAAAGAGCTTGGGATTAGGGGGTGAAGGGAGGAAAGCAGGGATATTAACTAATCAACAAATAATCAATAAATAATCATTTATTAATGGTATAGGGCCAACTAGGTAGCACAGAGGATAGGGCACCAAGCCCAGATGTTAAATCTGGGGGACCTGGGTTTAAATCTGGCCTCAGAAACTTCCTAAACTGGGTGTCCCTGAGCAAGTCACTGGACCCTAGTTGCCTCAATCTTACCGTTCTTTTGCCTACCAAGTATCAATTCTAAGACAGAAGGTAAAGTTTTAAAAAAAGCTAATAATGACAATACAGGTATAAGCCAGATCAAATTGCTTACCATCTCCAAGATGGGGGAGGGAAGGGAGGGAAGGAGACAATTTGTTATAAAATTTGTCTTACCAATTACATGTAATAACAAATTTCCACATAAGTTTTCCAAGGTTATATGATCCAAATTGTCTATATAGTTATTTATAGCCATGAGGCTTATACATGCATTATCATGCAAATGATATTTCTATATTGTTCATTTTTGTAAGAGAATGATCATATAAAAACAAAACCCCCAAATAAAAACCTAAATAAATTAAAGTGAAAAAATCATATGTTTTGATCTGTATTCTGACTCTATCAGTTCTTTCTCTGAAGATGGATAGTATTTTTTTTTCATAAGCCCCTTAGACTTGTCCTGGATCATTGCATTGATGAGAGAAGCTAAGTCTATCACATTTGATCGTTCCACAATATTGCAGTTCACATGTATAATGATTTCCTGGTTCTGCTCATTTCACTCTGCATCAGTTCACATAGGTCTTTCCAGTTCTTTCTGAAATCATCGAGTTCATCGTTCCTTATAACACAATAGTATTCCATCACCATCATATACCACAATTTGTTTAGCCATTCCTCAACTGAGGGACATTCCTTTAGTTTCAAATTCTTTGACACCATGAAAAGAGCAGCTAAAAGTATTTTTTTACAAGCAGGTCCTTTCTCCTTTTTTTAAAAAATCTTTTGGGATCTAGACCTGGTAGTGGTATTACTAGATAAAAGGGTATGGAGTTTTATAGCCCTTTCATTATAATTCTAAATTGTCCTTCAGAATGGTTGGATCAGTTCACCACTCCACATGCAATAGATTAGGAAGAGGTTGTCAATTTGGATCTTATAATTTCCAAAAACTTATGCTGAAAATTATTATTACATATAATTGGGAAAATAAAATCTTTGAACTAAAAAATAACATAATGATAAAGATTGCTAAGTACTTTATGTATGCAAATTCATTTAATCCTTACAACAACCCTATAAAGCAGGTACTATCATTATTCACATTTTCTATATGAGGAAAATAAGGCAGAGAGGTTACATGTCTTGGCCAGGGTCACACAGTTTGGTCTTACATATAGCAAAAGCACAAATAACTATGTGTATGTATGCTTATATGTGTATTTGTGAATATATATATATATATAGAGAGAGAGATCTATAGCTATATCTGTCTATCTATAAATACGTATATTGCTATACCATTAAGTACCTACTATGTGCCAGATGATCAGTGCTGGGGATACAAATACAAAAATGAAGCAGATCGTACTCTCAAGGAAATTATATTTTACTGGAGGAAAATGACATGTACTCAAATAAATAAATCCCAAACAATGCAAGATTAATACAAGTTGATTCTGTCAGGCAGGTGCTAACAGCTGGTGGGAGGAAGAGATTGTAGGAGAATCAGGAAAGGTGTCCTGTAGGAGGTGATTCTGGAGCTGAGCATCTCTACTGTAACCAGTAAGGGATATGGGTCCTGAGAGGATACAATGAGGCTATACCTTTCCCTTGGACCTTAGAAACAAGTTCAGCAGGTAAAAGAGACTTGACTGAACATTAAATTTGGAGTCAAAAGTCCTGAGTTTGAGTCTTATCTCTGCCCCTTACTACTTGTGTGATCATGAGCAAATCAAGTCAGCTCTATTAGCCTCCATTTCTTCATTAGTAAAATGAAAGGATTAGATAAGATCATGCATGTTTGTTTGTGTGCACATGGATGTGCACTCACTGGAGCTTGCATGAAGCTTCTGGGTAGCAGTGGAAAGGACATCAGCTTTTGAGTCACAAGACATAGACTCCTAATGACCTATGTGATGTGAATCAAAAGCTTTTAAGGTCTGTTTTCTCCTCTGTAAAATAAGGAGGTTTAACTAAGAGATTAAAGGCCTTTTTTGGCTCTAAATAAAAATAAAATTTTCTATAATGTTTTATATATATGTTTGTACAAATGTATATATATATATGTATATATGTATATATATACATATATATATATATATATTGACCCATCAATTGATTGCCCAACAGGTAGATAGATAAATATGAGAACTGATTACAAACCTCATGACATTGCCTTTCAGCATAATAGGAACTGTGTCCTAGTTTTGTGTCATAGAATTTAGAGTTGGAAGGGACTTTAAAGATCATTGAATCAGATACTCTTATTTTAGAGAGAAAATAATGGGTGCCCAGAAGGAGAAATAATATGATCGTGTTCATGGAGATAATAAAATAGTGCAGCTAGTATTTGAACCTGTGTCCTTTGACTCCAAACTGGGGGCTCTTCCTGCTCAACCACATTTGCTTTTCTAACTTTGAGACAGGAACATGTGAGCTGTGAAGCACAGGTAAGATCTTCACAAACCAAAAGGTTTCTTAATGTTTCTACCACCAGCAATACTGGAACTGCCACCGGGCAATCTGGATAAATGCCAGAGACCCTGGTATTCGAAAAGGCAAGAAGGCAGGCAGGGTCTGTCATTGGATGATTTGGGTTTTGATCCCTAGTGTTGAGCAAAAACCATTAATTCTCTCTGTTTGAACTGAAGAGCCATTCAGGGGATTCTTTAATGCAAAAGAACTAGCTATAGTGGAAAGATTGATGATCCTGAACCAGGAAATACAACTACAAATCTGCTGTAGACACTTATTAGCTGAGTTACTGTGGGCCAGTCACCTGGTCACATTATCTAAACCTCAGATTGATGCACTACCTAAAATCAAGGAGCATGGGCAATATTTGAGAGATATTCCCTGAATAATGAAAGATCTTTAGTAAAGTGATTTTTAGAAAACCAGCACATAAGTTTTCAGGGCCATCTTTTAATAAAGCAGTGGATTCAGCCTACAGGACCCCTTTTGCCACTTCTTCCCTTGGATTGCCCATAGCTTGTCCAGCATCACCCACCTAGTCTCTCTTTCACTTGTGGGTGTCTGAAAGGATGATGGGTTTTGTTCCTTTGGAAATGAATTTGCCTTTGAGCAGGCCTCTGTGTTCTCTTTGAAAAGAAGTAGGAAGTTACATGTAATTGAGAAAATAAAATATCTTTGAATTAAAAAAAAATAAAAGAGGTTGGAAGGAGGGCAGCCAGGTGGCTGAGTGGATAGAGAGCCAGACCTAGACACTTCCTAGCTTGTGTATCCCTGGGTAAGTCACTTAACCCTCATTGCATAGCCCTTACCACTCTCCTGCCTTGGAACAGTATTGATTCTAAGAAGAAAAGTAAGTATTTTTTTTAAAAAAAGAAAGAAAGAAAAGAAAAGAGGTAGAAAGCTTGACTCCAGAGCTTGCTGCTTTGTAATGTGTCTCCTTTTCAGAAACTTTACTCTTTTTTGTTCTGTTTGTCCTTGGAATGTTCTGGACCAGATCCTTGCAATTAGCATAAGAAACCAGTAATAGAGACTTAATTCTAGGGGTTGTGGAGAAGTTCAGGACATAG
Organism: Monodelphis domestica; assembly: GCF_027887165.1. Classification (NCBI taxonomy): domain Eukaryota; kingdom Metazoa; phylum Chordata; class Mammalia; order Didelphimorphia; family Didelphidae; genus Monodelphis; species Monodelphis domestica. The sequence goes on from NC_077227.1 coordinate 379,134,664, forward strand.
GGATCTTTAGACAGAGTAGTGGGCCACATTTTAAATTTATCCCTCTTTCCCCACTTCCCTATGTACTGAGTTAAAATTGGGTTAGCCAATTGACAAGGATGACAGCCCCTTCCATAAGAGGCTCTCTAATGCCCAGGAAGCAGCATGGGCAAGAGGAGATAAGGAGACCGAGCCACAGGAGTTTAGTCTAGTTAATGACAGAGCTCATGGGAGCAATATGGCAGATGCTCCTCAACACTCTTTTAGTCCTGATCTCTCACTTTCTTTCCAGGGTACGTATAGTCCACCTCACACAAATATCCATTAAATTCTACAAGCATTTATTAAGCACACCCAGTGTGCTGGACACTGGGGATAGAAAGACAGAAATGAAAAAGTTTACATTCTCTTGAGATAAAAGAACATGTGCATGAATAATTAAATATAAAATGTTGGCAAAATAAATTCAAAGGAATTTGGAAGAGAGGGCACTAGCAGCCAGTGATACCAGGGAAGATCTCACTTCAGAGGTGGCATTTGAGTTGAGACTTAAAGGAAACTAGGAATTCTAAGAGGTAGAAGTAGGGTGGGACAGAATTCAAGGCATGAGGGACAGCTGATCACTGCAGATCTCCTGCTCAGCTCTTCACATTCTTGGTTGCTCTCCAGTCCTCTCAGTTGTGTCTGATTCTTTGCAACTCCAATGGGTTGGGGTTTGAGGGCAGAGATATTAGGGCAATTTGCTATTTCCTTCTCGAGATTATTTTATAGATGAGGAAACTGAGGCAAGCAGGGTTAAGTGACTTGCTCAGGGTTGCCCAACTGGTAAATGTCTGGGACTGGATTTGAGCTCTGGTCTTCCTACCTCCAGAGATGACACTCTATCCACTGTGCCACCTAGCTGTCCCTTTACATTCTGACAGGTCAAAATGAATCACAGGATCTTCTTCCTTTATTTCCTTACTCCCAAACCCCCAATATTAAAAACAGGGTCACCATCCTCATTGCCTTTTCACCAATGAAATGTGCTCTGCTTGTTCTTTTTGGTGCTTCTTGTACTGAAATCATCATTAAGGTCTCCCAAGTCACTTTCTTTCTCTTCCCCCTTTGCCCTCTCCTAAATCTGGTGACCATCCCTAGACCTCATTGTTTTATGCCTGAATTGTTGTCACAGCCTCCTACTGATTTTTTTCTGCTGCCAACCTTCTCCAGCTCTGTTCTACATTACATTTATGTGCCAATGCCATTCCATTAAATTTATTAAATATTTATTAAGCACCTACCATATACAATGTGCCATGTTATACCCCGGAGGAAGAAAGACAAAACTAAAATAATCTCTAATTTCTGGAAGCTTATGGGGGTTTCTTGAGGGGAGGAGAATACAACATACACTAAGGCCAGGACACAGGGCAGGGAGCTAAAAGGGGAAAAGGAGAGCCCAAAGAGTTTTAGGAAGGGAGAGATCATTAATAACTGGTAGGAATAGTGCAAGCTTCATGGAGAAAATGACACTCAGACTCACAGGAAGATGTAGATTCTAAAAGGTAGAGAGTGAGTAAAATATGAGAGAAAGTATGCTTTTTTGAGTCCAAGGACCTGAGTTTGAATCCAGATTCTATTTCATACAATCTGTGTGACCTTGGGCAAGTCACTTTTCTCTGTGCCCCAGTTTCTACATCTATGTTAATTAAGAGCCTTCAAGGGTATCTTAGGCATGAGGGATGGCTTATAAAAACACAGGAAGTAGGTGGCATATGTAGTTAGGGAAATAGCAAGTAGTTCATTTTGTCTGGAATATAGCATACCAAATATGCTATATTTGGTATATAGAATACCAAAGTAAGAGAAATAATTTGGAATGAACTTGGAGAACTAGGTTGGAGCTAAATTGTGATGGGTCTTAAATGCTAGACTTTATTTGCTTTTTTTTATCCTAAGGGCAATAGGGAGCCATTCTTTTAGGCCAGTCAAGATTTGAACCCAGGTTTTCAGTCTCCAAACAGCGTGTTCTTTCCATAGCACCATGTTATTTAAGGGAGAATTCCTTCATTTTGAACCTTGCCCCATGATGTTAACAATTTCAGTCTTCCTGACATGAAACTTCAATTTCTCCTTTCCTAATTTCATCCCATTAGGCACAGTTATGCCCTCATACCAGGTTAAATAATGCCTGTCATCTTTTGCTGTTTGTCATCATCTGATATTTATAGGCTACTGCTGTGTTCCCTTAGTCCATTGTTGAGACAAGTTCTGCTCACTTAATTCCTTTCATCTTTCCTCATAAGTCTTCCTCTTTATTCCCTCAGTCATTTTTCTTCCCTTTCTCTGGACTACTGCCAGTAGGTCTATATTTGCTTGGTGCCATGTTGCCAAATGTAGGAATCTGGGTGCTATCTTTCTTGGGCTGGGCATCTGTGGCTCTCTCTCTTGCCAGAAGCCCAACAGTCTCACAGAATAGTAAGTGTGATATCTGATACCTTGGCACTCGTGGAACTCAGGCCAATTCAGCTAAGTCTAGATCAAGCCAGTCAGCTGAATGACTGGAATGATCAAGTGCCAAGAAAGTAAAGGACTCCATTCCTTCCATCTCCATTTTCCTCACTATCTCTCTTTTTAGCTCTGGGAAACTGGTATGATAGTTATTTGGGCCCATTCTTATTCCCTCTATGAGATTGCTAGTTCTCTGTATGGGGACAGTCAATTAATCAACAAGCATTTTTTAAAAGACATTTTATTTTCCCAATTATGTGTAATAACAATTTTCCACATACGGTTTCCAAAATTATAAGATCCAAATTGTCAACAAGCATTTTTAAGGTTAATTGTTAACAATTTTTTTCTCCCTCCCAACTCCCCTCCCCTCCCCAATAAAGGCCAATGGAAAAGAAAAATAAAATCTTTGTAACCAATAAGTATAACCAAGCAAAACAAATCCCCATTTTGGTGAGGTCTAAAAGGATGTGCCTCGTTCTGAATATTAACTCATCACTTCTCTGTCAGGAGGTAGATATCATTCTTCACCTCAAATCATGGTGAATCAATATGTTTATAAGAGTTCCCCAGTTTTTCAAACTGTTCATTTGTGTAATGCTAATGATATAGCATACATTTTTCTCCTTGTTATGCTTCCTTCAATCTGAATCAATTCACATGAATCTTTTAAGGTGTCTTGAAGCCATCTCTTTCATCATTTCTGGTAGCACACTAGTATTCTTTACATTCATATTTCATAAAAATAAAAATAATAAGCAGTATTTCTATAGTGCTTACAAAGCGTTTTATATGTATCATCTCCTTTGGTTCTCATCACAGCCTTGTGAAGAAGGTACAATTGCTATCACTGCCATGAAGAAACTGAAGCTGGAGGGTTTGGGGTAGGTGGGCTGCCAGGAGCATCACTGGATAGAGAACTGGGCCTGGAGAAAGGAGGTCATGGGTTCAAATGTGGCCTCAGATACTTCCTAGGTGTGTGACCCTGGGCAGTCACTAAACCCCCATTGTCCAGCCCTCACTGCTCTTCTACCTTAGAACCAGTCTGGGTTCTAAGATGGAAGTTAGTGTTTATAAAAAAACAAGCAAACAACAGAAACTGAGACTCACAGAGATTAAATTACTTTCACAAGGTTATATAGCTATTAACGAACTCACCTAGGATGTAAACCCAGCTATTCTTGATTGCAGATCCAGCACTCTAGCCCTATACCACAAGATATATTGCTTAGCTGCCTTTAGAGATTTTATCTCCAAGAGGGGAAGGTTGTAGAGTAATAGCTACTCTTATTGAGAAATCAAGTTTTCCAAGAGTGAAAGAAGATGAGAAGAGATCTGGATAAAGCTTAGTTAAAGAGCAGGAGTTCAATAAGGTATAAAGCAAGAGGGAGATCCGGATTGTGAAAGAAGTACTGAGCTATAAAAAGACAAAAACACAAGAATGAGGAGGAAAAGGAGAAGGTGGAGAAGTGCCAGAAGAAAGGAGTTTTTGTCTTGGTCCACCATGACTGTATCATAGGGATTATCATAGCGAAGTAGGAGGTCCTAGCCTTGGGACAAGGGAAGTTCCAGTTGCTTTTGGCTGAGGGGCCGAGATTCTTTCTTAAAATTCATTGTGGTTAATTTCCCAGAAACTGGATTGATCTCAAACATAGTATCAACTCTAAGGCTTTCATGGTCTTGGAGTGGATGGAGACAATGGGAAGAAGAGGAGGAGGAGAAAAGATATGGGTAAAGTTAAACAGTAACAAAGCCTCTGAGCATATTCCTAAGCAGAATGGAGAAAGCCTCCTATCAAAAGTTTGTGACTGAAAAGTTGCTATTGTTCATCCTTACTTTTTGAAGATGACAAGTGATATCATTGGATAATATATTGATCTGAGTGTGAATTGGATTTAAGTGAGACAGAGTTGCACAAAGTCATCAGCTTCACTCTCTCTTCCAGAGTCATCCAAATCCAGTGGCAGAACCATAGTCAGATGACTGGTGATGGCCCAGGATGCCATGGATGACTTTGGTATTTTTCATGTATGGCCAAACTCTTAGCAATCCACAGCAATCCAAAGTTGCCTCCACGATCATTGGAACAAATTGTTCTCATCTGCCCATTCTGCCAGGGGAAGTCTTCATGTGCTTGGAGTAAACATCCCCCTGAGTCCTGTCTGATATCCTTAACTTGGTTTAGCTCATCTGTCCAGAGGGTTTTACCAGGGCATGGCTGCTGCATATGCTACCACTTCTTGGAGTCACAGATGAGAGTTGAGTGAAAGGTGGGACACAAAAAGTGGATGAACATAGGGGCCCCTGGGTTGGAAATGTGTACTAGGTAGATGGTGGTGTAGAACGAGATCTCAGGGAAAAGTCTAGGTCTAGATCTATAGATTAGGAAATTATGGAATGCATAGAAATTATACAGGAATTAAGCTCTAAAGGAACACTGAAGATCTATGACATACCAAGAACTTTAAGGGATACATAGAAATTATAGATGCTGTCACTGTCCTGAATGGACTAATTGAGTGCTTAACCAAGACTAACATACAAGAAATAATTATATAGTAGAAATGACAAATGACAGTGTACAATGACAGTAATAGGGTAGACTAAATATAAGAAAGAAATCTCTAGGGGTTGGAGAAGTTCCCCCTATATTCCCTCTTCGTGGTGAAACATCAAGCTAGAATGTTTGCATTTTCTGGCATTCTAATGCAGTGATAAGCTCAAAACACTGAGGGCAAGAGAAATTCCATCCTCCTGGTGCAATACCATTTCTCTTCTTTCTTTGATTTCTTGACAGTTGCCCCTCTGTGCTTTATCTGTGTGCTTTATACTTTTCAAAATGTTTTTATACATGAACACATTCTTTTTTTTTCCCTATGATATTTCATAAAAGGATTGTGATATAATGGATAGAGAGCCAAGTTCAATATTCTGAAGACTTAGATCAAATCCCACCACTGACATTTATGAAGCTGTATGACCCTGAGAAGGTTACTTAACCCCTGTAGGTCTCAGATAACTCCCTGAGACTTCTCTCAGTCATAAAAAGGGTGTGATCTAGTCCAGTGGAGGGAATTCCCACCCTGGGAGTTCTATGAACTCACAAAATGATTCATTATTCACATTATCTCATTTTATCTTCATAACCTCATGAAGTATGATAGCACAGGAATTATAACTCCATGAGCATGGTACAGGAATTATTATTTCCATGAGGAAACTGAGGCATAAAAAGGAAAGTGTCTTGCTAAGAAACCTTTTGTGAGTTAGTAGTAGGGCTGGGACTCAAACTCAAGTCTACTAACTCCAAGTCCAGCATTCTTTCCACAGCAACATACAGCCAAATTCTACATCCATTTCTTGAGCCCTTTGCAGTTGTCTCCTCAAATGGAAAATTAGCTGGATGTGTTAGCTTAACCCCCCACCCCCACCCCCCTTATACCTACCAGTTTGGCAAGCTGGAATTAGATGCAAGCTGGACAGAGTAGAAGGGAAAACCTATCAGGAGTTAATGAAAGAAGTTAGTTACTTATTTAGCATAATTTAAAAAATTTCTTTAGTTTGACCTTTTCCTCCAGCAAACTAGATGAATGGCCTTCCTCAGGGCTGTACTTGGCCTTTGTCTTCATAAATCAGGCTTGCTCTGTACACGCACACACTCCCACCAAACCAAACGGAGCCTTCCTGCGATAAACCACCAGTATTTATCTCAACCTGTCCCGTTTGTCTCCTGAAGATAGAAATGATTTGGGGCTAGAGTTTTGCTTGTGTTTTCTGGATAATAGTCTGCTTTTCTTATCCCAAGGCTCTGACAGCCCTCCACTACGCTAGGTTAAGTTGACATATGAAGACATCAATTAGGCTGTGACATCTCCTAAAAGCATTTCCAGACCTCACTTTCCCCCTTTATGTCCAGGAGGGCACACTGGTGATAGGTCTTTTGTGTCCTCCCTGACCTTCCCCAAAATGCAGAGGGAAGGAGAACCTCCTATTTTTGAATCTCCTACAGGATAGTCAATAATGCACACCAGTGTGCACCTGGAATCAACAAAACTAGTTAAGTACCACTCCATACCTGGAAGGCACTTCTCACTCCACCCTCATCCCCCCATCTTCCCTCTTTGAAAATCTAATCCTTCATATAAGCCAAAGCCAAAGCCAAAGCCACCATCTCTAGGAAGCCTTTCAGTACCTTTCCCTCCCTTCTCCTGGGCAGATGAAATTCTTGAAATCTTTCCCTTCTCTGGCATTTTAAGAAAATTTCTTTTAAAATAAATAGCAGAGCATGGAAACACACCATGCTACTATACTGTGACATCATTGAGGGCAAGAACTGTATTTTTTCATGCCCTAAGTTTTTAGTAGTATTCTATATGCACTAGATGATAGTAAATGTCTATTGAATGGATCAATCTTACAATGGTCCAGGCAATTCATGTAGGTCAAGAACCCACTTATTTTTAGAATGTGATACAGTCTTTTCCCCTCCTGGTTTTAATGGATAATTTCCAGCTTTAGAATCCATTTCTTGGCAGCTGGGTGGTTCAGTGGATTGAGAGCCAGGCCTAGAGATGGGAGGTCCTGGGTTCAAATTTGACCTCAGATACTCCCCAGCTGGGTGACCCTGGGCAAGTCACTTGACCCCCATTGCCTAGCCCTTACCACTCTTCTGCCTTGGAACCAATATACAGTATTGACTCCAAGATGGAAGGTAAGGGTTAAAAAAAAATCCATTTCTTATGCATCTTCTTTTTTTTTTTAAATGTTATTTAGTCAATTTAGAACATTATTCCTTGGTTACAAGAATCAGATTCTTTCCCTCTCCTTCCCCACCCCTTTCCATAGCCAATGTGCAATTCCACTGGGTATTACATGTGACCTTGATCAGAACTCATTTTCATGTTGTTGATGTTTGCACTAGGATGATCATTTAGAGTCTTCATCCCCAATCATATCCTCTCGACCCATGTAATCGAGCAGTTGTTTTTCTTCTGTATTTTTACTCCCATTGTTTTTCCTCTGAATGTGGATAATATACTTTCTCCAAGTTGTTGTTCAGGATCACTGCATTGCCACTAATGGAGAATTCCATTACATCTGATTGTACCACAGTGTATCGGTCTCTGTGTACAATGTTCTCCTGGTTCTGCTCCTTTCACTCTGCATCACTTCCTGAAGGTCATTCCAGTTCACATGGAATTCCTCCAGTTCATTATTCCTTTGAGCACAATAGTATTCCATCACCAACATATACCACAATTTGATCAGCCATTCCCCAATTGAAGGGCATCCCCTCATTTTCCAGTTTTTTTGCCATCACAAAGAGTGTAGCTATGAATATTTTTGTACAAGTCTTTTTCCTTATTATCTCTTTGGGGTACAAAACCATCAGTGCTATGGCTGGATCAAAGGGCAGGCAGGCTTTTAGTGCCCTTTGGGCATAGTTCCAAATTGCCCTCCAGAATGGTTGGATCAATTCACAACTCCATCAGCAGTGCATTAATGTCCTGACTTTGGCACATCCTTTACTTTCATTACTTTCCATAGCTGTTATGTTAGCCAATCTGCTAGGTGTGAGGTGATACCTCAGAGTTGTTTTGATTTTTATCTCTCTGATTATAAGAGATTTAGAACACTTTTCATGTGCTTATTAATGGTTTTTATTTCTTTGACTGAAAATTGCCTATTCATGTCCCTTGCCCATTCGTCAATTGGGGAATGGCTTGATTTTTGTACAATTGATTTAGCACTTCATAATCTTATGGGTTTTCTAAAAGAACAGCATGTCTGACATGAGTGAAAACAGCATTGTGTGATGGAAAGAGAATGGGATCATGAAATCAGAAGACATGAGCTATAGGATCCTGGGCAAGTCAATTAACCATTCTGATGTCAAGCACCAAGTTTCCTTATCTCTAAGATAAGGATAATAACATCTTTACTATTTTTCTCACAGTGTTGCTGTGAAGAAAACTCTAAACTTACAGTGTCAATTCATCAAGGAAGTTTAGTAAGTAAATAATCTAAGTTACTATTAATAACAATAAAATGTGTTGTTACTAGGGAAGAGTGAGACTTGAGCTAGTTAGACTGTCAGAGACTCAGGGGACTGAAGAGCCCATAGTTCCTTGGCCTAGGGCATGGGATAAGATATAGGGCAGAAGTTGTTTTGAGGAAGGGAGCTTCTGAAAGTATCTATCTTGGATATTTCTGTGGGAAGGACCAAAATATCTGGGGAAAGGAATGAAGGGCCATTGATTGACCCTAAAGGGGAGTGGCAATAAGGAGAACTAAGACATTAGGGAGTAATGAAGAGAAAGTATACTCACTTATGGGTTTGCCAAAGGACTGGCTATTCCAATCATACTTACTTTGGACAGTACATAAATGGGATTCTCCCCAGGCTCCCCAAAATTGAAACACTGTACTTAGCTATCTCTTCAGAGTAAGGAAAGTGATAGAATTTCAAAATAGCAGGGCTAGAAGGGTCCTTCCAGACCAAATGATCAAAAGATAATTGATTTAAAGATGGAAGGAACCTCTGAAGCCTTGTAGTCAAACCTCCTAATCTTATGAATGAGAAAACTGAGTGACTTACTCAGGATCACCTACTTGAGTAATAAGCTCTAGGGGTGATATTTGAACCCAGGTCCTCCCAAACTGGAATCAATGTTTTGTTTTGTGTTTTCCCTCATTTTGCCAAATTGTCTCCATTTAGTCCTTACCATTTATGGTTGAAAAAATTAATCCCTAATGTGGAGAAAGTTATTTGCCTATATTTACATGGCTAGTTTGTGTCAGAACTGTGACTCAAACCCTAGTGTCCCACATTCCACAAAGGCACTGTTTTCACTGTTTTCCACATCACGGAGAACCCCAGAAAGGAGCTAGTAACATCACCTCCCCCTTCAGGGATGTGTTCCCCACTCTATCACCTTTGATCCATTTAAGAAAAAAAATATGGTACAATAAGGGATGCGTAGGTTTTCTCTCTTTCATGTGACTATGTCTGAGTGATTAACTCTGTATGTGTGTATGTATGTTTGTGAGCATGCATTTGTGTGTACTTCCCTGGATGAGCTCAGCTTTCACCCTAAGATAATCTTGGCATGTGATGAGACAGAGCTGTTGTTTCTGGCTCAACATTTAAAAATCTGCCCTACTAATTAGTCTTTGTCTTAACTGTTGGCTCAGAATCTCAAGAAAGGAAGATAAAGGCAACAGTTTTCATTGTTTTGCCCTTTAAGGAATTCGTGCTAGTCAGACCTGTTGATGGTAGGGTAGTGGCCCTAGAGAACTTTAAACTTGGTTTTTTGCTTCCACAGAAATTTGGGACTGAAGTTCAGGGTAGTACTCATGAGGAATTTACACTTAACATACATTGTCTCCCAAAAGTAGTAGTGCAGTTTTACATTTTAATAGCTTTAGAAAAAGTTTCTAATGGATTATGGAATTAAGAGAGCCAAGTTCTCATTGGTTGTGTGACCTTGAACAAATGTTTCTTAACTCTTCCAAGCCTAAGTTTTCCTCACCTGTAAAATGAGGAGGTTTATACTAGATAAATTCTAAAATTCCATGATTTTATTTGGGGAACCCTGTTAATTTAGTTAAAATCATTCCATATTATATTGCAGGGAGACTTAGAGAAATGTCAAGGAATATAGCCATGTCCCCATTGGTGTGAATAATGAATCCTGTGAAGTAGTTGCATGTGTTCAAATATAAAACATGTAATTGGTTTCAACCCAATGCAGTGCGAACCTGAACAATGTGATCACTTTACAAGAGTCAGTATTCGCATTAATGGCGATCTATCTGTATATCCATGCTCCATAATAGAGGATTGATTTACTGGGCTGTAAAGAGGCACACCCTACAGAATCCTGTCCTGATACTTCATTGCAACATGGAGGTGATCAAAGGCTGTGCTCATGGAAAGGCTTTGCATATAGACTGAAGCTGTTTTCTGAGGACCAGCCTAAGCAGGTGCAGAAAGGCTCAGTACCTGACTGGTGACTGGCCAATTCTTGGGCCAAGACAACTAAATCAAAGCTAAATGGTCCTCAGTCCTGTGCAGCTTCCTTCTGTTTTCACCTTATGGTAGTAGGACTGCAATCACCAACTCAAATTTGCCTATGTGATTAGAAGTATGCTTTGTGAGTATTAACATTCAAGACCAAATTCCAGCTCCTAGTAGCACAGTGCCAGAAGCAATTAAACAATAGGTTGGGGGATCAAATGCAAACCAATTTAATATGCATAGATCACTGGGGGGAGTTGGTTGGTTAGCTCAATGGGCTAATAATATTGGCATAAATTTTTCCAAGGTTAAGAGTTTGACACTCCCCATTCCCAGGTGGTCCATTTGCTTCGCCAGGTCTCAGATCATACCCTTTACTCCAGCTGGCCAACCCCTAAATGCATTCCAGGAGATCCCAAGGGGCTTCAGGTGAGAGAGGCCAGCACAAACCCATCTCAATTCCTGGAAACAACGCAACTTGCGTGACCCATTGATGGTGGGTCACCTCTGTGGTAAGAGGACCACCCAATAATGTTTGTCAGAGCTGAAAATCACCAGGAGTCATCTGGGCCATCCCTTGTTCACAGCATTGCTGCAAACCTGATTCAGAAGCCTCCAGGGATTTCTTTCTAACCTTGGTAGTCTCTTATATATCAGAAAGTTCTTTTTTCTAAGCTTACAAAATTCTCTCTTGTGGTAGTTTATATCTATTTTCTCTTATTCAGGCATTTGTGAAGATGGAGAACATCTGGTCAGTATTCTCATAGTAAGCCAACTCATGTTGAAGACACGCCTTCCCTAGTCCAGGCTAAAAAGTGAAGGTTCCATTTACTGACATTGTAACAAACACCCAGTTATTGAATGACAAGACTCCATGGTGAGAGGCAATGAAATCACAAATTTCCTGGACCTCATCCCCACCCAAGCAATTAATAATGAATAGATGGAGTCCATAATCTGACGCACAAATGGAGCCTAAATTCCAATTCATCAAATTTCCAGGGAAGGGAAGAACTAAGCACTGAAGTCCTTCCCTTCCCTGGAAATTTGATGAATTGGAATTAGCAATCAGCTAATAGCTTAGATAGGTGAGAATTTAGGTGGGACAGAAAATAAGTAAATGAAGAAACTGGACAGTTGAGCACTTAGTCCTTCCTTTCCCTTGAAATTTGATGAATTGGATTTAGCAATCAGCTAATAGCAATTAGCAGGGATGTAAAACAGATTGCTAAAAAACCCCAAAGTGAGTCAATAAGACACATGGGTGTGTCTTCTTCCCTGCCCTGCCACTGCATATGGTCCTACCCAATCAAAAATAAACAATAAATAGATTACAGCTAGGGAAATTAAATATATATATATATATGTATATATATAAAACTTCACCTATCATATAGTTCTGGACGGTTTCTTTGAAGTTTGTTTTTGGTTCCAGCTGGCAGGCAAAGCGTAGGTAATCCCAAGCAGGCAAGATAGGGCCTGGAAATGGCCTATGCCTAAGATGTCTAGGTAGATAAACTGAATCACCCTGCTGGTTTCTTAACAGTGTAAAAACACAATTGTGTTGAATGAATAATGTGCAAAGGGCGATTATTCTTTATAGACCCAGATCCATAGGACTTGTAGGCACATGCCCATGGATGTAGAAACAGGTTTGCACAGATGCAAAAGGCATGGAATAAGCTGACTTAGAAAAATAGATGGATGCTTAGATAGGTGAGAGTTTAGGTGGGACGGAAAATAAGTAAATGAAGAAAGTGGAAAAAATGAGACAGGCTACTTGAGAGGATAAGTGCATGGCACTTTTCACACTTCTCCATCTTATGTGTGAAAGACAAGGACAAGGTGCCACAATCATGAGTAAGACCATAGAATTCTAGATCTCTAGAGTTTGAAAGTCCCTGAAAGGATATCTAATCCAAAGTCTTCCATTTTTATAGCTGGGGAAACTGAGGCCCAGGGAGGTTAAATGACTTAGATAATAATCATCAGAGGTGGAATTTGAATTCAGGTCCTCTGACTCTGGAGCCAAAGCTCTTACATTACAGTACCCTACCTTTGCATGCCAATGTCTAGGTCATCGTCTTCCAATGCTTTGTTTTTGTTGGATCCATATAGAGTAGCATATTTGAATGAATTTCACACTCATCAAACACAAAGGGTTTTCTAAAGTCCTCAACTAGAACCATTCCTTATCCTCCTCCCACCAAATGTGAATTCCATCAGGTCTAAGTGGAGGTCACTGGGTTTTATCCTAAGGCTAGAAAGACTATAGATGACCCTATAGTCTTGAGGGAAACTCAAGACTGGTTGTTTTTGCTAGGAATCAAGATCCTCTTAGATTTTTCTGGGTCTGGATAGTCTCACTACAAATGTATACTCGAATGTTCTGAGCTAGCAGGGCCACAAACTTACCTTTTAAAGAATGAGACAACATGGCATTGGGACCCAGGACCAGGATGAAGCTTTTAGGTACTAACCTGGATTCTAAAAACCACTCGGTATACTCCATTACTCCATCACTTTGGCTCAAATTAGACCTTCGACTTAGAGAGAGACACCTCTGGAACAGTCTTTAAAACCCAATGCAACCAGACGAACCTGGGGGTGCAAAAAAGGGAGGAATACAGTTGCCTGTGACATGCTTTCAACAAAATAAAACCAAATGGTGAAAAGAACCATACACGTAACCTAGAACCATGGTATCATTTTCTTCAAGAGCCTTCTTATCCCAGGATGGTAGTAATTACTCACTAATTTCTGGGATATCACCCAGCTGGCATGCTTACCAGGCATCCGTGATTTCCCAATCCTTTTAGACAACTCCACAGCAGTTATCTCGCCCACCCCAAAAAGGAGAATATTTGACTAGAATAGCCCTCAAAGTACCCTTTCCAGCTTGCTACAGCTCTACACTGGTTGCCACCTCTCTCATCTTTTCCTGACTTCTCTATTATTATCAAGGGTGCTACCTTCTTCCCAATCACTTAGGAACCTCTGTGTCACCCTTAATTCTTCAGTCTCTCTCACCCATTTAAAATTGCCAAGTCCTTTCCATTTTACCTTTGTAACAGCCCAAGTATATGCCCCTTTATCGCCCTCCTGCCTTAGGTAATTGCAATAGCCTGCTAGGAGGTCTCTTCTCACTCTAGTCCACTTTCACTCAGCTCTCCAAGGTGTCTTCCTAAGGTATAGGTCTGATCCCATTTCCCTACCTATTCGATACACTCCAATGGTTCCTTTTTGCCTCCAGGACCAAATATAGAATTATCTATTTAGACTTTAAAGCCCTTCACAACCTGACCCTGTCTTATCCTTCCAGTCCACTTATGCTTTACTCTCCTCTTCACACCTTCCCATGGAATAATATAGTCCTCCTTGCTGGTCCTCAAACAAGATGCTCTACCTCCCAACTCCATGACTTTTCATTGATTGTCTCTCATGCCTGGAATCCTGTCTCTTCTTCCCCATCTTCTGGCTTCCTTTAAGTACCAGCTAAAATACTACCTCCTTTAATAAGCCTCTCCTACTCCCTCTTTAAAAAAAAAAACCAAACCCTTACCTTCCATCTTGAAGCAATACTGGTTCTAAGGCAGAAGAGCAGTAAGGACTAGGTGGTGGGGTTTAATGGACTTGTCCAGGGTCACACAGCTAGGAAGAATTTGAAGGCAGATTTGAACATAGAACCTCCCTTTTCTAGGTCTGGCACACAATCTGCTAAGCCACCTAGCCCCACAGCCACTCCATCCTCCTTCCCTCTCTCAGTAAAACTTGTTCCTTCTCTCATTAATTCTTTGTACAAGATTCTAATTTTGTTCCCTCCATATCATAAGGATAATTGGGATTAAATGACTTGCCCAGGGTCATACAGCTAAGAAGGGTCTGAGGTCAGATTTGAACCCAGGACATGCTATCTCTAGGCCTAGTTTTCTATCTACTGAGCCACCTGGCTGCTCCTGACTGAACATCTTCTAAAGGAGGTGGTATGTTTGCATGAGCTTTGACTCTGCTGCTCTCATACCAAGAACCTCAGTTTACTCGAACTTCTTAGAAGGTAGGAAACTGTTGGTTGACAACTGAATAGTGCCTCACAGGAAGACAAGCAGGTGAGACAGAGCAGTCAGAAGGGTCTGTGTCTTTTCTGCCATTACACTTTTTGTGTCTAATATGCCAGGGCACTCTATTTCCTGAGGGTAGAATTTACGTATAAGAATGTGATGCTTCCAGCATTAAGAGGGCTCAGAATTTGGTCTGTTTATCAATGCCTTTGTTAGTTAGGTAGGATTGCTATCCCATAAAGCAGATGCTGGTCTTATTTGAAAACAGGATGTTAGGAGACAGCCCTTTGGAGCAGATCAAAGGTATCACTCAGTGTGGGGAGCAGAATAGGATGCCCAATGTGAGAATAAGGGAAATCAGTGCATTTACACACACTAATCTGCAACCTCAAAGCTCGTTTGGGAAAACAGAATGTCAGAATGTGTTCTGAGGCTGTATTCAGGAAGCTGGCTATCTTCTGTCACATGAAAACCATGGTTATCCAGAAGATGGCAGATCCACTGACCTTTTATGTACAAGATTTAAGATCAGGACATCTGCCTCAATTCTTCAAGCAACAATAGTAGTATCTAACTCAAGCCAGTGCAGTTAAGAACATGGCATAGTAGGATTGATAAATCTGAAACTATAAGGAAAATAGGGGAAGATGATACTACTTAATCATGGGAAAGGGTGTCCCCAGAATGAGCCATGCAAAAAAGGGGGAGTGGAACAAATGCTGCAATTAATCACTTAATTGCATCAAAAACATTATGATTGGGCAGTGAGGTAACACAGTGGCTAGAGTACCAAACCTAGAGTTGGGAGGACCTAGACACTTCATGGTTGTGTGACCTTGGGCAAGTAACTTAATCCTGTTTGTCTAGCCCTTGCTACTTTTCTGTCTTAGAACTGATACTAAGATAGAAGGTAAGAGTTTTTAAAAAATCATGATAATATCAAGTCAGCAAGGGTTTATAGGTGCCTACTAAGCACTAGAAGGATAACCTATCCATTGAGGGGGGCAAAAGGGAATGGAAACAGATAGAAAAGGAACTTGACTAGAAGAGAGTAATCATTGTGAGCAGGGGCTCAGGGCTCCTTATAGGGTATGGTAATGGGTCATATATTAACCAGATGCAGTCACAGTTATCTGAGAAAACCTCAGTGGTACAGAAGGTGCTGTAGAAGGGGAACTTATTTATAGAAATGCCAGGGGGAAAAATGCCTAATGTTCTCAGTGGAGAATATCATCAGAGACAGTATCATTTTTCTGCCACTTGATGATTTTTGGCCAATTTTCTTAATAAGAAGACTAGAGGTCATCTAGACAAGGTAAAACAGTGTTTTAAATCTATAAGACTGGATTTAAAGGGGGCATAGGGTAAGGAATAGAAAATAGTGTGGATGCCAAAGGGTAGGTGTGGGTGTGCAATTCCTTCAGCAACATACCTCAGAGGAAGTCATGTTTTTCAGGTCCTGTACCCAAAGAACTTTGAAGGTCCTACAATGGAGTTATTAGACTCTAATACAAGGCAATCTTTAATGGAAAATATATCTGAGGTCTGTGTTGGTAAACATATGACACACATGCCAGAGTAGGCTTCTCTCTTCCCCATCTCCACCATGTCTGAGGACATTTCTCCCATCACCCACCCTTCTGCCCAGCAGCCCAATGGGAGAGCTTCCTTCCTTCCCTGTCTAGGGTAAGGCAGGGGGTGCACATGCAGCGTGAGGGTTGCAGTTTGGGCACTCAGTCTCTAAAAGGTTCACCATCACTGTCTTAAGGTGGTACCCTTCTAGTCAACAATAATACTAAGAGTGGAACATATCATTTAAAAATAGAAACACTCCTAACAGCACCTTGTACTTGCCATGGGAACCAGTCTGAATGGAAACGCAGCCTCTGACTGTTATACCAGGAAGATGGATATCAGAGTGACTCAGTTATAGGAGACTGTCTTGTTTCAAGCTTCTTTCTAAGTTGTCACACTCTTGGATAGATGGAGCTTTTATTACATTTAAAATAGCAAGTCATATTCCACTTAGAATCCAAGGATTTGGCAAATATAGGTATAATCACCCACTTAGTTGTTGGAAATGCATTTTATTTTTTTAAATGGTTACTTTTATTTTTATTACAGTCATCTCCACATCTCTTCCCTTTATCTTCTGTGAGCCATTCCTTGTTACAAAGGAAAAAAAAACAAATAAATCAGTTAATCAATAAAGCCAATGTATTGGATGTGCCTGACAAGGTATTCAACAGTACAAACCATAGGTCCCCAGTTCTTCAACAATAGGAAGAGGAATAGGAAATGAAGTTTATAAAAAGGAAATTATATATACATACATACATACATACACACACACACACACATATATATATATATATATATATATATATATATATATCTTAGGAGTCGAGTAGTTCCTTGGTACCTTCTGATGTTTAAGACTAAAATTCTAGAAGTTAAAAGATCCTCAAATCCTCAAATGGTATTCTGGGCCAACCCTCTTCGTTAGTATCCAGTTAGATGCCTTTACCACATAACTCACGTGTCTCCTTTTCTCCATTCCTACAATCACAACTTTGGTTTAAGATATCATTACTTCAGAGTAACTAGGTAACACCTAGATAGTGCACCAGGTCTGGAGTCAGAAGGACCTGAGTTCAAATCTGGTCTCAGAAACTTCCTACCTGTGTGACCCTGGACAAATCACTTAACCCACATTGCCTAGCCCTTGCCTGTTTTAGAACTGATACTAAGGCAGAAAGTAAGAGATTGGGGGGTGGGGGGGAAGGAGATATCATTATCGCTTGCCTAGACTATCACAATAGCCTCCTTTCTTCTTCAAGTCTCTCTTCACTCGAATCCTTCTGCTACGGAGCTTAAAAAATGATAATCCAAAAGCACTCCCCTGTTTTATATAAGCTCCAGTGGTTCCCTTATTACCTCTAGAATCGAATACAAACTTTTCTGATTGGTGTTTAAAATCCTATATAGCCTTTCCAACCTACCACTTCAGTCTTATTAGACAATTGCTCCAGCTCATGAATTCCACAGTCCGGCCAAACTATTCTGCTTTCTATTCTTCATACATCCAGCATAGCATCCTACTTATTCTTTCCATGTCTTTTCCCTTATGGTTCCTCATTTCTAGAGAATGTGTTCTTTCTTTTCCTTCCTCTCTTAGAATTCCTAGTTTTCTTTAAAGCTCAACTCAAAGGACGTTTAAAAAAAAAAAAACCTTAATGTCGAAGTAACATCTCTGAGTCAAAAGAGAGACGAGGACTAGGCAAATGGGTTTAAATGAGCTGTCCAAGGCCACACAGCTAAAAATAGCTAAGATCAGATTTGAATCCAGGTGCTCTTGATTCCAGGGCTCATGCTCAATCCATTGGACCATCTAGTTGCCCCTTCAAGTGATATCTCTCACAGGAAGTCTTTCCTTATATCTCTGCAACTCATGGCTTCCCACCCCAAATCTTGTAATAAATGTATACATCTAAACCTTATAATTTGTGAAAAATGTATTATATGTGTATATACACACAGAATATTCTTATACTATATCTATAAAATATGTACACAAATACAACAGATATATGCACTTATATATTCATATATTATGTCTTCTGATAGGATCTAAGCAACTTAATTAATTCATTTTTGTCCTTGTCTCCGCAGTGCCTGCCCCAGAGTGGGCACATAATGAATGCTTTTTGATTAGTTGATCGATTGATTGATTTGGTAGGTGGCTGTCAATCCCTTAGTATTTCTTAAATATCTGCATGATAAAGCATTAGAATCTCCCTAACCAGAAGTTTTTTTCAACCTAATGGTCAAGATGACTTCTCTTATGTTCAATTTTGGGAGGCTAAGAAATAACTTGTCTTGGACTTCTTTGTTCTTCCTCATTACTCTCAAAGTAAAAGAATAACATTTCTCTTCCTTCCTTCCTTCCTTCCTTCCTTCCTTCCTTCCTTCCTTCCTTCCTTCCTTCCTTCCTTCCTTCCTTCCTTCCTTCCTTCCTTCCTTTCCTTCCTCCCTCCCTCCCCCTTTCTCTCTCTCTCTCTCTCTCTCTCTCTCTCTCTCTCTCTCTCTCCCTCTCTCTCTCTCTCTCTCTTTCTTTCTTTCTTTTTTTAATTTTATAGTATTTTATTTGATCATTTCCATGCATTATTCATTAATTTTCCTCCCCCCACCCCCCGTAGCCAATGTGTGATTCCACTGGGTATCACATGTGTTCTTGATTCGAACCCATTGCCATGTTGTTAATATTTGCATTAGAGTGTTCGTTTAGAGTCTCTCCTCTGTCATGTCCCCTCAACCGCTGTAGTCAGGCAGTTGCTTTTCCTCAGTGTTTTTACTCCCACACTTTGTCCTCTGCTTATGGATAGTGTTTTTTCTCCTAGATCCCTGCAGATTGTTCAGGGACATTACACCGCCACTAATGGAGAAGTCCATTAAGTTTGATTATAACACAGTGTGTTTGTCTCTGTGTACAATGTTCTCCTGGTTCTGCTCCTCTCGCTCTGCATCACTTCCTGGAGGTCGTTCCAGTCTCCATGGAATTCCTCCACTTTATTATTCCTTTTTGCACAATAATATTCCATCACCAACATATACCACAATTTGTTCAGCCATTCCCCAATTGATGGGCATCCCCTCGTTTTCCAGTTTTTGGCCACCACAAAGAGCGCAGCTATGAATATTTTTGTACAAGTCTTTTTGTTCATTATCTCTTTGGGGTACAGACCCAGCAGTGCTATGGCTGGATCAAAGGGTAGATATTCTTTTGTCGCCCTTTGGGCATAGTTCCAAATTGCCCTCCAGAATAGTTGGATCAGTTCACAACTCCACCAGCAATGAATCAATGTCCCTACTTTGCCACATCCCCTCCAGCATTCATTACTTTCCATAGCTGTCATGTTAGCCAATCTGCTAGGTGTGAGGTGATACCTCAGAGTTGTTTTGATTTGCATCTCTCTAATTATAAGAGATTTAGAACACTTTTTCATGTGCTTATTAATAGTTTTGATTTCTTTATCTGAAAACTGCCTATCCATGTCCCTTGCCCATTCATTAATTGGGGAATGGCTTGTTTTTTTGTACAATTGATTTAGCTCTTTATAAATTTGAGTAATTAAACCTTTGTCAGAGGTTTTTATGAAGATTTTTTCCCAATTTGTTGTTTTCCTTCTGATTTTAGTTACATTGGTTTTGTTTGTACAAAAGCTTTTTAATTTGATGTAGTCGAAATTATTTATTTTACATTTTGTGATTCTTTCTATGTCTTGCTTGGTTTTAAAGTCTTTCCCGTCCCAAAGGTCTGACATGTATACTATTCTGTGTTTACCCAATTTACTTATGGTTTCCTTCTTTATGTTTAAGTCATTCACCCATTTTGAATTTATCTTGGTGTAGGGTGTGAGGTGTTGATCAATTCCTAATCTCTCCCACACTATCTTCCAATTTTCCCAGCAGTTTTTTATCGAATAGTGGGTTTTTGTCCCAAAAGCTGGGATCTTTGGGTTTATCGTATACTGTCTTGCTGAGGTCGCTTGCCCCCAGTCTATTCCACTGATCCTCCTTTCTGGATCTTAGCCAGTACCAAATTGTTTTGATGACTGCTGCTTTGTAATATAGTTTGAGGTCTGGGACTGCAAGGCCCCCCTCATTTGTGTTTTTTTTTTTCATTATTTCCCTGGATATCCTTGATCTTTTGTTATTCCAAATGAACTTTGTTATGTTTTTTTCTAAATCAGTAAAGAAATTTTGGGGGAGTTCCATGGGTATGGCACTAAATAGATAAATAAGTTTGGGTAGGATGGTCATTTTTATTATATTGGCTCGTCCTATCCATGAGCAGTTAATGTTTTTCCAATTGCTCAAGTCTAGTTTTAGTTGTGTGGAGAGTGTTTTGTAGTTGTGTTCATATAGTTCCTGTGTTTGTCTCAGGAGATAGATTCCTAGGTATTTTATTTTGTCTAAGATGATTTTGAATGGGATTTCTCTTTCTAGTTTTTGCTGCTGAGCTGTGTTGGAGATCTATAGAAAAGCTGATGACTTATGTGGGTTTATTTTGTATCCTGCAACTTTGCTAAAGTTGTTGATTATTTCAATTAGCTTTTTGGTTGAATCTCTAGGATTCTTTAAGTAGACCATCATGTCATCTGCAAAGAGTGATAACTTGGTCTCCTCCTTGCCTATTTTGATGCCTTCAATTTCTTTTTCTTCTCTAATTGCTACTGCTAGTGTTTCTAGTACAATGTCAAATAGTAGAGGTGATAATGGGCATCCTTGTTTCACTCCTGATCTTATTGGGAATCTTTCTTTCTTTCTTTCTTTCTTTCTTTCTTTCTTTCTTTCTTTCTTTCTTTCTTTCTTTCTTTCTTTCTTTCTTTCTTTCTTTCTTTCTTTCTTTCTTTCTTTCTTTCTTTCTTTCTTTCTTTCTTTCTTTCTTTCTTTCTTTCTTTCTTTCTTTCTTTCTTTCTTTCTTTCTTTCTTTCTTTCTTTCTTTCTTTCTTTCCTTCTTTTTTTCTTTCTTTCTTTCTCTCTCTCTCTCTTCTATAATAGTATTAATTCTAAGACCAAAGAATGGCAACAGATAGGCAATCAAGGTTAAGTGACTTGCTCAGGTTCACACAGCTATCAAGTGTATGAGGCCAGGTTTGAACTGAGGTCCTCCCAACTCTAGGTCTAACACTCTATCTACTGTACTCGCATAGCTACCCCTAGCCTTCCTGTTTTATTCTTATTTCTTTTTCCTCAGACTGTCTGTTTTTTGCTTTTTTGTTGTTGTTGTAGTTGTAGTTTTGCTTTCTTTTGGAAGTTATGTAGCAATCTAAAGTAGAGAAAAACACCTTGCCTCTGGAATCGGTGGACCTAGGTACCAATCCTATTTCTGCTATTTACTATTTGTTTGACCTTGGACAAGCCACTTTACCTCTTAAACTTCAGTTTCCTCATGTGTACAATGAAGGGGTTTGACTCTGAGGTCCCTTTCAGCTCTAGGATCTCACAGGACCTGTTCTGTATACTGTACAGAAACTATATATACCTCCATATACCGTACACAAACAGTAGCTTCTCTCCAGGATCACATTACAGCGTGGAGGTGGCTAATGTCAGCCCTGCATGTCCCTGGTCACCTGTGGCTTTGGGGCTGCCTGCTCAAAGAACCATGTTGTGCTGGTAACTCCAGGCATCCTTCTAGAAATTCTTTAAAGGGCAGCAGGGGTAGAATACAGTGAACCTTTTGCTATAAACAAAGCTAAGCACAAAACCTCCTTTTCTTCCTCTCTCTATGATCACTATGATTTTAGCTCATAAAAGTCTTAATGACTTGGACCCACTTTGATATTGCTCATATGGTCGTCTTAATTTTCTCCACTAAATGAGTGATGATTAATCCTTTCAACTGTAGCCCCAATTTAGCTTTAGCCTTGTTACTTCACGTCCCTGAATTTCTAGATCCAGCAGGTAACCCTTAATTGTACCTGGTAAAATAATTCAGCCCACTCTTTGGTCCTTAAAAGTTATCCTATGAGGGGCAGCTAGGTAGCACAGTGGATAGAGCACCAGGTCTGGAGTTGGGAGGACTTGGGTTCAAGTGTGGCCTCAGGCACTTCCTAGCTGTGTGATCCTGAGAAAGTCACTTAACTGATTGCCTAGCCCTTGCCCTACTGTTTTAGAGTTGTTACTAAGACAGAAAGTAGGGATAAAAAAAAAGTCATCCTGTGTATTGCTGTCAGATTAATCATCCTGAAACATGACTTTATCCAGTTCATTCCTGAAACTAAAGAACATTATAATGATAACGGGACTTTAGAAGTCATCAAATATTTACTCTAACATTTTAACAGATGAGAAAACTGAGAGCACTTGGGGAGAAGTACTAGAGCTACTCAGGTTTGTGCTCCTCCCACAGCACCACCCCATTGTTTTTGCTGAAGTTTGGACATAACTAGCCAAGAAATTGATACTATCCAGTTGGAAAGTTTTTGGTTTCCTGTCTGAAAACCTAACTTTCCTAGGGGAAATATTACACGAGGCTATAATACTCCCAAGTCTGGACCACTAATCATCGCAGTTATACAGGGGCTCTGCTCCTTCTCCTGGCTCCACAAGGTTTGCATCTGCTCTCATGTCCTGGCCCAAAGCCACTTGCCTTTGGTAAAACTAACAGTTTTTCTACCAGGAGGAGAACAACAATTCTTTTCTTCTGATGATGACTTTCATTCTCATCAAGACTAGCTGATCTTAGAAATGAAGCTGGTGCTATTGGGGTGGTGTAATGTGAGGGCTCCTAGAAGTTTCTCCCAACCCCAGATCTTTCCCTAATAATGCCTAGAATTCCTACCATTAGTGATTAATTCCTTTGTGTTAAGCTGTAATGTCTGTATTCCCTTTGTGGGGAGGGGCAGAAAAAATTTAGTTGGTATAGAGAATTCCTAGTGTGAAGATTCTCTTTACCAATGCAAATCAACATTTGCTCAATTTACTATCATAGAGATTTGCCAGGAGTACCAAGAGGTTAAGTGGCTTGTTCAGGGTCACACAATTTATATGTGCTAGAGAAAGACTTGAATCTAGGTTTTGTTGACTCTAGGCTTGGCTTTGTATCTACCATATCATGAAGTATTTTCAGGCTCTTTAAAAAAAAAAAGATGCTTCTGCCTTAGTAACTAAGCACCACTGACACCTTAGCATCTAATCGCTAAAATTTCAGCTTGGATGAATTTATAAGGTCAATTTCTGCTTACAATCCTGACCCCGAAAGTGTAAAGACTTACTGACAAGAAAGAAAAGAAAGAAAGAGGAAAGGGCAGGGACCATAATAACAGGACATGGTTTAGAGGCAGAGCCATAGATTTAGAGATGAAAGACACCAGAAAGGCTATGTAGGACATCCTCCTCCTCTTTTATAGAGAATGTGGATAAGTGACTTACCCAATATCACCCAGATTGTAAGTGCAGCAATGGGATTTGAACCTTGATTATCTGACTCCAGGGTCAATGGCCTTTCTGTTACATCTTATTTAGTTCAACCCATTTTATAGATTAAAAAACTGATGCCTACGCTTATCACATGTATATATGGGGATTTGATTTGGGGTTTAG